>NW_027287316.1:83518866-83893866 GCF_022747635.1 Hetaerina americana
GGTGCTGGGCGCGCCTGGAGCGGTAGTTTGTCGCGTGTTAGGCAGATCTTAGAAGTGCGGAAGTGCGTAGGGTCTAGGTCTTTCAAATGCCTGCCTTAAACTGATAGGCTACTTTAGTACAAGGTTCGTATATAAGGGATCAGTATTAATTTTCTTGAAGTGTGCGTGAACTGCTGATTTCAGACCGTCGATTAAGTGTGCTTATGATCGCAGATATTGTATATTGGCATTGATAAGATGACAGTACACACGCCATTATCACTGAAAATTTAGCGATGAGGAAGGTCTGAGCCAAACTCGTATTTCCGAAGGTCTTAGGACGGACGACCTAGGGCTGAGTCGAATGTCTGGTTGCAAAGACCTTCTGCAACGGGATCGCAACGATTCCCCAACCCCTTTACAGTCCCGACTTGGCACCAACAGACTATTTCCTATTCCCAAAAGTGAAATCCTCCATCTAAGGACACCTCCATGGGACCCTATAAGTACCGTAAAAGGAGCTTACGCGCGTACCCTTAAGGACCTTCCAGAATCAGGCTACCTTAGGGGGCCTTCGAGTCGTGGAAAAGCCTTAATGGCAAAAGTGTGTCGACGCTCAAGGGATTTATTTGGAAGGATTTTGAGGATTTGTTGCAATATATATCTGAAATAAATCTATTTTTCCGAAACTTTCCCAGATACTATTTTGACAAACCATGTATACTCAGGTGTATCCAACTGGCACCTTCCGATGCAGAGGCGTGCCCTCCGACGGGCGTGACCTCTGCCTTGTCGCCCGCGACTGCAGACCGCAGATACGCCGACCGTGGCCGACGCTGAGCCCTCGCGGTGGCCATCTTTGATTTCTTATCGTCTGAGGAGTCGGTGTCCGCCTCTCTCATGTTTCCCTTGAAGTGATAGCGGCCCTCAAGGCAGTGTTTCCCTCCCAGAGGAACTTATCTTTTAGGGTAGTGTTTCCCATCTTTTTTCCTGCGCTACTTCCACTCCCGATGCTCCTTTGTTTTAACATACCATCGATACTGAAAACTAACATGAATGGCGTGGGGAGGGGAAAATGTACTCACTCGTACATTGTGTGCTGATCAACAGTTTAATCTTTCCTAAATATTTACGCCGTGGAGTCTTTAACGTTCGCATGGCAATCACGTGGTGGTAGGTTATGTTCATATTTTCGTGTTTCCAGATCGTCTCTTCGCGTACCGCTAAACAACGCCTCGAGTACTGTTGTCGTGCAATCAGTTTGAAAACCAGTACTCCTAACTAAAAATTACGGACGGCATAGCGTTCCAACCCATAGTCGGTATGACGTATCGTCGCTTTTGTTAACGTTAAATGTTGTTCATTTCGATAGGAACTTTTATTCGTCGTAATTGAGCGTTTAGGTCACTTTGGAAGAGGATTTAAAAAATATGTTTTCGGTTAAAAATATTCAATGGCATTAACCACTAAGCGGTCCACGTTGTCACCCAAACTCAGTCTGAATTCGTGTTCTCTGGTCGGGGTTGCCAACATTTTGCTATTCCCGAACGCAAATCTACGGGCGGCATTCATTCTCGGCTCCCAACGGAATGGACACACACACACCCGGGTGGGGAACCCCAGATTCCTTGGTCATCTGCCTGTTAAATGCTCGGTTTAAATTGTTCTTAAGAACTACTACTCTCTCCGAGCAATGAAATGCGGTGCGGGAAAATGTTATGGCTCGCAGGATTGGTGGCGCCCCTCGGTACATCCCGAATAGAAATATATGTGCAAAAACAGGTGAACAATCCCACTATTCAAGAATTAATGCAAATATCTCTGCAGAATTACAGAAAATCGATTAAAACCTGTGATCTCGTTCCTTTGGTCCATATCACTTCCGTTGGGTCGTTTCCTTTATTTCAGCAAAAAAGATTCCTTCCATCTTCCAAACCCACGAAGAAAAAGAGAATGCATTTCCCACCTGATTGCACCTACCACCCAGCCCTTGATCCACCCCATATTCCTTTTAGCAACTGTTAAAACAAGAAATGAATATATTTAAAAAATAACACATGTAACAAAAATTATCTAATATATTACCTAATTATATATATATTATAATTATTATTAATATTATTAGGTAATCTACTGGTTAAGGTAGGTTTTTGGATGGACATAATTACTAATTAAAAAATTTGTGACCCCTAGCAAAACACAACATCCTATTTTACACCAAGTCCCTCTTCAGCTCTGAGTACTTTCTTCTTCCCTTCATCCCGTCCTACATCCCTATCCTCTTCCTTCCCTTCCCTCGTTTGCCTAACATTCTCCCCTCAATTACAGTCTTCAACATCCAACTGCCGGTCAATACCCCCTTCATCCACTTTTCCTGCCTCCATAGGATTTCTCCCAACAAACCCCTCTCTTCGCCCACCATACCAAGTACTTCCTCATTTGTTTTCTTCGCTGTCCATTTAATCTTCTCCATTCTTCTCCACACCCACATTTCAAAAGCTTCCAGTCTACGTCTATCCTCCTGTTTCAATTACCACGTTTCCGCGCCGTACATAGCAACGCTCCATATCAAAGTTTTTACGAGTCTTTTCTTAATATCCTTGCTCAACGTCCCTCTCATCAACTCCCTCCTTGTGAAAGCCGCTTTGCCTGGCGCAATTCTTCTCCTTACGTCCCTACTACTTTGACCGTGCTGGTCCAAAACACTTCCGAGATACGTAAACTGTTCAACCTGCTCTAGTTTTTGCCCTCCTATTTTAATATTTAGCTTAGCCTTTTTCTTTCTAGGGAATCGCATAACCTTTGTTTTATTAATATTGATTCTCATCCCATACCTATTGCACTGAATTTCCAGTGCACCCAGCAATGCTTGGAGCCCCTTGGCTGAATGACAAACTAAAGCTTGGTCATCAGCAAACCTAACTAATTTTACGAATTTCCCGCCCACTCTCATTCCTACCTCCAGTTTTTCCCATGCCTCTTTAATCATTTCCACTGCATACAGGTTGAACAGCAACGGTGATAAAGGGCAACCCTGCCTTACACCTCTTCCTAGCACTGCCCAACCGGACTCCCTGTTCCCCACTCGCACCTGAGCAGTCTGAGATATGTACAGGTTGCAGATTAGCCTCCTTTCCCTCCAATCTATTCCTATTTTCTGCAATATACTCATTAGTTTTTCCCAATTCACCCTATTAAACGCTTTTTCGAAATCTACGAAACAGGCAAATACCTCCTGGTTGTGTTCTATCCTTTTGTTTATGATCCTGAGAACAACTTTAGCTGCGTGGGACATCAAACTTATTGTCCTGTAGTCCTCACATGATGTGGCCTTAACCTTTTTCGGAATAGGAACTAAAACTGATCTCGCAAAGTCTTTCTCTCGCAAAGCCAGATTCCTTCCTCATAAATACTACGGATCAGCCCATATAGCCTATTCCTCCCACGTTTTCGTAAACATTTCAATAGATTTACATGATGGGCAAAACACATATATTTATAAAAGAATACTATTCATAATAGGAATGGAAGAAAATATATATATAATTTGAAATTATAACCTGCTATTTAACATTACCTGACAACACTTACAACAGACTACCCAAAGTCATTGCACCCTAATTTGATTAACAAACACTCATAAAATCCTTATTTCTAGAGGGAATGATTCCCGGGGGATGTCATATTTGAATCCTTCACCCATCTTGGTCCGAGTAATGCGTTTACTTCCTACCTGCTTTAATGACGCCTACAAAGTCGATTTCCTTACCTCCTCATTCATTCCCTTCTCTAACATTCTCCCCCTCTACGTCACCACCTCACCAGCATCCCTCTCCACCTCTCTCCTCCCACTCTCTATGCCTCCTTCGGATTTCCCCAACGGCAACTTCCGCTGTTCTCCGCTCTTCTGCCGTAGTTCAGACTTAGGCCTCCCCCCTCTGACCACACTACCATTCACTCCTTTTTCTTCGCCACACCCTTCTCAATCCAAGTGATTCCGGGTCCATGCATCGATCAGCTCCGTAATAGTCCATGCCACCCTTCTATTCCTTGCCTCTTCACCACTTGGCGGTGCGGGACTTCAATGTTTCTCTCCCGTCGCTTGATATTCTCCCCTCCCCCTCAGCAGTCCTTCCTGTTCGTTCCCTCCCTTCCCTCCCCCTCTCTGTCGCGAGAGGGAGACGCTGGAAGTGGAGGGGGCATGCCTGGAACGCGCATCGGAGGCATCTCTCCCGCGCTCATCAATATTCACCCGAGGTCCGCCTTTTCCACAGCCAGGGTGTGTGGCAGGGGATGACTCCACACTAGGCATTCACTATTCGCCTTGCACCATTGCCAAATGATAGCCGTTTGATAGTTTAGGGAATTAAGGGTAGTCGAGCGACCACGTAAGGTTTTTGAATAACCCAGGGACCACATCCCGCCACACTTCCAAGTCCCGACATGAATGCTCTAAATTCGCACGCTATAATGAAGAATACTTTAATTTCGCATGCATCCTGACTCCCTTCATTCCTGTCCAACTCTTTTTTCCTCCATAATTTTCCCAATTTCTCTCTCCTTTATGGCACGTCCGTCAATGTTGTTTTGACAATCTAAATGCTTCGCAATTCCACTCTTCGTGTCCCCTCTTAATGTCTCCCAATATCCCCACCTCTCTCTTCTTTTCCTGACATGCCATTATTTTCTTTGTTTTCATTTCTGTCCAATGGCCTCCTAACTGCGAATTGTCGTCTTCCCTCAAATACCTGATTTCCCTGACGCACGCGACTACGCTCCACGTCACCGTTTCACAAACTTTTTTTTCGTGACATTACTAAAGGAGTCCTTGTTGAACTTTTCGATATTTCGAATGTGCTAACTTGTGAATATTGGTTTTGGAATCATTTTGTTTAACATTATTTGTAGTATGTACAGTATGGAATTATCCAGTTTTAATGTTCCTTTTAATTTATGAAGCAGGTTTTTGTATTCATTTCTCTTATCTCGATATATTTTCGCCAGGTTGTGTTTTGCATTTGCGATGCGTGAAATTTGTTTACGTTCGGTGCCGTTTTTGTCTATATTACGTACTATTCATTTTTTCGTCAGTCCTATGCTTCTCTAGCTGGAGACTCCAGGACTGACTGGAAGTTTAGGTGTCATGAACGGATCGTTCTATTCTGAACGATTGATCGGCATGGATGAAATGGTGTACCTCCGGGAAGTGTTTTTGGGGCCCTGCTCTTCTTAATTTTTGTAAGTAATTTGAACGACGGAGTGAATAGTGAGATTAGGAGGCTCGCAGATGACTTTGTTATTTCCTGGGGAACACCTTGCGATGATGAATTTACGAGCTGTGTCCAATAAATACGCGAACTGAGGCCATAAAAGCTTCATTTTACAAAATATAGTCTACATCGATTTTGTCCCCTTCAAAGTACTCTCCATTCGTATGGCTATGCACTTATTCCATCTTCTTTTCTACTGTTTAAAGCACCCTTGGAAGTCCTCGGCAGCAGTTTGACTTTCTAGTTTTCTCGTCGTTTCTTCCTTTTTTGTGTCCACATCTTCCCGGTGATGTCCCCCCATCACGTTTTTGCATTTTGGGAATAGGAAAAGGTCGCATGGGGGCGAGATCTGGCGAATAAGGAGGTTGATCAAGGATCAAGGCGATTGGATTTTTGGCCATAAACAGGGCCAACAATCAATGCTGAATGTGCTGGCGCATTGTCATGGCGAAGGATCCATCCATCATGTTCGGTCAAGATAGGGTGCACTGTTGATTTTCTGAAATTCAGTTCATCTGCTGTCATTCGGAAAGTTTTTCGACGATCGCTAAGGACAAGGGACCGCACACGATCAATGTTGTCGTCAACACAGGTGGTCGAAGGTCGTCCCGGCCTTGCAACATCGCGAGGCATCTTGTCGGCCATCTTTAAAACGCTTAATTCACGTGAAAACGGATGTTTTCTCAAGAGCATTGTCACCGTTAACCGATGTCAACATTTCAGTAATTCCTTGATAACTTTTAGCGCACTTCACCATAAACACTGATCTTGATTCGTTGCTCCATAATGTCGTCCATTTCCACTTTCGACGAACAGTAAAAACAAGGACAACAGGCACTAACATAACTGGCGTACCATACGCACAGCTCGACGATCCGCCAAGCACAGACGGCTGCCTTTTGGGTCTCAGGCAACTAGCGCCACTAGTGGACGGGGCTATAGTTCGAATCATGGCCGCCAGATTGCACCAGTTCGGGTATTAATTGCACAGACCACGTATCAATACTAACAAGGGGTCTAGATTGCATTTCGAAATGGTATACAAAATGGGGATTCTCATTAAACCATAACAAATATTCGGTGGTAAATTTCTTAAAAGGATCTTCGAGATTTGTTGACAAACGTTCTAGAGTTGACCTAGAAATGGTTTATATGGTAAAATACCTAGGTGTAACTATGGCTGCTGACTTACTATGGTGGCCTGACATACGTTACTTAACATCTGAGGGAAAGCTATCAAAAACTTGGGATAAATGAGACGCATTGTTGACAGGAGTGGCAGAACTAATGTCAAGGAATGTTGCCTCAACGCTGAGACTCCATTTAGCGTGTGCATCTACGCATTTGGTGTTTGCGGTTCCCTCTGGATAAGGCCTGATTCGGGAAATTGAGGAAGTTCAACGCAGTGTGGCTCGATTCGTTAAAAAACTTTGAAACGTCTGGACCAAACGAAAAGCATCACCTCAAGTGCTTCTTGATCTAGATTGGGAACCATCTGCATCCATGTCTAGGAATCATTAGAGCAAAAAAACTAACTCTTAAGTTAAACCTATACATTCAGAGCCGGGTATGCCAAAATGCATTGGTCGTTTGGATCACAAGTGTGGAATGCGAGAAATAGACGGCAGAAATAGCAGAAGACTCGAGAATTCCTTCTTCCATCAGAAAATATGGGTTAATAACTGTAAGATTATAGGCAGCAAGAATGTCACTTGCCACCGCGGGAATTAATAGTTTCATTGTATTGTATGCATCTCGTATGTTTTGTTGGGAAATCCCTTTCCGCATGACCGGGCGGGACTGAAATAGCGCTTCTAACGTTGTGCATTTTAAAATACTCTCCAACTCTCTTTCGTTGTGCTTTGAAGCTCCCCCCCCCCCCTCCTCCCACACTCACCCTTCGTCTGTCTCCGCGAGGGTCATGCCTCACGCCGTCAGCCGCACCTGCGGCGTCCAAGGTGGGGGGGACCTCTAAGTTGCATCACCATGGCTTACTAATGTTTGAAATTAGACATTGACATCGTACTATCGTAGGAGAGATCATGTCAGTAAAATAAGAGAGATTAAGTTTAGGACAGATGGATTTAAGATGTCATTGTTTCCGCGAACAATAGGGGGGATCAGAATAACATTGTCAGACTGCGGTAGGGTCATATTCGGGTCAAAATTAGTCTGGTGTGTGTGTGTGTGTTCACCCCCTGCCAAACACCCTATCGGTGGCTTGCAGGGTACTAAAATAAATGAAATAAAAATGAAAAAGACGTTCTTGGTTTCCAGTCCTGCATTAATTGTCGCAGTATGTCTCTCATATAATCGGTTGAAAATCGTTTTATATGTTGAAACCTTCTGGTACATGAATTTTAAGGATTTTTTGACTAAGATCCTTCCTTCTTCACCCTTTAGACACTCTTCCTCTCTCTTATCCCTTGCCCTTACCACCTTGTTTTTGCACCCACTGCCACACACTTTTTTCCGAGGATCGCGGAGTATTTGTGTAGACGTGTAGAAATGAAATACATATTAACCGTTATTCAGCGCGCTAAAATTAACGAAAAGAATGGCTGGGAGCCGAATCTGATGAGAAACAGTTTAGACTTTGGAACTCTCTTGAAGTAGAATCAGGAAATGAGTTGGTGCCTTTTCCGTCCAATGTTCGAGAACATGGCGCATGATTGAAGTTAACGCCCAATGACATTGATTTCAGGTTTAGTTCAGTTTAACAATGTTTTTCACCAGCACTTGAACTATTGCCTAAAAATTTAACCATTTCGCAGATAGAACGCAATGATTTATAGAAACCGGAAAAAAAAGTTACAGTTCTCTAAAAATGAGTTGAACATTGCCCTGGATGAAATCGGCCGTTGTCGTCTCCTTCCTGGTCCTAATGGCTGGCATCGATGCATTCCAGCAACTATCTTATGAGAATCACCTTTCGTCAAAGAATAAACTTCTTTAACGTCTATTTTTATGTAAATTTTTTGTCCCCGGCGTTTTTTTATGGCATTAATTCAGCAAATTGAAGTGAAAACCGTAACTTTTGTAATTCCACTCACATTTTTTAAGAGTACGACCCAGGGTTCGACGTTGGACGACGCCTGATGCTGATATCCAACGTCGAAACCTGGTTCGTGTTCTAAATAAAGTGTGCGTGGAATTACAAAGTTTCTCATTTCATTAGTTTATTTTCGCGATAAATTTGTTTAATATCAAAAATGAATGAGTTACGCTGACAAATGGCGAATTGAAGTCCCAAGCGTTCGTATTGAGTGGTGGTCGAGAAACGGGTTATCCCGTCCACCTTCCATTCACAGACACTCCATCCACGAAGAAGATGCTCCCCCTTCCAGAATCTCCAGCTGGAGACGCTGGAACCGGGTGTGGGGAGGGTGGGAAGGGGGCACACTCGCGCCCTGGGTCCCCACCTTGGTTCGCCCTCCCGTCCCGTGGCGGCGCTCGGGTCGCCCAGCGCGCGCCCTGATTGTTTGTGCCCGGCGCACTCAGTTCGCCTTCGGACGCGGTGGCGGTCGGCCTGCGGCGCTTGCGGTCCATAGCCCGTCTCTTTTAGTCTTCTCCTCCCCCCTCATCTCCCCCATCATTCGTCGGCGCTCTTGCCGTCGAATCCGCGGGGAGCGACGCAGATTGCGTTCGCCTCGACTTGCAATAAGTTACGACGCGCCGTCGGTTTTGAGTGTTTCACCCTCCGAGCGTGTTCGCTTTCCCTCGGTCGCTCTTCTCCCGATTTCGAACCGGTTCACCTCTCGTCTCGTGTTTACGTCCTCGCCAGCCCACAACATCCGACGGCGTCGCTCCGGTGCTTCTTGTGGCGTGCACAGCGAGCGGACTCATTGACTAATCGACGCGAGAAGCGGACCTTCCCCGGTAGGAAGACCTCCCGAGTGATTGAGGAGCGTTTTCTTTCGAAAGAGAACAGGATTGATTGACCGTGTGTGTGTGTGTGAGCGGATGAGGGTTAGTGCGTAACCACTCGGGCGCCCGCAGTGGGGACACTGTCAGTCCGGCGGTGGGAAATCTTTGGAAGCGGCCAGGCCGGACTTCCTGCCTGCACAAAGATGCGCCCTCGCTGAACGCTGGGCTAGACGTGCGAGGACACGTGTGTTTGTTTTCGTGTCAATTGCACCGAGGGAAACTTCACTTTCATCGTCGTTCGTGCGATCAAGTTTGAGAGGTAGGTGATCATCGTTTTGGCGTTTTTATTGATATTAAGAAGTCTACGGGCCGTGGTAGGTTGCCCAGTCATCAATCACTGCCATTCTTCTAAGTTTAGCCTCAAACGTCACTGAGTAACCTAAAACCATGCACCAAAATAAACCGGTTTGTTTAGCTCTTCCTCCCTCCGATACAATTCCCTCCCTCCCGCTACTTCGCTGGCTCCGCACTATACTTCTTCATCACGCATCTTCAGCATTCAATGGCCTCTCAGCGTCGCCCGCATTCGCTTCTCCTGCCACCTTCCCTGTCTCCCCCAGCTACCATCTCACTCTCCCTCGCCACAAGATCTTTGTTCTTTTCACTCATTTTTCCTCCAAATCTTAAAATTTCTTAATTTACCCTTATTTACCTGTATTAGCGTCGATCGTTATTCGTTTCACCAATAAGTCTCTGTCATCAGCTCCCACCTCAGTGAAAATTCGCTCTCTTTGGCTCAATCTTTCCTTTAATGCCCTCTTTACTTTGTCCATCTTCAACCATTTCAATTTTGCAATCCTCTCTCCATGCCCACTTATTAAAAATGTGTATTTTTCACAAAAGTCCTGTGTAGCCTCTTGATTTTACCTACCAATTAATTGGATCCACAAGTACTGACTCATCGCAGGTCGAGCGCTTATTCTCACGTAGTTTGGTGAATGATGTGGCCTAAATTAGTGAAAACGTCCCTTGGGCAATCTTTTTTGAAGGAATAAGTAAATGATGGTTCTCATTCTGAGCATTTCTTAGTGATTGTCTCTTTATCTCATGGTCGCAACAACCCTGGAAGTGACCGCTGTACCTTTGCCTTAATCATTGCTCCTTTGTTTTAATTTACGAAATTGCGTCATTGAATCTTCACCCTTGTTCTCACCGTTCTCCGTTTACCATTTCGAGTTCAGCTTACGTTTCTTTTTTAGTCAAACTACCCTTTGATATATTTGTTAAAAAACATAGAGTATGCGTTGGTTCTCACTTTTGGAGTTAAATCTGAAAAGTATCACTTGAAAGACGGTATTGTCGTACGCCTAACAAATATATTTCTCATTGATTTCTGTTTTTTAACTAATAAAGGGAACTCATGGGTATTACTGATCTTGATACCGAAGATTGGTCCCCGCTGGTTCCTCCTTCCATCGGCTAACCTCATCATGTTTAATGAATGAAAGGATTATATCTCTAAATAAAGTCGAGCAATGAGGACGAGGCGTGAGCTGGTGACCTCGTCTCAACAATTGAGAGCGAAGAACAAGACGGAGTGACCCCGGTCGTTTAATTATGGAATGTTTTCGCGAAATTAAGGCCGACTCGTCGTAATTACGATTGGACCCGATGTCGCGCCTCCAGATGATTTCCGTCCTCCGGGGACACTCGGCGAGTCCGAGGGCGCCTCTCTCACTCGATTGCTCCGCCCTTTCTCCCCCGCAGTCCTGGGATCGGATGGCTGGCGTCGACAATGTATTGTGACTGTCACTTGCGAATCAGTGACCAAACCTGAGTGTACTGATTCCTAATATGGTCATCTAATCCCTATGAAATGCTTTTTATTGACCAATCAAGGACAGCCTACATGGTGAAGATGAGTTAATCCAGACGAATCCTGACAGCTATGAATCGACGGCACTCGGCTCAGATGCCCGAGTCCCTCAGTTGTCAGGATTCACTATCCGTTCATTGGTAAAATTTTACATTATGTTGGTAAAATTAATTGTGGTGGTTTCCCTTTGCCATCCTCGATATTGTTTTAAACGTTACCTCACCTTTTAAATGGCCGCCCCATTGGGGTAAAACGCCTTTGCAGCAGCCTGAAAATTAGACCTTGCGTGGGCTCCTGCCCTTTTAAACGATCTGGAATGCGTGACTCTACCAGTAGCAATTGGCGTTTTTCCCGTCAACGGAGCCCTTGGGCACTCGGGCCCTTCACCACATCTAGGTCTTCTATCTCGTCGGAAGGTGTGTTTGTAGTATCTGATATAATTACTGTGTCTGAATAAGTAGCAATCCCCCTATCTGCGAGTCCACCGAACACTTCTGGTTTCGTAGCCGCCTTAAGGGTCGGGTGCGGGCGGTGGAGGTTCGCTATGATAGTTGCCATCTGCACGCCCCTCGCTGCAAGTGCCCATCGCCGAGCCTTTCATTCCGAGCACACTACGGTTGGGGAAAATCACCAAGCACGTGGAGCGGGTGCATCTGCCTCGGCACTTCTATCAGAGATCCCGTCCGTCTGTCAATATCCCTCGCGTCCACGTTTGTTTCAGCCGGAGCCGTAAACGCGAATAAATTCGGTGAATACCATCACAATAATCTCATTCGATATTTTATGCCGTTAGCACAATCAAATTGATACTTAAAGTGGAAATGAATTCTGAATGAGATTAACCTTTAGTTGGTTGGCAATGGCTGGACAGATTTGCAAATTGTTTAGACTAGCTTATTAACTTCGGGTGCCGGAGCAAAAGCGTTTCAATTGTATTTTGCGATGACATCTCGTCGATGTAGAGGGAAAAAATAAGATGGACACTGGGGAAAACTAAGGAAGAAGTGGCTGGGGAGGGAGGAGGTACGGGTTGGGGAGGCCGGAAGAAGGCGGAGGTGGACGCTAGAGACACGTCGAGTGGCGAGGAAACGTTGTAGACGATAATGGCTGTAGAGAGGGGATTTAAAAGTGTGGGCGATGAAAAGAAAAGGCCGATGGTAGGGAATGCATTGGGGGGAGTGGGCGAGGAATGGTGGAAGGAGGGTTTGTTGTATTTTACGCTTCCCAGTTCGTGCGGGTCACCCGGGGTGGAGAAGAATCGGCCCCCCTCCCACTCATGCTTCGCCGGTAGACCACTGTTCGTCACACCTACTGACACCTAATACCTTCAACCCCTCCCCCCGAAAGGTTTGGCGCTTGCCACTCTTTCGTTTCCATGGATACGGAAGATGCTGTCCGGCACTAGCGAGGCGCGCGGCCGCCTTCTCTTGTCGCTTCAATCGCCTCGTCATCGCCGCCGCGCTCTTGCGATGGCGCGGGAGAGGCTGGTGATATAACGTCGTGCCCCGGAACTCGTTTCCGTGTTTTGACTTCGGGAGGAATGGGGTGGGGGCGGAGAGAGGGAGGGGGCGGGAGAGGAAACGCTCTGTTGTTGTTTTGCCTCCCGCCCCTCAGCTTACGCGGAGGAGAGGACCGCTCGTGGTCGCCAGGGAGACTCAAAGGCGTGGACCAATTGCTGCGCTGCGGGGTCGGTAAACGCTGCCTTGCGATTCCAACTTATCGACCTCTCGTTCAATGTCGACCATCGATTTGAACGATGGCGAGCATAAGGTTATACGAGGGCTGACCAGTAGGGAACTTAGGTTTCGGTGTGCAGTGGGGCTGGAGCCAACATTTTGGTGTCAAAACGTCCCTACATTGCATACGCCTCCTTCTGTAGTGGTGTGAGCAGACTGTGGTTCTTCTAATCTGCCCACTCACTGCGAACTGTTAAAATGTGCGCTGCCATAGAAAATCTAGCGAGTTGTCAGTGAGGTCGTATTTCGGGTTGTAGATAATTCTCCCGTTCGGATATCGAACAAAGTTGACTATTTCGCATATATATATATTTTTATTTATTAGGTAATCTACCGGTTAAGGTAGGTTTTTGGAAGGACGTAATTACTAATTAAATAATTTGTGGCCCCTAGCAAAACACAACATCCTACTCTACATCAGGTCCCGCTTCAGCTCTGAGTACTTTCTTCCTCCCTTCCTCCCGTCCAACATCCCTATCCTGTTCCTTCCCTTTCCTCGTTTGCCTAACATTCTCCCCTCAATTACAGTCTTCAACATCCCGCTGCCGGTCAATACCCCCTTCTGCCACTTTTCCTGCCTCCATAGGATTGCTCCCAACAAACCCCTCTCTTCGCCCTCCATACCAAGTACTTCTTTGTTTGTTTTCTTCTCGGTCCATTTCACCATCTCCATTCTTCTCCACACCCACATTTCAAAAGCCTCCAGTCTACGTCTATCCTCCTGCTTCAATGACCACGTTTCCGCGCCGCACATAGCTACGCTCCAAATCAAAGTTTTTACGAGTCTTTTCTTAACATCCTTACTGAACGTCCCCGTCATCAACTCCCTCCTCCTTGTGAAAGCCTCTTTGCCTAGCGCAATTCTTCTCCTTGCGTCCCTACTACTTTGACCGTGTTGGTCCTAACACTACCGAGATACGTAAACTGTTCTACCTGCTCTAGTTTTTGCCCTCCTATTTTAATGTTAAGCTTAGCCTTTATCTTTCTAGAGAATCGCATAACCTTTGTTATATAAATATTGATTTTCATCCCATACCTGTCGCACTGAATTTCCAATTCACTAAGCAATGCTTGCAGCCCCTTGGCTGACTGACAAACTAAAGCTTGGTCAACAGCAAACCTAACTGATTTTACGAATTCCCCGCCCACTTTCATTCCTACTTCCAGTTCTTCCCATGCCTCTTTGATTATTTCCTCTGAATACAGGTTGAACGGTAACGGTGATAAAGGGCAACCCCGCCTTACACCCCCTCCTAACACTGCCCATCCGGACTCCCCGTTTCCCACTCGCACCTGAGCAGTCTGAGACATGTACACGTTGCGGATTAGCCTCCTTTCCCTCCAATCTATTCCTATTTTCTGCAATATACTCATTAGTTTTTCCCAGTTCACTCTATCAAAAGCTTTTTCGAAATCTACGAAACAAGCAAATACCTCCGGGTTGTGTTCTATATTCCTCTCGATTAATAATCTCATTACTTCAATGGCATCACGCGTACCTATCCCCTTCCTAAACCCAAACTGATCATCCCCTAAGTAATCATTTGACCTACTCTCTATCCTTTTGTTTATGATCCTGAGAACAACCTAAGCTGCGTGGGACATCAAACTTATCGTCCTGTAGTCCTCACATGATGTAGCCTTTACCTTTTTCGGAATAGGAACTAAAACTGAACTCACAAAGTCTTCCGGCCAGATTTCTTCCTCATAAATACTACGGATCGGCCCATATAGCCTCTTCCTCCCACATTTTCCTAAACATTTCAATAGTTCCGCGGGAATGTTATCCACCCCCATGGTCTTATTTAGTTTCCTCTCCCTTAATGCCCTTTCTATCTCATTGTCTAGTATGCCTGGACCTAAGCTGTCATCCACTACGTCATTTTCTTTTTCTATGTCTAACTTTGTTGGTCTAAGTTCTTTACTATACAGTTCTTCTATATACTCCTTCCATCTCTGTTGGATCTTTCCTGTGTCAACTATTACCTTACCCGCCTTGTCTCTAACTGTTAGCATAGATCTCCCTTTCTTACTTCCCGATAACGATTTAACTTTGCTGTTCAGCGCACCAATTTCACCCTTCCTCTGCAGACTTTCCATATCCTCGCACTGCGTCTTCCACCATGCTTCTTTTTCTTTATTTGTTGCCCGCCTCAATTTATTGTTTAATTCTTTGTACTTCAGTTTGCCTAACTCTGTATTTACATTCTTCCATCTTCTCCGCTCATCCATCTTAGTAATCATCTCATCCGTGATCCATGGTTTCCTAGTCCTTTTAGCGTTAACGGTTCCAATAGTGTCTTTTGCGGCTTTCGATAACCCTTTCTTTATCTTTTCCCATTTTTCTTCGATAATACTTAGCTCGTTACCATCCTCCATGATTTTCTCTACCGCCTGTTTGTATTCCTTCCTTTTCAAACCATTTAATGCTTCTACATTCCATTTTATAACTCGCCGACCCTGCCTTATCGTTTTGAAACGGACGCTACATTTCATAACAACTAAATTGTGGTCAGAGTCCGCATCCGCTCCCGGGAAGCTGTGCGAATTTATCACACTGTTCCTAAACCTGTGTCTAACTAGGATATAATCTAGCTGATACCTCTCTGAGTCACCTGGCATTTTCCATGTATACCTGCGTCTTTTGTGGTGTCTCAACCAAGTGTTTATGACGACTAACCCCTGTCTCCTGCAGAACTCAACTGCTTTCTCCCCGCGGCCATTCCTCGTGCCTAAACCGTAGTCCCCCGCCTCATCACCATCTCTTCCTTCGCCTACTGTCGCATTCCGATCCCCCATCACTATTAAATGTTTCCCTGCCGGAACACATGCGATTATGCCCTGTAACTGATTATATCTTTATGGGTCATATCTTTATATCGACTATTGGCGTTTATCTAACCTCATTAAGGTTTCATAGAATTATCCATGTGAGAGTAAATAATTGGTTTAATGCCCGTGGGAGGTGGAATCTTCCTCTATTTCCGAATCAATATTTTAAAGCAACGCGACTGATTTAATAATATGAGAACATTCGTAAATCAAAATTGTGGCAATTTTAATAGTTTTGCCCACCTATATGTTAAAAACTGCGAACTGTGCTAACCTATATGTTAAAAAAAGATTTATTCCGTGGTTTATTGCAATCATGTACTTAGAGAACTTATGTTCGTCGCTGTTTGTTTCCGAAATTCCAAATTGCCATCGTAAGAGAGAGAGAGAAAGGGATGGTGCGTCATCCCGTTTCTATCGTTTCCGACCCGACTTCAATCGGCAAGGCGAAAGAGAGCTTTTTTTCATTTCTCTGCGTGCGTTGGAATCCATGGAATTGAAATTATCGCTCTTATTAGTAATTGTTTGAACGCTTAATATTATTTAATTGTATTGAGCATCAGTTGTTACATCTGTATGAAAACGACCAGCGAATTATGTAACATGCTTGCGTGCAATGCGAGTGACGTCCTGAATTATTTCCTTCCTCTAATAAATAGCTATCCTCTCCTGTAGTGTCAAGCGCATCTGCTATATTGTAAAATATCGTAAATTTTGCCAACAATTGCTATGTAGTCGATTAAATGGCAACCAGTTATGGCTGTCATTTAATCGACTACTTAGTCTGCACAAAATCCACTTTATCTTTCTTGTCGTCATATCGTAAATGATCCCAATGTGAGTGTATTTATTGATCGCCACTTATATTGGTTAATTGGCATAACCTTCGGTAGATACGATAATAATATTGACATTAATTTCGCCATATCTCATTTCGAATTTCGAAAGAGCTTTAAGGGAAGACAGGGTGATTGAACGTCTTCCGCTGATAAAATAGGCCGTATATTCAACTCTGAACGGGAATAAGGTGGACACATTTCCAAATACCAAGGTCGCATGATTTATTATTTTTAAGACATTTCTATCTAATTGTTATGCGTGGCATCAAAAACTCCACGGACGAAGGAGGTATGTGTGGGATGGAAAATGGTTTAGGCGTAATTTAGAACATGCTCATGTTTTGAAGAAACATCTGAAAAGTCGGCGATGATTTAAGGGGGATTTCTAAGGGAATCACCTGAGGCGTCCTCCTCCATTCGACATAATGTTGCATGTAATAATTTAAATGTTGCGTGCATGTTCTGCAGTTTCCCCGTCACCTAACTACCGAGCATATCTAAGTAATCAGTCGCGATAGCGTTTCGTTTTAACCAGTGCCACCTGATCATCAACCTCGAAAGAGATCTTTATGAAAAAAGACTGGGTATTTCGGTGAAAAAGACGATTTCAGTTGACCAGCATCTGAATTTTAAGGTACAAGGAATCAGTTACTTTAAAGCTGTGGCCTCTTAGAAAGATGGCCGGGAAATCTAAGTTGGCATAGATTTGCACGTTTTCTTATTCTGTGACTCTTGTTTTGATGTTTGAGGACTTGGATTCCGTTCATTGAAACTTATGAGAGGTTGTAAGCTTAATTAATTGTTTAACAAGTTAATGCAATGTGTTGTTGTTAATTGAGGCACTGCGTCGGCGATCGACACTTGTTTTTGCGCAATTTTTCTTCAGAGTGAAATAGTGGGAGAGAGCTAACGATGCGATTGATAGTCGAAAAAGAATATTTTTGTAGGCATTGTCCATTATTGAAAATCAAGAAACCGCGGGAGGGGGGGGATGCCGTGACACTAACTTTGAAAGGAGTCATCCGCTATACGTGCATTGCAATGCACCAATTTCAGGGTGTAAAAATCTTTCCGAGTCGATTGCTTTTTACATTGTGAAAGTGTTGCATTATTATCCGTTATTGTATGATTTATACATTGACTCGCTTTTCTCCTCTAATACATCGTTTATATGCCATATAAAGTTTGTTCTGTAGAAGAAATTTCGCTAAAATCACGATCGTTTTAGGGACCGTTCAACGCATTGTTCTGATAGGTTGATTACCAGTGATGGTGTATGTTACAAGGTGTGTGTAAAAAGTATCGGTAACAATTTTTTCGTGACGCGTGCGTGAAGTGCTGAATTCAAACCGTCGGTTGTTAAGTGTGCGCATGATCGCATACATCGTATTGGCATTCAAAAGATGACAGTGCACACATCATTATTACTGAAAATTTGGCAATGCGAAACATCTGCGCTAAACTCTTCCTCCCGAAGGTCTTTGGATGGACGATCAAGAGCAGAGTCGAGGGTCTGCTTGGGAAGACCCTTCTTCAACGGCATCGCGACGAATCCCCAATACCCTTGCAGTCCCGACTTCGCACCAGCAGACTATTTCCTATTCCCAAAAGTGAAATCCTACCTCAAAGGACACCATCACCATGGGACCCTGAGGCAAGCCGTCAGAGAAGCTAGCACGCGTACCCTTAAGGACCGCTTACCAGTGAGCCTTCGAGTCGCGGAAAAGCCGCAAGGGTAAAAGTGTGAACTCGACGCTCTCAAGGGAAGAAGCACTTTGAAGAAATTTGAGGCATTGCAGTTTTATCTGAAATAAATCTATTTGCCGAAACGTTTCCCGCTACTTTTTATACAAACCATGTATGTACCCAGCGAAGTGAAAATGTCCATGAAGAGCGAATTCCCCCTCGCGCCCCCCCCCCAAGCGCCCCTCCCCAGCAACCCTGCCCCCACACCCCTAGTGCCTCTCTCGCATCCAAACCCGGCTTCGAGAGAAAAAACGCCCGAGGATTTCATTCGTGAAAATTAATTAAAAAAATGTGAAGGATTTTCATTTATTCTCCGTCTCTCTCTCTCTCGGTGTTCTTTTTCACTCGACATTTCTTGCATTCGTTTCTCGCGAGAAGCGGCGGACTCCTGCGCTCATTTCCCGAGCTCCTCCCTCCCCCCCTATTATGCCCTCCCCTCAGGGCGTGCCGCTGCATCCACCGTCCTCGCCCTGTAGTGTGGGAGGGCGTGGGTGGGCGCTCTGACAGAACTCCGATGCTTTTAAAGAGCAACCACTCTAGGCGAGTCCTCGTGCATATGTGGGCATATGCATTGCCTCCAAACGGGGAGCTCATCCTCAAAGACATGCCTTCGGATCCGCTTAGTGCTATATTAGGGTATTAAATGATTTGTTCTCCACTTCCCTAATTACAGAATTTAAGCCAAGATTAATGGAGATTTTTGTCTTCAATTTAATTTTGTATCGAAAAGCTGCTTACGAAGATGCAAAAAGTGATTGATCGTCAAGGCGACTATGTAGCAAAAAAGCTAAATGCTCGGCCTTTCCCACGGTGTACACAAAGTAAAGAATAAATTTGATTTTTTTATGAAAAAGAGATAGGAGACCTTAGTTTTCGAATCACCCAAACTCAAACACGAAATACCGCCATATGGCGAACAAATATTCATTCACAAGGAAATAGATATGAGGAAAAGGGATAGCAACCGATTTATAAAGGACGACCACAGGCGAGGTGGGGAAGACGGAATCAGGCAAATTACGAGCGTAAAAATATTTCCTTGACTAGGATTTGAACATCGAATCTTTCCACTTGCCGGGCGGATACTCTAATCGCTTGAGCTATCGAGAAGGCTTAATGGTACCCTGAGATTTGCTGGCCTTAGAGCAACCAAGTGCTCCGATTCTTTGGCCAAGAGATGGTGTCATGGAGCTGTTTCACCCACCAAAGGAGAAACACAAAACACACAAGAGGAGAGACAGTAAGTTGACAATCATGCAATATAATAAAAATCAGGATGCGTTTCGTGGCACACACAGCCAGAAGAAAGAGACGGGCGACATTGGCCAAATACACATTCAAACACGAAATCCCGCCATATGGTGAACAAATATTCATTTATAAGAAAATAGGTATAAGGAATATATATATATATATATATATATATATATATATATATATATATATATATATATATATGTTTATATATATATATATGTTTATATATATATATATGTTTATATATATGTATGTTTATATATATATATATATGTTTATATATATGTTTATATATATATATATATGTATGTATATATATATAACAATATATATATAATAAACAGAAAATAGGAATAGATTGGAGGGAAAGGAGGCTAATCCGCAACCTGCACATGTCTCAGACTGCTCAGGTGCGGGTGTTGAACGGGGAGTCCGGATGGGCAGTGTTAGGAAGGGGTGTAAGGCAGGGTTGCCCATTATCACCGATGCTGTTCAACCTGTATGCAGAGGAAATGATCAAAGAGGCATGGGAAGAACTGGAGGTAGGAATGAAAGTGGGCGGGGAATTCGTAAAATCAGTTAGGTTTGCTGATGACCAAGCTTTAGTTTGTCAGTCAGCCAAGGGGCTGCAAGCATTGCTGAGTGAATTGGAAATTCAGTGCGACAGGTATGGGATGAAAATCAATATTAATAAAACAGAGTTATGCGATTTTCTAGAAAGAAAAAGGCTAAGCTAAACATTAAAATAGGAGGGCAAAAACTAGAGCAGATAGAACAGTTTACGTATCTCGGAAGTGTTTTGGACCTACATGGTCAAAGTATTAGGGACGTAAGGAGAAGAATTGCTATGTACGGCGCGGAAACGTGGTCATTGAAGCAGGAGGATAGACGTAGATTGGAGGCTTTTGAAACGTGGGTTTGAAGAAGAATGGAGAAGGTGAAATGGACAGAGAAGAAAACAAATGAGGAAGTACTTGGTATGGTGGGCGAAGAGAGGGGTTTGTTGGGAGAAATCCTATGGAGGTAGGAAAAGTGGATGAAGGGGGTATTGACCGGTAGCGGGATGTTGAAGACTGTAATTGAGGGGAGAATGTTAGGCAAACGAGGAAAAGGAAGGAACAGGATAGGGATGTTGGACGGGATGAAGGGAGGAAGAAAGTACTCAAGCTGAAGAGGGACCTGATGTAGAGTAGGATGTTGTGTTTTGCTAGGGGTCACAAATTATTTAATTAGTAATTATGTCCATCCAAAACCCTACCTTAACCAGTAGATTACCTAATAATAATAAACAATTATATATAATTGTTTATTATTGAGTAATCTACTGGTGAAGGTAGCTCAGAAAAGCTGAATGAGATTATGAGGAAAAGCAAGCAAGAAGTCCACGCGATAATAGATAAATATAATAAGCGTTAGGAGCCGTCCAAAACCATATAAATCGTGAACTTGCTTAATGGATAGTTACCCTTTTATGAAGGAAATTGTGGAAAGAATTTTTCGCGAAGTGCAAAATCACGAGAAATATCAGTGTGTTTGCAGAGTTTCTTTTTTTCGTGCGAACACGCACAATTTTTATGTTTTTATCGGTATTATTTGCTAAGTGTCGGCTTTTACGAAATTTTCACGTACATATCTTTGCTTACATAACTTAGCATGTATTTTCGATTCTCGTCGAGAGAGCATGTTGAAGTGTTTTGTTGCCGCTCTGATTCTCTCTCGTCGACGTAGCTTGCGCGACGCGTCTCCGGAGCGAGCACACACGTCCTCCCCTCATGCATCGCGCTCCGGCCGCTATTTCATCTATGCCATATGCTCTTAGCTTTGTTGTAAAATCATCGAGTTCGGGCGAAAACGGGGCTTCCACGCTAAAGAGCCTTCTCCGTCCGTCAAGTCTTTCCTTCTATGGGTACGCCGGTCATCTCGCGCGCGCACCAGGTTCTCGTGGACAATGCGTCCGATCTGAGTCTTACAGGGAGATGTGCTCTTGATGCCCAATAGGTTTTTGGGATCGCAACCTTGTTTATTCCCTTTTTGTTTTGGTGAAATCACTCTCGAAGGTTGTCTTGGTATTTTGTAAGCCTCTTGAATAAGTATTTTCACGCTTCTGGGGTCAGCCAATGAATGGATATTTATTGTATTGGAATGGTCGGTGGCATTTCTAAAATTAAGGACGGGGGCAATATCGAGGTAAAAACAATGTGCGTATGTTCATTAAGGTGGACCGGGTGAAAGATTTATCGCGCACCACACTTGGCATCGCTTATGATAGGAAGGCGTCGAACGGAGGTTACTTGGATGCAGTGTGGTTCATCTTTTGGAGAGGATGCTCGGGAGTTGAGAAGGCGCAGCATCAGTGCGCTTCGCCGTATCCTTGACTATGGACCCTGACAGGGTGCCGCTGGATTAGATAACATGAGAGGTGGAGAAATGCGAGAAGGACATTAAATTTGCGACGTCAAAGAGAGGAGGAGGATATATGAGCAGAATTGAATATGTTAAACGGATCCATGAATATCGGCCACCGACACAAATAAGGGTAGAAGTCAATGTGTCATAGACCCTAGGGAGAGAAGGTATGAAAATCTTCAGGGACGAAGTAGCCAGAGATCCTAATCAATGAAATGAAAGTGACCATATTGATACCTCTTTGTTTGGGTGCACCCATGTCGGGCGTTTTGGAGCGGAAATCAATTCACCGGAGAAAAGTTTTTAAAACTTCGTCATTGACATTTTTATCATTTGAAAACGATATTTGCGTTGTGTAAAAAAATCTTGTCTAAAACTTATGTAAAAGAGTCTTGGCTGTGAAAATGTTTGGTCGGCGCAGACCACTCGGGTTGTCTCCTTCCGCGGCCGCAAATAGTGCTGCGTATTCTCGCGTTCATCCCGGCAGGAGTCGTTTTTACATTCCTTGTATCCGTCCTCGCGGAGTCCGCCGTCGCGTTGTCTCGAGGCGGGCTCGGAATTGGTTGATTGAGCATCGTCCTCCCGCAATCGGAAGCACGCGGGCGGTCCATTCGAATGATGTTAAATGAGATCAAGTTCATGGGGCAGTGGCGAGAGTCGCCGTGAGTGGGAGGAGCTAGGGGAAGAGAGGGGAACAGAAGCTAAGCTAGGCAGACGGACTAGGATTTTTCTTCGAAACTAATAGCCATTGGGATGGAGGGCAGATCCAATCACCACGCTCGACGAGAGGGAAATCTTCGATTAACTAGCAAATGATTTTCGATTGGTTTACATCCCTCTCGCGATTATTTGTTTCGACAGAAGACAAGCGATATTCAGGGGAAACTTAAAACTTCAAAAGTGGACTTTCTTCCGGGTGTGTCTTGCTTTAATTGCTATTATTACGTAGCAAAGGTGTCCCATACAATCCCTAGGGTGTGTCTCAGGGAGTGATTACACTGCAGGCTACCTTTGACGGAAAATACTGTGCGGGCGATTGTGTTATTTTTCTTGTTTGGTTGGTGGGAATTAGGATTTATTTAAGTGGAAATCCGAAGAAGGCACAGGACGCAGCAGGATCGGAGCAGGATTTTGTGAATTCGAGTCAGAACGATAACGTAAGGGAAGTGGTTCATAGGGAGATAATTAACTCTTCGGACGGCTTGAAGGCAGATAGGGCCCGGGTTCGAATCCTGGAGACGGCAGATCTTTTTCAGTGGTATCCCGATCCATACTTGAGGTGCTTCGTGGAGAGGTTTGCGGGAGTACGCCGTCCGTCGGATGGGACGTTAAACTGTATGACCCCTTAGGGCCTTTCGGCAAGAGTAGGCTAATGCCGACGCCGGGTTTCTCTACACCCTTCCTCCTTTCCCATCCATCCCTAATGGCGCAAATGACCTCAGCTGTCGGTCGCCTCCCCTAAATATTACTACTCGAAGGCAGATGGGAAATACGAAGAACGTGTCGGTGTAATACTATTATTTGCGGTTAGTTAATCCAGGCTTCCGAAATGTCACGTGTTTAGGGAACCTTCGTGGCACAGAACATTCCGTCGTCGTCTCTTCGGGCTTCGTTGACCTTGGCTGGCCCACACTTTGATAGCCCCTCCGACGGTTTTATTACTCCCAGCCTCGCCTCTTTAACCCGGCGGCCAAGCACGCAGATTGGGCCCATGCGAGAGCTCTTGAAGAGAGTGGGTCCATCATGAATTATCGATGAATCACGCGGGAGATTCCCGACTGGTGCCGTAAACTCGCGAGTTTCATCGCCCGACGGTCATTTTTGTTTGTATTTATTTGTATACATTTTTATCTGTCGGGCGGCTTCTTTGTCATTGATGTGATCCCTCTCTTTTTTAGCGGTCCGACCCCTCCCCCCCCCCTCTCCCCCCGAGGAGACCAGCTTCCCTTCCATTTCAGCGGTTCTCTCGATTCTTTTTATGCGAGACGAATAGGAGATGGCGCTGATTCTATCCCCACCATCATCCTCCTCCGACTCCTATGCCATTTCGACCGCGCTACGTTTTATTCTCAAATTTAGTTCTTAATGCAGCGTAGGCGAAAGGCGGGGCTAGTTATTTTTTAGATATTTTAATACCCTTCAAGCCACCGCTAGGGTGCGTGGCAGGGTGTGAATTCACACCAGACCAATGTTTACCCGAATATGACCCTACCGCGGTCCAACGATATTATTCTGATCCCCCCTCTCGTTCGGGGAAAAAATGAAATTTTAAATATATCTGTTCTACACTTAATCTCTCTAATTTCATTAGCATGATCTCCCCTACCGTAGTACGATGCGGGTAATAATATATTTTCAACATAACTGCTAAAGAGCCATCCTTCCAATTTAAGCAAGAGATTTATTCTGTAATTAAACTTTCTTTCCATTGAGTGGTCCCAACCTAGATCCTCTAATATTTTGGTGCGCTCATAGCAGCGTTTGACAAATCTAACTCATCCACGCTGCATGCGATCCAATTCGGATATCAATCCAACTTCGCGAGGATCACATGATACACCAGCAGGATATTGTAATGAGGCCTGGCTAACGAAAGATAGCACTTCTCTTTGACTTTTTCATCACATTCACCCCGTCCAAAATCTAGGGAAGTCATGAGATATTTTTGAGCGAGATGGTTTGAATGCGTCTGAAGTTTTAAAAATTTGGACGACTGGTGTGTGTTTTCAGCAAAGAATTGCAATCAATTCGACGAAATTGGTCAATATTTGAGCTTCATCACTTACTGTCTAGAGACAAATGTTCATATATTCGTATGCTCTACTAACGACGCTATCACAGTCATTACAATGAATAAGAGTGGTTCATGAGAAACCTCGAGTGATCTTGCCTGAATTTTGTCCATTTCTCCACGGAAAAATCCACAGAAACCTAACTTTTGCTTTTAGATTTGGAGCACTTTGAGTCTATTTTATGCTGGGATTGTGCGAGGTAGAAGTTACTAAACGTTTAAATGGCTTCCTACCAGACAGGAAACGGTGAAATTCTCCACACTGCAGAGGAAAGCCACAATGAAGATAAATGTGAAAATGCTTGGAATTAACAGAGACTACAAATAGAAAATTGTCAGGTTGCAGATGGTTTTACGGCGCCATTCTACTTCGCTTTAATTTTTATAATTGTTGTATGCCTGCGATGTAGCTTTTAGTGTAAGTTATAGCACCTGGAGTCCCATATGAGTGTATTCACGCACTAGGCTAAATAGCCGTGGTAATCAAGATTAGAAGAATTTTATGTACAATCAATTACAATTATCTGACCTCTATGGCTAAAAAAGTGGTCTTAAAAACCACACCCTTTGGAAATTATGTCTCCCTGACTTTGTACGTATTTATGATCAAAGTGTCATACTATGGTGGCGTTGCATAATGTTTTTAACATTTTCGAAGAAAAAATTTAACTTAACATTTTAAATTGCTTAAAAAATTTATCTTACTTGAACCTCTCTCTCCTCGAGTCATTCTCAACTTACAACATATTTATCCCGATAACCCCTCCTTATTGCAAAATGGAGTGTTTTATATATTTCCTGGCGAGTCTTAAATTCTCGTCGCCGAAGAGCATGTGATGTTGCAAATGCAAAACTCGTATGATTGGCGTGGCGCGTCGTGTCGTCTGGGAAGTGCGTGCATCCAGAAAAGGTGAAACTTTATGCCGTTGCTCCCACTGGAGCCCTCGAACCGTGGTGGTGCGTTCCGTGGTGAAAGGGGTGGAATCGGGCGCCCGCCGCGGGGGATTATGGGCGGGGGTGCGCCTTTTGAAACACCCAAGTGTTGTGGGGAGGGTCCCGTGGCTAAGGGGAAGGGGCGGAGGGAAGCGACCCGTCGGGGGTGGGAGTGGTGGTGTCTGGCACAAGTGGCGCTTCGTGGCGCCACACCCCTCTCGTCGCCTTCGCATTTTTTCGCTCGGGATTTGGAGGTAAAAGAGCGTGCATCCCCCCGCCCCTATTCAAGGTGCGCGACGCCAGAGTCATCCCCAGACTATGCTCGCAACCGCACCGCTCCCCCCCCCCACCAAACCCACCCCGTCTCCTCACCTTCCTCTTTCGCCGGGAGAAAATAACCATCCCCTCGTAATTTGTCCAGGGAAAATAGCACCCCTCAACCCTCTTCCACCGCCCCCCCCCACCCTCCACCATCGTCGCGAGGGACGAGAGACAAACCCGGGACGTCGATAGCGCGCGTCGCACCAACTTTTAGGCGCCACCCCCCTTCATTCCCCCGCGGGGTGAGGGCGGAAGCGCCTCCCCCCTTCGCGAGTTTCATGCGGAATTATGTAATGGCGACTCGCAAATTGCTGTAAACGTCTCTGCTTTGATTGCTTGGTTATTTCCAGTCCATGCGATGGAACGTAAAGTATTTTCGCCGAACGTAATATTCGGGTCGTCAGGGATTTCGAGCGCCTACCTCTGCTGAGGGAGCTGCTGTTGTTTATTTTAGTCAGAGGAAAACACTGCAAGTACGATATCAAATGGGCAAAAATTCAAAACACAAAGAGTCAACCTTTCGACTTTCGTGGTTAGTTTCGGAGAAAAGGCGAAAAATTTGTTCGAGGCTTTAACTATGGGCTTTTACGTCTACTTAAAATGCCAAAACATTCGAATGAAAGGGATACTTCCGGTCAGGACGTCGGCAGATAGGAGTTCGAGATCCGGCGAGGTCACATCGCGTTTAACCTCTGTCTATCCATCACTTGCGCGAGTGCAAACAGTCGTGGAAGTCGTGGCCATGTGAGTTCGTGTGGTATTCTTGCGCGGTCTGCAATTTCTCTTTCAAATGCATCGGCATAAGACGTTTTCCTAATAAACATTAATGACACGTGATGAATGTTATTTGCGAGTTTGAACACGTCACTCGTACTTCCCGGTAATTTAAATTGCACTGAGTGACGAGTGGCTATCGTCCATGCAATGCGGTGCTGTAGCTCGAGTATGGAATTGCTCTTCTTTTTCGAGGTGCTCCAAAGCACAATTAGGCAGCTACCGAGGCGTTCAAAATGACTAAGTTAAAATAAATGGCTAAAATTAATATTTAGTATGCATTAATTAACACTTACTCGCTCATCTATACATGGTGTCTGCGATAAATACGCGAACTGGTGCAATCTGGCGGTCATCACGCGGACTATAACCCCGCCTAGCGGCGGCGCTAGTTGCCTGAGACCCAATGAGCCGTCTGTGCTTGGCGGATCGTCGAGCTGTGCGTATGGTGCCAGTTATGTTAGTTTCTCTTGTCCTTGCTGTTTGTCGAAAAGAGAAATTGACGAAATAACGGAGCAACGAGTCAGCATCAAGTGTTTTGGTGAAGTGCGGTAAAAGTTATCAAGAAATTGATGAAATGTTGACAGCTGACAATGTACGAAGATGATGCTCTGAAGGAAACGTCCGTTTTCAAGTGGGTTAATTGTTTTAAAGATGGCCGACAAGACGCCACGGATGATGCAAGGCCGGGACGACCTTCGACCACTTGTGTTGACGACAACATTGATCGTGTGCGGTCCCTAGTATATTCAATGAGGAAGCGCAAAGGAGGTGGTGGTCAGAACGAACGGTGGTATCAAAATGTATTCTGCATCTTTGGATTCGCACGAGCCGTGCGATTTTTTGAAATGTCCCTTGGGAAACTGAGGGTGGTAAAGGTATCTCTCCCTTTCATTAAATACACCGTTTATTACTAAATGGCGGACGTCCTTGGGCTTAGTTTCTGAGGTGAACTTAATGCCCACCCATCAAACAAACCCTCGGGCTGTTTGGACTGGACGGATGGTTATTCGTCAGTTTATGAAATTTTCAATTCGAGATTCTCAGTCCTAAGTTACCACGTTTATTGCGCCCGGTACATGGTTGTGGGAATGGTATTACGGCACGAATTAATATGACTTACCTTTTTCTAGGATTCTTGTAGGATTATTACGTAGGACTACTGACTACCCTGGATTCACATTGCCCTAGGTGCTATAATAAAAAAACCTTCGTTGCAATTTTCCACAATTTTTTAATTGTGGAAAATTGCAACGAAGTTTTTATTATGTCTCGATTCCACAACATCACGCCTGACTCCTCACTTTTCGCCCTAGGTGCTGTTATCTGTGGGCATGCACCTAGTTTCATTAACCGAGGAGCCAATTATATTATTTGATATTTTGGTACCCTGAAAGTTACCGCTAGGGTGTTTGGCAGGGGGTGAATACATACACACCAGACTAATTTTGACCTGAATATGACCCTACTGCGGTTGAACAATGTTATTGTGATCCATCATTCTGATCTGGAAAAAATGACTCATTGAATCTATCTATTCTAGACTTAATCTCTCTACTTTTATTCTCTCCTGCCATAGCACGATGGGGGTGATAATACGTTTTCAATGTCACTGCTCGAGATATGTCCTTCCAATTGATGCAAGAGATTTATTCTGCAATGCCACCTTCGCTCCATTCAGTGATCCCCAGCCTAGCTCCTCTAATACCTTGGATACGCTACTAAGTTCATCGTAGCAACGCTTTACAAATCTAGCTCCCCTCCACGCTGCACGCGATCCAATTCAGCTATCAATCAATGCCTTTTTGTAATGACTCACTTCAAAGGTCTTTGTGTATAAAAATATTATGCCCGGTCTTATTTCAAGTACAGTTAAGATTTTTATCATAATTCAAAAATCTTAGTAATCAACCCGAAGGTTGGTTTGACAGATGGAGCCCTATAATAAACCCTACACCCCTTGTGGAAATCACAAACCGGGGCTGTAAGGGGGCCAGTTCCTTAATTCCTGTTCTGCTTGAGGTTTCCCAGGAAGATCAGGTATTCGGAAAATCACGCGGCTGGTGTGTGTGAGGGCTCCCGAAGGTATCCAACCCGTCCACCACGCCCCCGCCATCGCCCCTTCTTCATCCATCGAGTCGGATTTCAATGGGGGAGTGGCTGTGATGCCATCGCGGCTGGGGGGAGTGAGTGGTTTATGCACGATGCCCCTGGGGGGGGGCGGTAGACAGCAGGGGGGGCGCCATCTGATGAGTCCCAGTGGGGGTTGGGGTGCTTTTCGGCATCGTGGGAGCGGGTGGGGGGGGGCGATTCCACGGCCAACTACGCACGGTGTGTCGCACTTCAAATTTTCCTCTCTCGCCACTAGCAGATTCGTATCACCTCCATTAACTCAGTCGACTGCGCTTTCGGTGACGCCCTCCGCCGTGAACGAACGCCGTTTTTTTTCTCTCGTCTCGTGCGTGACATTCTCCCGTTGGACAAATGGGCGTTCAATGCTGGGAGTGGGACGCCGTCTCCTCGCCTTATCTCCCGCGAAATGAATCAACGTGTGGTCTCCGCGTCGGGGAATTCGTTTGCTTTGATGGGTGTGGCGTTGGTCGGGGTAGTATTGGTGTCAATGGAGAGCCTTGTAAAGTAATGTTGACACGTGCGCTAAAGCTTCATCTCGGGAACGTGTATTCGCGCAATCACTTGAAAGAGTGCCACTCAATTAAGCGCATCCACGCTTGTTTGTTATTTGCGGACTCCTCCGCGGATGACCAGTGTCTCGAGGGCAATGCCTCGAAAACTAAATATAATGTAAACGAAAAGTAATTCGGAAATGTAGTATTTTTATGATTGTTAACACTGGCTATTTCAAATAATATTACCTTAAGTCGTACAGGGTTTTATAAATGTATCTATTATGTATGATAAAATACATATGAATTTTGATGTAGGCAGTCTCATGTAGGAAGCTCAATTTATCCTTTCCGTTCTTAACACTCTCAAAAATATTTTTCATACTTATGGAATCGATTCGCAAAGAGCGTTTTTTTAATGGAGCGCTTTGAATTCACCGTGCATGCAAACATGTCAAAGATCGCAAAACATCGCGGGGTTGTAAGTGTTTAGTTATCTCAGTTGAGGAGGAGGCGTGGGAACCAGTTGGGTTGGTCATTTGGGATTGGTTTTTTCCTGGGGATGATTTCGTTTTGTCCTGTGGCTGAAATATTGGATTTGATCGGCAGAAAATTCGCATTTCAGCATCTCGCGCCGAGCCAAGTATGTATCTATTTATCCTCTCTACCCATTCCGATAAATTTCGAATATCTGTATGTATTTCCATTCCAAAGTCACTCCCCGCTGATAACACTCTCTGTCGTCAGTTGTAGCCTTTGTTCAACTTCCGATCATTCATTAGCAGACTAATAACCTCGTTTAGACCTCATCTAGTGATGATAGATGTATAGCCATTTCATTGACCCCGGCCATTGACATTTACGTTAGCCGGCCCCGGTGGCGGCGGGGTAACGTCCTCGTCTGCCATCTCAACGGTCGCGGGTTCGATTCCCGCCTGGGTGAGTTTCCCTCCATCTAGGGCTTGGGTGTTTGTAAATGTGACCATTGTTATCGTTGTTAATAGTTCGATGTAAAGGCCAAATTGTGCTGTTTTCGGACTTATACCGAATAAATAAATAAATAAATTGACCGCTAGGATGAGGCAACCTAAATTTTGCCCGCCTCTAGGTTGATATCGCCCATCGATCTTCTGGAATATCTCCCCAACATTTCCTCGGTCGGCTTCTCTCTTTGTGCCTTATGTCGCGGGCGGTCGCCTTTTCGGACCACGAGATACTATGGATAAATCGCAAAATTAATAATCTCTAGAAATTTAGTAAACCAGTATTAAAATAATATTAAGTTCCGCGTCCATGTTTGCTGCCATGAGACATCCATCCAGGTAAATCAAGTATCCATGCGCCCATCTCTTTGTGTCGATATTTTTTTCTCACATCCTTCGGGTATTATTTTTGATTTCATCTATTTCACGAGTACTTTACGTTCTTCAGTGCTTCTTTAATCATTAATACAACCAGTAGAACACTTTTAAGGTGGTGTTCCGACCTTGACTGCGTGAGGGGTGTTAGTGCGCCTTTCATTGGGACTGTTCGCGTTGAATTATTAATTGTTCGGTATTACTAAATGTCACACTTAACGCTACAAATCATTGCCAAATTGCCATTCATTAACATGCGAAGAATGTTGCCATAAAAGACGTACAATTTATTTATTTATTATTTGAAAAAATGTTTATTTTCGACTAATAACGTAGTCATTTCATTAACTTTAGACCGAGAAACGCGTCGACTGATGCCGAACGTGTTTCACTCATCGCGCCCTATTTTCCCTTCACGAACCTTTGGAAAACATTTCGGAGCATAAAAATAGCGTGGTATATCTCCCGCGGTGACGTAGAGAGGCGAATGTATTTGTTTACAAAAACGAAATCACAAAAATAATCATTTGAATGTCAATGATTGAAAAAACTCGTGTGCTGCTTAATATTTTTGAGTAATGTTTTGCTCTTGAAGGTTCTTATTAGCATCGCATATTAAACATACTTATTTTAGGACTCATTACGAGAAAGTTAGCGCGGCAAGCACTTATTAAAACTATGAAAGAATAAAACAAGAAATATGAGCGTTTAGTTAAAAGTGTCCGTGTATCTGAGGCAACTCGACTTAAGGACAGAATCTTTTCAAACAAGGAAGTTGCTATCGTGGCTAATTGATTTACCGTCGAACACTTGATTGGTCAATGTTGGCGGTTCTCGTAGACACATTTTGCTTTGATATTTTAGATGCATTAGATATTTTAGTAACCTGCAAGCCACCACTAGGGTGTGTGGCAGGGGGTGAATACACACCAGACTAATTTTGGTTCGAATATTATGACCCTACCGCAGTAGGACGATGTTATTCTGATCCCTTGTCGTTCTTGGAAAAAAAGACATTTTAAATCCATCCGTTCTAACCTAAAATCTCTCTAATTTTACTGGCATGCTCCCTCCTACCGCAGTTCGATGGAGGTAGTAATACATTTTAAACATCAAAGGCTAAAGAGACGTCCTTCTAGTTAATGCAAAAGATTTGTTGTAGATATGTTGTAGGAGGTGAACACTTGGAATTACCTCTGCTTGTTCTTGTTTCCGTAAAAAGATACCTCTCTTCCTCTCTGTACGAGCTGTAATTGGGGAATGGGGGGGGGATCGTCGTAGTTCAGTGATGGCGATGATAGATCGCGATTGATAGTGGGATGGCCGACAGACATTCGCCTCTGGCCGATATCCCTCCCCTCCACGCCTCCTCTTCTTCCTCCCGAACTGAAGTCACAATCTCTCTTCTTTGTTTGTTTCTATTTCATTCCTTCCTCGTCCTCCCTCCTGTCGGTGCGTACTTTGGACACGTGCGTGCGTCCCCGGGATGCACGTGTGGCTTGTTTGTGAGACACGCGGCGTGACCAGCATCGTAGACCGATGGATTTGGTCCGTTAAATTGGAAATCCCTCCCCCCTCCCATTTCTCTCCACCCATCGGAGCTCCCCCCCCCCGCCCTCCCTACCCTCCTCCCCCCACCCTCCGTCCCTGTCCCAAATCCCATCCACCAGCCGTGTCGAACTTCACATGTACGCTGCGCGCGGTGGCCATCTTCCACTACATCGACCAACGCCTATTCCGCAGATTTCGTTAGTGCTTTGTTTCCATTTTTTCCTAACCCATAATGTTTCGGATTGCGTGAGCATTTATGACTTAGGCCGATCAAATCAGGCTGATTAGCGCATGGCCAATCTGTATATAGCCAATCTGCCAAAGAATTGTAATAATGACTGCTAAATTCATTGCAAAATCAGTTCAATTGACGCCTAATGCGGTTGGAAATCATGTTATATCGAAGGGAATGAGGAACAGGTAAGGAAAGAGTTGGCCAAGTCAATCCTCGGATTGGATGGGATGGAGTTAAGGTGTAAAGAAAATAAATGTGAACAAATGACACAGTTTCAGGCGTAGCATGGTTGGAATCCTCCACGGTGAAAGAAGGCGCTTTGCTTTTCCACATTCAGTATTTTTATTATGACCTAGGTTTCGGGGACAGAGCAACATCTTCAGGTCCTTCGCTGTTACGAAACCTAGGTGGTAATAAAATAATTCCATGTGGAAAAGCAAAGTGTTCTTCTATTTATAAATTTGAACACTTTGATAGGAAATAGTTTTTTTTTATAGTTCGGAAGTTTGGTCGTTGTGGCAATACTATGAGTGAAGTTTGAAAACCTTTGAGACGTGGCTGTTGAGGAAGGGAAAAGTGAAAGGCGAACTAGAATTGCACCCAAGATACGTACTTTATTCCGTTTTCGCACCTGAGCGATTCCTGCATCATGTTTGCCCACTAACAAGGGCCTCTCGAGAATCTGCTCTCGAGCGTCGCTGTTGGCGTGGTCAGTGACATGAGCAAATAGACTCAGTCAGTGGCTAGATGTCATTTATCGTGCGAACTCCGGTCATCGATGACCTCCGGATATTTTTCTACGGTTAGTCACGTTTGCATCCTTTCGTTCAAATATTTTAGCTCAGGTTGTCATTATGTTGGCCTGGCCGCGCTTCAAGTGAATCACTGCTTGTTTTTCCTCTAATGGATGAGTGGTGCACGTGCGCCGTGGACTCGGAATGCGCCCAAGCCCTCTGGGAACCGGCGGACGCATTCCCTTCCCCCCCCCCCGATATTTCCCCCTCGACCCTTTTCATTAAGGCCTGCGGAGGGAAGGGCGATAGGAGTAAGGGGGGTCTTGACCCCTTTTGTGGCTCAGGAATTGCCCCACTCGTGTGAACCCCTTCGGCCGGGGAGGACAACCCTTCTTCGTCCCCTATCCGGGGGGCCCGCCAATTTGCGTCGGAAGTGCCCCCCCCCCCCCGGGAGAAACGCTTTCGGAATCAAAGCCCGCCCCGCTCGGATTGTGGGGGGAGGGGGCGAAGTGACCCCCCCCCCCTGGGCCGCCACGCCTACTTCCCCGTGCCACAAGGGCCGCCGCGAATACGTGTGGAAGGCGAAGGCGTGTGTGGTGGTGCTTTTGTGAGGCCATCTGTCTCCTCCTCGTTCCCGCCAGCGCACCACCACTGCGCCCCCAATGGCGACGTCCAGCTCCGGAATAAAACGCTCCTTGTCAAATTCAAATGTTGTAAGAATGCAAAGCGCGGGACACATGCGAACGGCGCCATTGTCGGCCTTCGTCGTGTCATTTCTTTATATTAATAAATGAAAGACAGTGACAATTTTCCACTAGATAGGCCCGCCTTATCTACTGCAACATTGTGACATCTTTTCATTATTTTGTTCGAATTCCACTACATCCCGCGTGAAACTACTCTATTGGAGTATATGCATAAGTGCGGTAAAAATATGAAACCTAGCCCGTAATAAAATGTGATCAGTACAATTCACAATATTCCGGGCGAATAGTTATCGAATGAAACAATGTGTACCGGTGACACAACACTGTGGGCGCTAGGCTGAATATGGTTGGTGAGGGCTAATGGGAATTAGAATTTGATTGAGTTCGCCGTGCGCCGGTTTTCTCTGCTGGATGACGTGTCTAAGCAAGAGCATTGGGTGGCGCCACGGAACTCCCCGTGTACGCAGGTCAACGGGTGAGTCTTCCAAGGGTCTTCCGCCCCCTGTGGTTCTCGTGTCCTGCTTGTTCACTGGCTACCGTTTTGAGTCCAGAAGGAACGGTGCGCCTCGGAATAAGTAGATTCGCTCTTATTGCGAATTAAGTGATTCACAAATCTTCCGTGGCGTTTCGCAATCCACGAGAACGAGATTTTAAATGCTCCGTTTTGGGATTTCACTTATTTGATTCCATAGGCATTTGTCCTCTGATGTTTCCACATTTTCTAATGCAATCCTTAAATGTGCCGAAGAGAGGTGCTGGCCTCTGTATCGTACGCCCATGAATTAGGCCATGCTTGAATATTACAGCTTTATTTTTTTTAGCCTCTATCGCAAAATAAGAGCTTACACAAGTCAAATCAAGCCAATTGTGTGTGCCTTGGATTATCAGGGAACGCGATCCATTTGGTCATTGGTTCATCTCTTGTGACGCCGTACGTTTGCCAATCTTGCAGGCATCGAGTTCACATGACTCGTTCATTTTTGACTGGTCTGCCTACTGGTTATATCCTCTGACTCCACTGTCAATTATTGATCGACCCTAGGATTGACTGCACCCCTTGTCTTTGGGTAGTAAGTTCAGTGATGCTGTCAATTTTCTTACACGTGAAGAAAATGGAATATTTATTCGCTCTTGTTACTAAAATCAAGGATATTGTTTGAAAGCTCGATTACGTGCAGTGTTAATAAACCATTTTAGAGAAAAATGCAACAATTTCAATTTGTGAGAATCATTCGCCTAGACTGGGATTCGAACCCGTATCCCATTCAATTCACTTTATGATCCGGGTCGATCGGTTTTATTGTTGCATGATCCGTTCAATGCACTCTCATCTGCGACATCTAGTGCATTTTTTTTATTTCTTTGAAACCTCCGGGTTGTTTCGCAACAATTGAAATATTAGGTTTTTCATTATTTACGAGGTAATCATTAATACGTATATGCAATTTTTATCTACTATTGATTGTCTTATCATCAGTAAATATACTCTTCTTAGCAATTATGTATTATGTGTATGTGTGTATGTATTTATGTATGTATGTATGTATGTATGTATATATATATATATATATATATATATATTTCATATTTTATTACTCTGCTAGCCAATGCGAGGGTGTGTGGCAGGGAGTGAATACACACCAGACTAATTTTGACCCGAATATGACCCTACCGCGGTCGGACAATTTATTTTGATTTCTTATCGTTCGTGGAAAAGGGAACATCTTAAATCCAGCTGCTCCTTTCTTAATATGTCTAATTTTACTAGCATGATCTCTCCTACCGTAGTGTGACGGGGGTTATAATACATTTTCAACATCACTGCTAAATAGACCTCCTTCCAATTTACGCAGGAGCTTCAATCTGTAATTTAACCGTCGCTCCATTGAGTGATTCCCAGCCTAGCTGCTCTGATATGTTGGATGTGCTCCTGAGTTTATCATAACGCCGTTTAACAAATATAGCTCCTCTCCGCTGCACGTGATCCTATTCGGCAATAATCCACGTTGTGTAACTCGCGTTGACATAGCACTAAAATACGTCTCCATTCTTCCGCTTTCCACAATACACTGGATGAATGTAACGACCTCAAACCTGCGCATGCGTGTTGAGGGGGAATGTTACTTCCTTATTCCACCAGGAGTGCTTCTGAAGGTCATTTTGTTTGTGGCCTACAAGCATGTGTGCATTAGTTTTCAGCCTACCTACGTATGTAACGGATCACCCAAAGCATGCCTTCGATGTGTCGGATGCCATTCATGGCGACGATCGCTCCTTTGAGGAAGACCAAAGCGCTGCATTCGTGTTCGTTCGATTATGATTTTTGCATCGCCCAAACAGAAATTCCTCGAATAACCTCGCAATCGATCGAATTCGCCACCGCTTATCCGAGCGTCGGATGTGCGCGACTCCTCGAGTTCATTTTGTGTGTCGTCTGGCCCCTAGGCGCGCTCAGTCCCTTGCCCTTTCCCACAGGGCCGGGCGGGCGATTGCACCCCCCTCCCTACCATCACGCCCCTCGAAATGGATCTGCAGGAAGGGCTCGTCGCCACGGCGTGAGAGTTCAACAGACTCCGTGTTGCACGCGCGCACTAACTCGACAGCCGATAGAGGGGCCGACCGACCCCTCAATCGATTGTGGCGGGCGCTCCCGGAAGAGGGACGGGACGGGGTCAGGGGTCGTCTATGACCTCTCCCAACTTCTATCCGGTTGCCCATCGTCTATCCTTCCCTCCCCTTTTGACCCTCTCTCTCTCTTTCGCCGCCCCTGTGCTTCCGGCCACATTCGTGGTATCTTCGGTCAAAGCCAAGGCCCGTCTGTTTTGATATGGTTGGATTAATTATAGCCTACCGGTGGTAATTGTAGGTTTTTGATGTACCCAGGGACTAAGGACTTCAACATTTCTGTGCTCTGTACAATACGCCGACGTATAATCTCAAATCCAATGCAGGGAAGAAGCCGTTTTTCATCTCCACGTATTTCCTTCATTTCGTCCAATGTTGTTGATTTCTTCCGCCCCCTTACTGACTTTATCCCCTCTGTATATGTCACACACACACTACAACATTCCATTGCCTCCCAGCATTCCCTGCGTCCACCTTTCCTCCCTTTTTCGAATTCCTCATAGCAATATTCTCTCTTTCCCCAACATGCCTATTACGACGGGAATTCAAGTCATGACGCCTCGAATTTGTTTTCTCAGAATTGGAGACAGATAGAAACCTGCGGTTTATTCTAAAATAAGCGGACGTTTCCTGTCAGTGCGTGACAGAGAACGAAGTACTCGATGGCCCACAGAACTCAGGAGAGGCAACAGCGAGGTTGAGGACTGTTTGATATTTTAAATGGCGACGTTTTCATTACAAGATTACAGCATCGTATTCATTCGTTTTCATCATTTTCGTGGTGCGACACCGATTGAAATTCATCGCCGATGGTCTTGGACGGTGACATAAATGTGTCTAATGTCCGTTCGTGGGTGCGACAGTCCGAAGATGGTAGAACTCAGCGTGAGGGAACAAAGCAAGACAATGGCCCCGACCTCGCACAAGCCTCTCCCACCGACAGATCGTGAGAGTGGAGAAAGGTGTTTTCGCCGAATGAGTAGTGTGGAGCACATCGCTTCCAAAGTCCGTGGGATCTGCGCGCGCAGTTCTGCATGACGACCTGAAAATGCAAAAAGTGTCCCCCAAGTGGGTGTCACGAATTCTGACGGACGACCACACCGCTCTGTGCGTGACATGTGCCAGGCAATGGTGACGCGTGATGACGGATTGAATGGGACATTCTTCTCGTAGATTGTGTCATTGATTCTCGTGCTCCCTACTCACCTGACCTGACTCCCAGCGACTTACGGCTGTTTCCAACGATGAAAGACACTCCGTGGCCGCACAGTTCACTAGGCGTGCTGCTATTGCTTCAGCCATTTTCCAACGGTCAAAACAGACTCCCAAAGAAGCATTCGCAGCGGCCATACTCGTAGAATCACAACGTCGAAGCTGTGAAAAAATTGTATGACTGCGGGGAGATTACGTCGAGATTTGATACAAGTTTCACGGTTTTCGTGTGATTAGTTAATGAGAAATAATAGGTGGTTTGATAACTTGAATGCGCCTCGTACTTGTCAGCGGGGTGTGTGGTACTACTGTAATACAGGTGGCTCACTCGACATTGCTATTAGATTGATGGTATTCAGTTATACCTGCCACGCTGCTGTAGGTTACAGAAAACTCAATTGGCAGTTATGTTGATTGAATTGGCTGCGTTAAAACTCATGTAATTGTTTTATTGTTCATCTTTATCGATGATCAATGTTGACTGCAGACTCGATGTGGGTTTTTGCGTGTTGTTGACCGAAGGAAAATATAGAAGCGCACTTTTTGGTAGGTGATGTTTATTGTTACTGCTACCAGGTCATCGTGCCAAGTCATGCATCAGGTCAAAGTGCCGTGAGACTCTCACTGGTGCTCGCGCGGTAACTTGGTGCTGGATAGCCCGCCCGTTGCCATGCTTTAGATGAAAGGATAGAACGGTTCAGGCTTCCCTACCGATGAAATTCGCTACTAGCATTTGCTTGAGTGTACCACGATCGACAACCAGAAGGTGGGCTTGATAGTGGGGTCACATTCCCTGCCTGTGTCCTAGGGGGAGGAGGCCATTGTATGTTGCATGTCCATAGGGTATTGGTATTTCGCGTTCTCATTTTTGAAATTCTAGCTTGCACGTCCATGGATAAATACTTACTGCATTCTAAGGTGCAATTGTTTGTTAGTTGAGAGTATATGTATTTACATGTGTGTGCGTGGAAAGGATTTTTGCTTGAATGTATACGCCACTGTGGGTGTAGGTTTGCATGTTGGTGTTGATTTTGCATGTGGTTTAGTACTCTTTTATGTGTGGTGAACTAACACCCCCCGCCACACGTCGTTGCGGGGTGTTGTGTAAAAGTAGATGGCAGCCCTTCCTGTAGTACCAATGTGTCGAGTTGGACTCATTTGGACATTCAAAAGACGCACACGCGTATATTTGGGCAATGTTGATGGGACACAATGACCCGACAGAGCCGCTCCCCGTCCCTCATCTGGGGATGATGACGACGATCTCGGCGTCGGGGGTGGAAGAGCCCCCCCACCCCCTCCGACCCCCTCCTCTCCTTCCCCCACCCTCCCACGGGTTGGACATGACCCGACTCGGAATCGGGCGACGGCTAGCGTAGACGCTCCGTCGGCCGTGTCCGGTACGACCTCGCCGCCCCCGGGAGGTGTCGTGGACCGCTGCCGGGGAAAAGGAAATCCCGGCCGCCCCGCTGCCCTCTCGCCGCCTCCCTCCCCCAAAGCGTGCAGGACGATGCCTCATCCTCATTGGACGGCGGTCGCATGCAGCAAGAGCCACATTTCCCGAGGAAATACACTCTCCTTTGCATTATTCTAGTGCTTTCACTCTGCACATTTGGCGGTTGTCATTGTTCTCCATCATTATGGGCGGCTAGCATCGGATATTATGCACTTTTCTCAAAAGTTGAGCATCTTATCGTTCATCCCTCAATGTATCTCCCATCGTGTGTCACTCTCAGATGCACTGATTGGGCTAATTTAGTCGCGAAATTGGCGGAAGTATGAACTCTATCCCTGAATCGTCGGCATTAGCGTGTCCTTGGGAGTGCCGGTTGACGGACGCGCGACTGATTCGAGACCCCTCCCCTCTCCCACCCTGCCCCTCGATGGGGGCGTCGCTTGAGCCAATTCGGGCTGGGCTCAGGACTACCTTGTGTGTTGCCGACGGCGTCTCCTGAGTGCAAAGCGCGGCCCAAAAGGCGTGGGAGGTGCGGTTTCCGAATGCGGTGCATTCAATTGGTTGCACGGCCAAGGAGATGGGGGGGGGAGGGAAACCCTCGCCAACTTTAATATCCTGGATACGCCACCCGCATTGTTGAGCCGTTGGCGGTGCCGTCTCCCCGTCGGGACCAATTTGCTTGATTGGACGGGAGCACCGGGCAGCTGTGGGTGCGGGGATCGGAGAGGAGGAGAGCGGATGGGTTCGAATGCCAGGCACCGCATCCACGCCGTTAATGCACACACACCCCTCCCCTTAGTCATGGAGAATCGTGCTGGGACGCGTGGCACAGTGACGGGAGAGGGATTACTGACCGCGTTATGCTGTGCGAGGGACAATATCATCTGGCGTTGCCTCCAGCAGCATGTAGCAGTCATAATAGATGTAGCGGAACATTTTGTTCGTTTATTCTCTTTGATTTTCATTGAGTGATGTGAAACCTCTCCCGGCATCTTACTCGACAGTTCAGTTCGAAGTGAAACCACGGGAAACGAGGGCGCGATCCTCGAAAGTAACCAGTAATCAATAGGTTTTGTTTTATCCCGTCCGAATCTAAGTTTCGTTTGGGTCCATTGCCTGCTACGCTTTTAATCATCACGTTCTACCAGTTCGAGGATTGAGTTCTGAGTGTCTGACCGGCTTTCGTGCGAATGCGTCCCGTTATCTGCCAATTTATTTACGATAGTCTCTCATAACTGTGTTGCACTTACGTTTTTCGTTAATCTACGTCTACGTCATACCCCGCAAGCCGCCGCAAGGGCGTGTGGCGGGGGGTGTTAGGTCACCACTCGTAAAAGGGAACAAAAACACATTAAAAACCAACACACACATACAAACCCATACCCACAGTGGGGTATACATTCATGCAAAAATCATTTCACGCTACACGCATGCAAATACATCTGCTATCATCTAACAAACAATTGCACCTTAGGATTCAGTATGAAATTGATCCAATGACTTGAAAGATGAAAGGTGAAATTGCACTACCACATGGACATGCAACATACAACGGTCTCCTCCCCAAGGACACAGGTAGGGAATGTGAGCCTAAGCTGCACTCGTAGCGGGAGGGTTCGTTCCCTTGCTTCTCGTAATATTAATCCTTGACCTTCCACTGGTATTCTTCGCCACTAGTTTCCTTCATTTCATTGGGTTTACAGAAAATCAAAGTTCCTTTTGGATCTGTTCATTTAATTTCCTCCTCCTTCATTTAATCCCTCTCCATAGACTTCCCTCGTCACCCGATGTTCGAAATACTTCAATTGTTATTCTATTCTTACCTTTTCTTTCATTTTCCTCTCCCTTGTGCTGCACTTCCATCCTTAAACCGCCGATTGCGAAAAAGCGCTCTTCAACTACGGGCTCTTCCTGCGACCACCAGTCTGTTCAACTTGCCTATTTTATGCCCCCCCCCATTCCTCCCCCTCCCCCCACACCTCACTCTCCGTCCATTGGTCAATTCTTCAAGTGTACCTCGGCAGCATCCTCTCCTCTGCCATCATGTCCCTTGGTTTCTGTTCCTTTCTGTCCATTTCATTTGATCCATTATTCTACACTCGTGCATATCTTCATGAATACGCACTATTTTATAGCGAATATGATTGTCACCACGTGTAATTAAGCGCAATTCCTCTTCTGTAAACTCTTGAAAAGTCTCGCGTTTTTGTAAACCGCGATCAAATATGCGAATTGATGACTCTGCGGACTGATCGAATGTCATTTCCCGAAACAATGTGCTATAAGACGAACCTGAACCTTCTGTACATGCTTCCAGCAATTTTCCAAACTTTCCATCTGTTAAGTAAGATCTGGTGCTTTCCCGGCTTATTTGCTTGATAAACTTTTCTCGGGTCTTCCACCGGGTGGAATGGGTTCCATGTGTGTTGGCCGACATTTCGACGATCGACTCGTGCATCGTCCCCAGGGTAGATGATGATCGACCGAATGATGGTCTACCCTGAGGACGATGCTCGAATCGGGCATCGAACCCAATATGGAACCCCTGACCCGGTGGAAGACCCGAGAAAAGTTCATTTTCCATATGTTGCAACAACGTATTTCGCCATATTTTGTTTGGCCCCGTTTTTCGCTTCTACGTGGAATTCCAAATGTTAATAATTCTTGATAATTTAAGTGTTCCAGAGTCTATAATTAGCTGTTTTTCCTGATCAGTTAATTACTTATTATTCGTGGTGACCTAACACCCCCCGCCACACATCCGTGCGGTGGCTTTCGGGGTATTATGTAGATATAGATATGAGAAGTCTCCAATCCACGTATGTAATGCATAACGTGTAACCTGTATGTATTGGTCTCTTGGTGGGACCTTGTGTTGCGTAGGGAAAGAAACTGCACCGGGAAAAAGCTTATCTGACGCACGTTGACATCGTAAATGGTCCCGAATAGTCATCTCTGTGGAATCGATAAGTATGTGTTATTTTCAACACCGTTCTAACAATAAGAGAAATTGTTTTTTTTTGAGGGGTGGGGGGTGAAGAGGCACATTTGTGTATTTTTCATAAGACGTGAGGGGATGATACGTGCGCAAATTGTTTTGAGGACGGAGCATCACACACGTTGAAATAATTTCAACTACTATATATCTGACAGTGATATTCACATAAATCCCGTCCCTTGCGGAGGCCCCGTGATCATCCATTGGGTGATGCCATGGAAACTGGAACGAAATTAAATGGATTTTCGTTTCGGGTTCTGATTTCTCCTGAGTAGAATAAATCTATGCATTCTAAAAATCACAAGTGATTCAAAAATGATTTAATAATATAAATTATCTTCTTTGTCCTTCAATAAACTAAAGAAATTATTTATCGTCCTTGAAAGTTTTGTATTTTGCACGCACGACTTTGAATCATGCTGAGAGGAAGGGCTGTGGTCCAATTACCGAACTAATTATATTGAAACATACTTTGAGAGTGCATTCAATGGCTTTTTGGCGGAAGCTGTGGTCGTCACGGTTGGATGCATTCCCGGAGATCCTTAAGCCATCACTTGCCAACCACGGCGTCTAGTAGAATATTTAGAATAATTAGTTTTACCCAAATGCGTGCTCTTTCACTAATCTCTTGTATTTTGTTGTCAAATCCCCTTCCCTCATGATCGCATTTCAATGAATGTAGTGCTCGTTATACAGAATTGCTCGCCCTGCCTGCTTCGTTTGTTTCCAAGCTTCCCCTTCCATCCCTCCTCTCTCTCTCTCGCTGTTGGGGGGTGGGGAAGGGGACTCCTCCGCTGCCCACAGCGGTGTGTCACATTCCCTACCTGTGACTTTAAGGGAAGAGAGTATTGGTGACATATCCATGCAAATAGTATAATTTCACCTTCTTACCATTCAATGTTGCATGGCCTGTCTTGTCACGGCGGAGGCCTGTCGTGTAAATGGTTGTGGTTCATTTTAATTCCCTTTTTCCTATGAAAAGTAACTGATTGATTAGGTTTTGAATTTGTTTTGAATTGGGTCTTCCTCACAGCGTGCATACAAATTTGCACGTTTTTCATATATTTTTAGAGATTATTTCTCCCTTCCCCTTCCCCTCTCATATTTGATAGTTTTTTAAATGAATATATTTCCCTTTCCTTTTCCTCTGCCATATCCTCCCTTATCGCCTACTTCTCCCACCGGGTGGTGTTTGCACCCCCTGCCGCATATTTTCGGGAGATCACGGGGTGTTTTACATGGATATCGATGACATGTCATATATGAGGAGACCCGGTCGCTAGGGAGCATGCATAAAACGGAATAAAATTTTCCGTATAAAATGAGTTTGTAATTTTCCACAGACTTCATTTAAAACTAAGACACCAAGCAATTCCACGAAATGAAGCCCGTAGGAATATAATTATGGCTAGCGAAAAGAGCATGCGAGGCCAAGGCAGATATTAATGATTAATAGGAGTTAACGGAATGAGAATGGCTTTGGATGTGATAAGCGATTTGGAAATGATGCTATTTCTAAGCTCGCCACGCCAAGCAACGCCATTCCTCATATATTCCCGACTACTTCGCTGCCTCCCCTTCCGTCCGACCGTCCATACCCCGTCCAAAACCACGTTTCCTCCTCCTCCCGCTTCCTCGCTGACCCAATCTTCTCCAATCTACGTCAGTGTCTTCAACACCCTGACAACAGTGGTGACATTTATATAATCGGATACTTTTTTTTATCTTGCGTATCCCGATGGGAAACATCGCGAAGGTTATGCACGCGTCCGTGACTAATAGGTAAAGAATATTCTGTGGAGGATAGTTTCTGCGTAACTAAACCACCTGGCGCGGTTGTGTGTGTGTGTGTGTGTGTGTGTGTGTGTGTCATTCAGTCAGAGTGAGAGTGCGGTCGGTTGCCCTAAACGGTTGAAAGCGTCTCGCGCTAAAACGGGCGATGGAATCCTCGCGCCATTAGAGTGACCACTGGACAATGCAATCCGCACGTACAGGTATGAGTATGTCCTGTACGAGTTGAGAGCGTCGTTTCTCGGATCACCACCATCTTTGGTGAATCGCTCTTGGCTGAGAAAAACGAGACCAGCTACGCCCCGGGATGGAAATTTCAAATGCATTCCACTCGGCCGCTTTTGCAAAAGGAGGGCACGGGGATCACCTCTCTCGCAAGTGGGGAGGTCAAAGAGTGACGGATGAGCCTCCTCTTCATCTTAAGGTTGCGGAAGGGAATGTCACCGGGGCGGAGTTTAGCGGCGCGGCTGCGGAGTGGCGACAGCTGACGCCGTAACCTGGTTACGTTAACATTTCATGTTAACTTTTTTTAATTAGCCAAACGAATTAAAAAGTCAGCCTTGGCATCTTGAATATCAACTTTAAATTAGCTGCATAAGTGTCTGGAGGGAATTAAATAACATTGAGATCAAGTGCTTGTATCCATTTAAATGGGCGCAAATCATGAAGTGCGCGTAAGAGAACTCCCTAAAAAAATCGTCCCGTAAAACAAAACCTTTTTAAGGAAAATGTGTCATCATTTAGTTTGCAATGAGTTGTGCAGGTTTTGAAACCGTCCTTATGGAAAAAATAATCCAAACCATCCTGTGCTTTTTTGTTTTGATTCGCTGGTGTGTGACCTTGTAATGTTTTGCTAAAAATCGACATAAATGGTGTCACTTGGTAGTAATTACGAAAAAAGACTCAATTGACCCATGTTCCCAGCCATCGCGTTCCCTCTATCTGTAAAACAGGTTGAATTCTGTTGTTTCTTTTGAAAGCACCTGGTGTCAGCAGATTTGTTTGGGACGCCGTCATCACGTTCCCCACATTTCGTTCAGAAATTCTTCCGAGTTGGGCGACAGCGAGGCCCTACCCCCCGCGGCTCCCTTCGGGGCCGCGTGTTGGGAGACGACCGTTGATCACGCGTATACGGGCGACCCCGTCAACTGTTCGTACGTATAAAGCATTCCAGCGAATGAAATCCAAAAAAATAAGTTATGCGAATTTGCCGTCGAGGACTATTTCCAGCCTTATCTCCCGGCCTTACCATCGCAAGTAGTACTCGAGGGAAAAAAGAGAATGCGGGGCCGTCCGCGCTCTCCAGTCGTATTTCTCACGTAATTTATCTGTCCGGTGTTCTTTAATTAGTGATATTATTTTTAGCCTAAATAATTCCGCTTTACATCTACTTAATTCCCCGCAAGCCGCCGCAGGGGCGTATTGCGGGAGGTTTTGGGGCACCACCCGTAATCAAGAAAAAAACCGCATGCAAAAGCCACAAATGAATACAGTCCACAAACAAAACATGGTATACCTTCATGCAAAAACCCTTGCAACCCACACACATCCGAACATACTAACTACCATCTAACATACACATGTACCTACAAATATACCTGATATATCTGCAATGTTCAATTTTGTGCCGACTTGTAAATTGACTGTTTTTAATATCTCTTAAAGTGACTTCGTTTTCGTACTATTACAATTCCTGATTGTTCTGGGAAAGAATGAGTATTTGTATCTATCTGTCCTGGAATCTATCTCCCATATTTTATCTTTGTGGTCTGATGTACCTCAGTAATGCACAGATGTAACAGGCTGCATGTCCACTAAATAACCCACTTAAGTCGGGTGCGTACATAAAATTCCCTGGTGCGGTGTGTTGAAATAACGCCGCAGCCGTACTTGTTCAACTAGTGAATCGATTTACGAGCGATGCATCGCTTGGTACCCGCGGCCAATACCAATTGTTTTCGTTGAAACCATTGATGGTGCGCCCGAGGCCTTAAAAAGAGAGATGCTGCTGTGGGGGGGGGGGTGCCCCTCCGCAACACCCTGGGCCCTCCCTCCGCCCATCTCGCCCCCGCCCTCCGCAGGGGGCGCCCGCCGACACGCGAATCCTTACTCGCCTTCGCTTCCGGCTGAAACTGCCGCTTCTTCCCCCCGCCTCCCTTCCTGCGGCCTCCATTGATTTGCGGTCGCCGTTCTGTCGCCAATCAGGAACTCCCGCGTGATTGAAAAATCATTAAAACCGCAGCTCAGGATTCGCCCTGCGGTTTGACTCGGCAATTGTACGGAAAAATTCATCACGCAGGAAGGGATCCGTCCCGACCGGATAAGATTTCCCGTCGAGAGATGACCGGCACGTCGTTCTCCTCCCCTTGCCTCGGTCAGTGCTCACTCGGGCAGTTTGCGCACTTGACTCGCGCCTCGGACGCCCGACCCATCCGACTCCTTTCATTTGAACTGCTCACAACTTCGGTGTGGGTACACAAGGACACGAATCTTCCCTGCGCCAAACCTGAAAACATATTCAAAGCATGGACGTTTGAATGGCATCATTGCTTTCGTCACATCGAGCAAGGACGAAAGGGAATCGTGTCTTCATTTTTTCTTTATTGAGGAAATCATTCATTAAATTGAACATCGTGTTCGCGACAATTTCGAACAGTTTCCTTTGCCGTTGCTGCATGATGTGTCGCTATTGTAAGCGCCGGTAAGGTCCCGAACTAAATGCAGGCCGACAATGTTTGGTATTATGACCAGAATCATCGTTTATTTATAGAAGTCATTTGCTTTGAATTATTATGAAATACCTTTTCATAGGTAAATAGTAGTGTTTCGACCTAGCAAACTATGGAAATGGAGTTCCCGAACTATTGAGTGGGAGCTATTCCCTGAGAAACGTTGAAATTGAACCGGCAGCGGTGTCACGTGTCGGTAAATGAAGACGGAGCGAGATTTCCGAATTAATCCGCGGCGAAATGAGGAGATTAAATCATCGATGAACTCGAATCAGAGTGTCTTTTGGCCCTGCACTTCGTCCACTGCAGGAGATGATTCGTGTTGAACCTCTTCCTCCCGCACTCTGTATCTCTCTATCGCCCCCGTGATGAGCGTCATCACACTGGTTATTTCCGAATTAATCCGCGGCGAAATGAGGAGATTAAATCATCGATGAACTCGAATCAGAGTGTCTTTTGGCCCTGCACTTCGTCCACTGCAGGAGATGATTCGTGTTGAACCTCTTCCTCCCGCACTCTGTATCTCTCTATCGCCCCCGTGATGAGCGTCATCACACTGGTTATTTCCGAATTAATCCGCGGCGAAATGAGGAGATTAAATCATCGATGAACTCGAATCAGAGTGTCTTTTGGCCCTGCACTTCGTCCACTGCAGGAGATGATTCGTGTTGAACCTCTTCCTCCCGCACTCTGTATCTCTCTATCGCCCCCGTGATGAGCGTCATCACACTGGTTATTTCCGAATTAATCCGCGGCGAAATGAGGAGATTAAATCATCGATGAACTCGAATCAGAGTGTCTTTTGGCCCTGCACTTCGTCCACTGCAGGAGATGATTCGTGTTGAACCTCTTCCTCCCGCACTCTGTATCTCTCTATCGCCCCCGTGATGAGCGTCATCACACTGGTTAAGGCCGTGCAATGCGAGCATCCGAGTTTTTGGGGGCGAATTTTCATTTGATAATTGATTATCCGTCTTCTGGTGCGAAGGGTGGTAAGTTTTTTCTGAATGATATATCTCCCATTGGAACGAATACGCGATCCATCCTCTCCACCACATTTGCAAATACAGGTTCTGTGTTCCCCCCGTTGTTCCACTTCGCCTTGTGGTGCATCGGCCATTGAATAGTAATGTTTATGATTAGAAGGAGTTGAAATATGGATTCATTTGAATACAACACGAAACATTGTAAGAATTAACGCCCAGATTTTAGTGTGCGCCTCTATCGCAAATTTCAACTATTCCGTTTATCCTCTGTGCCTTGAATAATATGAAAATTGAGCAAAAACAAAGTAGCAACGAAATAGCTCGGTGGAACCATAAAATGGATGTCGAGGGGAATCGACGGTCAAAATAACCGAATCCTCTTTCCCGCGCACTCGTTGTGACCACGGTTACTGAGGGGTGCGACGATTCTAACCTCCCGACAGTAAAGTGGCGAGAAATGCTCTTAGATCACCAATTGCCATGATGCCCTTGCGACCATCAACCCCAACGCCACACTCGTCGACGGGTTCAAGTTTCGCATCTAGATGTCGATGAGATACGCTGACGACATTTTTGAATGAGTCGACGTGACTTGAAGTCGGTTCGACTTTCTATTGCAAGTCGACTCGATAGATATTGATTGGCGTATGATATTCTCGGCGTATCTGGTTTCTAATATAAAAATGTCGAGGATTAGCCTGGAAGACCGTGATTTTCTCAGTAAATGGAGTCGCGCAGATAAATCAAATGAAATAATATTTTTTTTAATATTTTCGTTAATTTTCCAATAGTGCATTGATAGAGTGAGTCTAATAGTTTTATGTTGCAATGTGAATCAGAGACAAATTAAGAATGAACGCGAAAGAATGAAATGAATGATGTTCGAATTCATTCATTTTATTCGAATGAAAAAAAATGTTTTCTTTCATTGAGTTAAAATTGTAAATGTAGCATCCATATACAAGTATGAATGGATACAACATTCTTTTTTTTTTAATTAATATTATTTCAATCGTTTGCGATGTTGGTCGTTGGAGTGAACAACGATGGAATTATTCTTATTAATTTAATGTACAGAAACAAGAGAGTTTTAGTTTGTCATTCGCGACCTTCCTCCTCCCCCCACGCGATAGATTCCCGAAGTTGAGACCTTAAATTAATTCGCACCCGAATAACGGTTGGTTCACCTCTTTCACTCAAAATCCTCAAGCCCCAGTGTTCTGAGATAACTCTTAGAAATCGCGAGAAGTGATTGCTTCTGAGATCTTGACGATCGAATGGCAACCACTCGTCTAGGCCGACCGACCGGAGGGTGACGCTGTCGGCGGCGGGTGGCCTCGGTTCGCTTCCCGCCTCTCTCTCGCCCTCCCTCCCCCTGACGTCATCCTCCCCGGAGGACTCGCTGCCTTCCCCCCCACCCCCCGCTTATGATCGCGGTGTCGTCCCCTTGGAGATGGCAGCATCCCCCTCTCCCAACCCCCCCCCCCTGCCCGCCAGTTTCGCAACCGGCCGCCTCTCGGGTTGCGTCGCCTCGACACCTGGGGCCCTTGGGCGGCCAACGGTGGGAGGTGCTTCTCTCCCCCCCCCCCCCTCTAGAAGTGTCCTGTCCTTGGCAGCTTGCTTCGCTAAACTGTAGTCTAATTTGGTCTCCACTAATAATCGTTTAAAAAATCTGCTTTGAATATGCCAGCGCAATATATGCGATTGTAAATGGCAGTTAACTGTTTTAAGGTAGATATTGTATGGACGCCAAAATCTAAACATCACTACCCTTCCATGCATCCTCCAAAACGTATTAAACTCCATAGCAACTAATGCTTATTATTCCGTGGATGAATGTATGTCGGTGTACCTTCTGCCATTCCAACATACCTCTTTATTTCCCCTGCCTCTTTTGTGGAACGTTCTTCCCTCTTCAAGACGACAGTCGTCTGCATTCCAACGCCTTCCTCTCATTCAATATTACCTCTTTTATTTATCGTTTCTCAAAGTCGCCATTGTCTGCGCGATTGCAAAACTATGATGTGAAACTGGTGACCCAATTAAACTAAACATTCTTGAAATGTTTGCTTTGGCCTACTCCGGTATTAGTTCAAAATCCTTGCTATTTGCCCAGATATTCCTTTTGGACAGACCTTTTTGACGTAATAGTTTTATTAAATGTTCGTTTGATGATCATTCCTCAAAGGTTGGCTGCGTCTGTGCGATTATAGAGCAATATTTGGAGACGGTCACTTGTTTACCTATCTGTGCTAGATATTTCGGCTTTAGTGTGCCCTAACGTCTGCATTTATTTCTTCATTACCGTAAAACCCTCGGTAGTTACAATTTTTTAGCCAGCACTATGGTGATACTTTAGAATGTCTCTCCATTTTTCGAGACCTTGCCACGTGCGTTGACATTGCGCACAAATATTTCACTGGCGTTCCCACGGGCTTCTTCAGGTCAAAGGCGTCGGATTGAAGTGTTGGCCGTGTTTACATATGGTATACAGCTAGCTAGCTGCTTTCTGATTGGCTCTTCTCGATCGCACTTTCTTTAAATTTAGGTGATAATTTTCGCATATGCTTTAGACCAACAGAGTATCAATATTAGAATATACTCTCACGTCCCTGAAAAGGATTCTCTTGGAGGAGCTATCAAATAAAGCCAAATGCATTGCAATAGAATACGGAAAGTTGTAATACGTTTACAACAATGCTAAGAGGAGATTAGACATTTCTATTTCAGATCAACAATCACTTCATGTTACCTCAAACATTTTCCCATTGTCTTAATGTTTTTTAATTCCTTTCTCGGCAATTTCATCACAAATGTGTAATATAATTCTTGAATCGAGGCATAATAGAAGCCATTTTCTCCCTTCGTTTTGACGTAATCTTCCGAGTGGGAATTGTGCCGGCGACTGTCGTGTGAATGGTAAAATACCCATAACCCGCAGCACTCTGTACTCGAGTGCATTTCCAGCTGAAAACTTCCCTCCGCCTTCTGCGGTGTCACTTGCAATTCTTAAAGGAAAACAAATAGCACAATACGTACGTACCCTCTAGCACCCAATCGGCATTCAATATGCCCCACATCCACTTTTTCGACCTCCCTTTCCGCTTCAACCATCTCTTCCATCTTTGTCGGTCTCTTCCTCTGCTACGCAAATCACATCTACATCAATACGCTGCGAGCCACCAAAAACGTGTGTGGCAGGGGGTGCAGCACCAGGAGGAAAGGGTAAGGGATGAGGGGGTTAGGGTTTTTCAAATTAATGGGGAAAGGTGGGGAGAACTTGCAAAAAATAATTATATATATATATATATATATATATATATATATATATATATATATATATATATATATATATATATATACTCGTACAACCATGCGCAGTCCCTAACTTGTAGGTTAGTGGTTATTGTGTCTAGCCGACTCCTGGGGGGGATTTCGATTACAAGCATTTTGGTCTCTAATTATTCTTGGAAAAAATGACATTTGAAACCTGTCAGTCATGCAGTCAATCTCTCTAATCTTATATTCGTGATCCCTCCACCCGTAATACGTTGGGGTTCGTATTATGTTCTTGATGTCATCGGAAAATGACCCATCTTTAAATGTTTTAATAAGTTTAACCTATATTGTAAACGCCGCTGTGTAAGGGAATCCCAGCCTAAATTTTCTAGCAAAGTAGTTACGATACTGCGTTGGAACAATTTTTGACAAATCTAGCCCCCTCTCCGCTGAACTCGATCCAATTCCGAAATTAAATTTTACCTCTTCAGGATCCCATATACTGACTGGTAGCATACTCTAGGTGGGGCATGACTAAGGCAAGAAAACATCCTTCCTTCACTTTTTCGTCACATTTACCCAGCACTTTTTACAAATCCTAATTTTTTATTAGCACGACCGCATATTTCTCGTATGTGCTTTCTCCAGGACAGGTCGTGAGTAATTGTTACACCCAAGTATTTAAAGGAATCTACCCTCGCGATTTCTGTCTGCTTCACTTTGTAACTAAATGGGGGGGTGTTACTCTTTTCCCAAAAATGTATTACTACGTATTTTTTCAAATTTAATTCCCATTGCCATGCATCGCACCAACTCCGTATTGCATTTAGGTCGTTAGCTAACGCGACTTTGTCTTCGCGACTTCGAATGTCCCCATAAATCACCGCATCGTTAGCAAAAAGACGGAGCCTGCTATTAACCACGGTGCTAAGGTCATTTATGTAAATAAGAAACAAGAGGGGGCCTATGACTCTTCCCTGTGGTACACCCGACGTGATCTTGGCAGTATCGGATGATACACCGTCCAGGATGACTGTTTGAACGCGATTTTCTAAAAATTGTCTAATCCAGCATATAATACTCCCGTGTATTCCATAAGTTTCCAACTTCGCGAGTAACTTGCTACGAGGGTCTTAATCAAAACCTTCTTTAAAATCTAGGAATATCGTATGAAGTGGAATATTACTTTCACCGGAATGCATTATATCATGAACAAAGAGTGCGAGTTGAGGTTCGCAGGATTTACCTTTACGGAACCCGTGTTGGTTATTAATCACGCCTGTCACGCCTGCGTTTGTTTTCCTTTCCATCCATTCTAATTTCGCTGGATTCCTCCTCCGCACATACGTATTAGAAACCCTAAATGGACGCTTATCGCCCAACCTCAGCGACCGGGTTTCCAAGACCTACAAAACTACGCTTCGTAACCTCTTATCCATATTCATCTTTTCTTCTCATCCTCATTTTCGTCTTAGTCAGCGACTCCCTCCTACGAATGGTTTGTATAAAACGTATCGAGGAGAGTTTCAGAATAAAATAGATCTATTTCAGATATTGCTACAATGCCTCAAAATTCTTCCAGGTGCATCCCTTGAGCGTCGACGCACTTTATCCAAAGCGGCTTCTTCACGACTCGGAGGCTCCCTGGTGGGCGGATTCAGGAAGGTACCCTTAAGGGTACGCGTGCAAGCTTCTTTGACGGCAATTATGGTCCCATTAGGTGGTGTCCTTCCAGGGAGGATCTCAAATTTGGGAATAGGAAATAGTCTGCTGATGCCAAGTCGGGACTGTAAGGGTGTCGGGGAATCGTCGCGATGTCGTTGCAGAAGGTCTTCGCCAGCAGACACTCGACTCTCTGCTGTTTTGGTCGTCCGTCCAAAGACCTTCGGGAGGACGAGTTAAGGGCAGATCTTTCGCATCGCCAATTTTTCATTGCTAATGGTTTGTGTAGTATCACTGTCTTATCAATGCTAACATACGATAAATGCGATCGTGCGCACACTTAACAACCGACGGTCCGAATTCAGCACTGCACGAATTCACGCGTTGCACGTTTTCGTCGCTTCTGGACGCCGACGGCCGTCCAGCCTGTGGCTCGTCCTTCACACTCCATCGATCATCTTTGAAGATCTTGTGCCACTGTTAAAACACTGCAGTTGGTGACATGCTTTCATCGTAGAACACTCAGGGCGAATCATGCCAAACGTCTCCGTACCCGAATTTTGATGGCGTACCCGCTGTTCAATCAGTCGCTGCATTTTGCGTTTGCACCGAGTCCCTCGAAAGGGGTAGACTAAAAACACGATCTAGCCTGAACGAACGCCCGCAGGCGATTGGCGCTCGGCACGTTTTGAAGGCCAGACCCCCCGACACCTAGTCTGTGTGGTGCGAGTGCGCTTCGACGTACAGGAAAAAGTTGTTACTGATATTTTTCATGCAAACCTAATATGTATAAAAGGCTCTTCACTCAACGCATATGTTATTTTGTTATAACTGTTTGTTTCATTTTCTTGCGAATAGTAATTAGTGTTAGCAAGAATGTCAATCACCCTCCTGGGTTTGAGTTGTGAGGGTACTTAATCTTTGGACTTAAAAATTTAATCCTAAACCTGGATCATTTAAAGCCATTTTAAGGAAGGTAGTACAAAGTTAGTTTTAATTCGTGAACGTCCGTGTGGCTCGCCTTCACGAATTGCGAATCTTTCTTTCTTTCTTAAATGTGGAACGGAGTCTTGAGACAGTCACGATTCCCGTCGGAGCCCCTTGTCCTCCGAATGCCCGACCGTGGGATGGGGGGGGGGAGAGACAGACAGGGCCGGCAGCAGAGCATGAATGGACCGCCTCTCCGGGATCCATCCCCCTTCGCTCGTATTCCACAAGCGTCCTCGTCTTCATCCGACCGCCGGCGAACAATGGATTCTCTTCCTTTTGTTCGTTTCGTTTTTTAATGGAGAGCAAATACTCTCACTGATACGTACGTATATGTATGCGTTGACATTTTTTTGCGGGTGGACCGGCTCGGCCCGGATATCCCAAGCGAGGCGCACTGCATTGATTTCCCCGATGACTCGCGTGGCATCGCAAACGGATTCATTTCATTGGTCCAGCCCCGCTCCCGCTCTCCTCTCCGTCTCCCGGGCGACGCCGTTCCACTGTCATTGTCGCGGAGGGGGAGGATGGGGGGGGGGGGGGGATCGCCATTCAACTCCGGACGTCCGATTCCGCGGATTCGTCCTTGGGATCTCTAGTCGGATGAAATGAAACAAATGACGAGCATCCGTGCGCTCCCCCGGATGCATGGGAGAGATGAAACATAGGAGACGAGGGGGAGGATGGGGGGGTGGGTGGGTAATTATGGTTGGCGGATCAAAAAGCATGGCGTTGGCCCATGAAGACGTGTTCCTCGTCCCCTCTTGGCAGTCCGACGGCAACATTCTCCCCGTGACATACCCGCGCCATCCATTAAGAGGGGCGGGGGATCGAAGCCTGGAGTCCGTACTCGTCATTCCAGCCACCGAACCTCCTTCCAGGCTTGCTCTGCTGCCCTTTAAAGCATGTCTCGATAAATGTTGCAACGCGGCAAACATCTAATCCCCATCCCCTTTTACCGTAGCGCCCAATGGAATAATAATACAAGATGGAATTTATGTACATGGTTAGAGTTAAAATTATCGGTAACAAGTTTTTCCTGAAGCGTGCGAGAAGTGCTGAATTTAGACCGCGTCGGTTGTTAAGTGTGCGCATGATCGCATAAATCGTATTGACTTTGATAAGATGACACTGAACGAACCATTATCACTGGAAATTTTGCGATGCGAAAGATCTGAGCTAAACTTGTTCTCCCGAAGGTGTGTGGACGGACGACCAAAAGAGCTGAGTCGAGTTTCTGCTTGTGAAGACCTTCTGCAACGGCACCACGACGATTCCCCATCCCCCTTACAGTCGCGTCTTTTCCCAATTTTTTATACATTCCATGTATGTCTCCATATATTTTGCGACGCAGAAATCATCTACTCCCTCCCTCCCTTTAACACTTGCACCTATCGGAATGATAAAACAATAGAGCATTGTATGTACATAGATCCTTCAGACCTCCCGGGATAAAAAACATAATTCGCCTCCTGTTCCCTGTCTTCCCGTTCATCTTTAACACTCTTCTCATCTCTATATTTCTCTCCTCTTCTCTCCATGTAATATCCTTCCCTACTGATCTTCCTTTTCCTTCTACGAATAATATCCATGTGAATGTGTGCTCGCTTTTTGACGGTTTTTCGTGTTTGAATGTGCATTTGGCCTATTTCACTCATGCCCTCCTTCTGCTATGGCATTCCTTTAAAACGCACTCTACCTACCCTTTATGACTTGGTATTGATTGCTTTCCCTACTGTCGTTTTTCTCTTGTTTCCTCGTCCCAGGGAACAGGGCATGTGCTTATTTATTGCACAGTGTACATTCGTGAGGCTCTCGATCGATAGTTCCGTTTTCCGTCACAGGCGCCGTCCGCTCTGCCCTCCTTGCATTGGCTAAGCTCTTTCATTTCTTCGCATGTCATCAACTGTTCAATTCCGCCATTTGCTGATCAGATGCTCCCACTTCGTGCTCTTTTAAAATATTACGTGATCCCAATTGATATTGACACGACCACTCGAGTTGTCTTTCAGCCAGGCGAAATATTCGGGAAAAATAACGGTTTTTTTTCTTTCCCCTTTTCGAATATCGCAGTGATACCACATTTTAATGAGAAACATTTTGTTGCGATATCTGGAAAAACCACGTCATTGTTGATTGGTAAACACTTAAAAAAAAATATATATACATATTAAGTTTTTGCGGATTTGCCTTTATTTTCAATAGATTCTCGTTTCTTTCGAATCAATGGGCGGGCAATAGATATGGTTGATCACGTGATGGATTTAACAGGTATAACTTCGATGAAACCTAGTCTGCTAATCACTCTGTGTGATGATGTTTCTTTCACCGAAGGATATAGGGTAATGGAAGGATTTTGCAAAACGAATTTCGGTTTATGGTACAAAAAAATTAGTTGTATTTAATCGTACGAATCAATTGTTTTTTTTGTCTTCTGGGCTTCGAGTAAAATATTGTGGTCCATTCTAGCAACATTTCGTGTTTTCTGTCTCTAGGAGCGAATTCAATATTTTCGGCGGAAATATATGGCAACATTTTTACGACGCGTCATCCGATTTATAGGGATCAAAATTTACGCCACAGGTGCGAAGAATGCCTATGTTGCAGAGCTTTCCGCCCGACACGAAATTCGGCAGCAATTAATGTCGTCGCCAAGGGACACGGAGTTCGCAACAATGGACTCCATTTCCATCCCATCGTACGCAATAGGGCCAACAATTGAAGGGGAAATTAAATCAAATACTATCTTGCGATGATGGTCCTTGGAGGGCGATAGCGCAGTACGACCGACCGTCGACAAAAGTGGACCCTGTGGACGCGATAGACGTGGAGGTGGGGGGACAGCTGCCGCTGCGCCATCTGGCGGTCCCGCTTGATCGCCAGATGAGATTCCAAAAAACAAACGCGGATCGGAGGTAGGCGTGTGCATCTTATGAGGAGGGGTGGATGTCCCCCCAACCACCGCGGCCGACGCGCCTTTTATTGCGTATCCCATCGCAATGGTCGCGACGTGACGTCTCCCCCTCGGACATACACACACAGGGACCCTCTGTCGCCACTCCCTCCGCCTCTTCCTCCCAACCCTCCCCCCCCCCATCCCTTCGCAGTCCTCTCCGCGTCGAGAATTGGAAATGATGAGGAGAGCGAAAGAAACCGCCTGGACCCCGCCTTCGGGAGATGATGGCGGGGTCCAGGCGGGGGGAGGGAATGAACTGACGAGGCACGGAGAGGGGGTGGGGGGGGGAGGGAAATCATTAAAAGGGACCATTTTTCACTCGTCGACTGCCGCGCGGATTTTTGCAAGCAAGAGAAATGGATTTGCCAAGGAGGCATGGGTAAGTTGACTCCTTCGCCGAAAGTCGCTGCTCCCCTAGTTTGTTTTTTTTGGATAAATTTTTAAGGACGCAATAGAATGTTTACAAAATATGGCTCTTCATGTTGTCTGCTAAACTGTTAAAGAAACAAGCCTGGTGAGGTGAGGAGATGAGAGTCTTACACAGAAATTTGGGAATGTTCGTTGAATTCGGCGGACTTTCTCCGAAAAACCATTCCGGTCGCTTTCTAGGAAACCGTCTCCGGCCGCCGTTAGGTATTGCGTAACGAGTTACTTTAAATTCCTCATCGTGGTGGAGTTTAGTTCTGTGGCCTGTTGATTACCTTTCTAATGTTATGGTGTTTTATTTTGCGTTCGCCCCAACCTGATGATGACCGAGTGATTGCTATTGTCGTGCATCAATCGATATTGCCCGTACATCCTCAACTTCAGGCATTTGGTTCCGGTCGTTTACTGGACTGAAATCGAAGAGGCGGAATGTTCCTCTTTGATTCGGCTGTTAGCGTAATCATACAATATTAGTTATCGTAGAATTCGACAGAGGAGTAAAGGGGTAGCATATTATTATAAATTGGCGTCGGCGTTGGCGTATAGATTATTATAAATTTCCTGAGTTAATTGTATGCGATACCAAATGCATGGATTGGAATCATATGGTTTCCTAAAGTTATTTCTACCATCTCTGAATATAAGAAACATCTTAAACCATTATCTTTCTTTTTATCCGTTGTAATTATCATTATAAGGTAATATATCGGTTAAGGCAATAAATATTTAGCGACTCCCAACAACACCCAAAATCCAGCATCCTACTCTACATCAGGTCCCTCTTCATCTATGAGTACTTCCTTCCTCCCTTCATCCCGTCCAACATCCCTATCCCGCTCCTTCCTTTTCCTCGTTTGCCTAACAGTCTCCCCTCAATTACAATATTCAACATCCCACTGCCTGTCAACACCCCCTTCATCCACTTTTCCTGCCTCCATAGGATTTCTCCCAACAAACCCCTCTCTTCGCCCACCATACCAAGTACTTCCTCATTTGTTTTCTTCTCTGTCCATTTCACCTTCTCCATTCTTCTCCACACCCACATTTCAAAAGCCTCTAATCTACGTCTATCCTCCAGCTTCAATGACCACGTTTCCGCGCCGTACATAGCAACGCTCCATATCAAAGTTTTAACGAGTCTTTTCTTAATATCCTTACTCAACGTCCCTGTCATCAACTCCCTCCTCCTTGTGAAGGCCTCTTTGCCTAGCGCAATTCTTCTCCTTACATCCCTACTACTTTGACCGTGTTGGTCCAAAACACTTCCGAGATACGTAAACTGTTCTACCTGCGCTAGTTTTTGTCCTCCTATTTTAATGTTTAGCGTAGCCTTTTTTCTTTCTGGAAAATCGCATAACCTTTGTTTTATTAGTATTCCGTTCTGATATATGTCCTATTTTTTTATAAAGAGGTCCTCCGCCAAAGACCTTTATCGATTTTAGAGTTAATGGTGAATTTATTGATTGTTCCTTTAATGAAGGATTCTCACTCATTTATTATTTTCTGAAATGACTCGTTACTTCATTTCCCATAAAAGTGTCTCGTAATGCGCAAGTCCTTTGGCTGGAGCTTTTTTCTAATGATATTATGACATAAACAGATCGTTTAAATTATCTGTTGATTACCTCTGGGGAAATCCTCCGGGTCAAAGCTCTCTATATGAAGTATTATCATCTCTGTGTACGTGGCGTAATCAGTTAAAAATTAAAATTGGAGGGTGCAAACGAGGACAGGCAGAGCAGTTAACTTACTTGCGTATCGCACTCATTAAGTCCTTACCCTAGACTCCCTACTTCTCCGTAAAAACTTTGCCAGACGGAGATAGTATTCTTATGTCCGTACTAGTCTGGCCGTCTTGGTTCATCATCTTTGAAGATGTTCAAAGTGGTAAGGACATAAAAGTACTCTTTTCGTTTGGAAATCTTTTTACGGAGGCGTAAGGTGTCGATAGTAAAGACTTTTTGAGGAATATTGTTTGTAAAATAAGATTTCTGAAAACTTTAATTCGGAATGTGGTTTCGTATAGCATAAGTACAAACCCATTAGTAGTGGTACTTAGGGTGTTGGGCGTGGGTTGGAATCTTCTGAGATGTGGCCGTGGAGCGTGGCGGAGAGGAAACCGCCCTAGGAAGCACTCCGCGTAGTAATGCGGGGAGCAAGTGGGAAGAAACTCGGAGGAGGGAAGGGAAGTGGATGGGTGTACGGCATGGGGTGTCGAGCGGAAATGGAAAGTCGAAGACATTGGCGGAAGAATGTTGAGGGTGAGATGGAGGGGGGAGAGAGTGATTCTGATGGACGAGTGCGGATTTCACGGACTCATTTTCGAAGTGTTGAGGGCACAATCTTGTCGCTCGAGGATTGGCTTATAATAGCCACTATGTTAGCCTGCGTATCCATCTAACACCCATCTTATATTAATAATTGTTATCTTTGCAATAATGCCAATGTTGACTTGAAATGTAGAGTATGCTAATGTTTTTATTTCTTCCTCTTTGCAGGTGAGTGATGGCCTTGTCCATTCCTGTGACTTGTGCACGAGATCCGGTGGGCTCGATTCCGCTTCAGAAGCGTGGAACGTGTCCATGCCCATCTGGCGCTCCCCTCGCTATTTACACGGTTCGTATGAAAAGTAACGAGAAACGGAAATAAAATGGAGTTATTTCGGATATTGCTCGTGCAGCGACTGAAAACATTTCAAAGTACAGGGTGCAGAAACATTAATCCCTTTTTTCAAAACGCAACAAAACCCATTTAATGAAACAGAATCCTGTTATTATTTTTGGTGAAGTGGATACATACCTATGGTTTTGTTTTACCCATATTTGAAAATAATAGTCAGATAGGTGTGACGCCCCCCATTGTCCTGAGTACACTGAGTGAGGGGATTTCTGTAATTTGTCACGACCCTTACCAGCATAGCAGCAGATATGCTGGCAATTTCTGCCCGGATGTTGTCCTTCAGGTCTTTTTGGGTCCTTAGACGGTCGACGTAAACCTGGTATTCCAAAAAACCCCACAAAAAATCGCAAGGGGCCGAATCGGGGGAGCGGCCCGCCCATTCCAAATCGCCTCTTATTTAGATGAGGCGCCCCGGGAAGTATTCCCTCAATACAGCCATCGATGCTCTCGAAGCGTAAGCCGTTGCTCCGTCCTGTTGGAAACAAATGTCCCCAAGTCCAGTTCTTCAAGTCGTGGAAAAAAAATTCCTTCAACATGATTACACACCGGTCTGAATTTTCTTCAAAAACCAGGGACCAACAATACCGACTGAGGAAATTGCACACCACACCGTGACTCGAGGTGAATCCAAAAGCATTTGATGCAATTCTCTGGGATTGGTGTCATCCCGGTAGCGCACATTCTGTTTGTTGCCATATCCGCTCACATGAAAATGGGCTTAATTACTGAAAAACGCAATGGCGCCCTCAGGAACGTTTTCAAGAAGAGCCTCCTCTCATGCGTCCATCCGAGAATTGAAGTCTCGTTAGGGGAGTTCGTGCACAATCGCCAACTTGTAAGGATGGTGATGAAGGTCATCGTGAAGAAGTCGTCTCAATGAACGATCAGAAAGTCATGAAGGGCTCGAGCACGTTTGCGCGCAGAACGCCGTGGGGATTGCAAGATGGCGACTCTCACTGATTCAATGTTCTTAGGTGATCTGATGGGCCGAGGGACTCCAGTTCTTCGTCTTGCCACACTCACGGTTTTCCTGAATGTGGTGGGTCATGTAGTAATTGATTTCCAGTCGGGAACGATGGGACCACATTGAAGCGATTTCGGAAGGCCCGCTGGGTTGCAATCGCAGAACATTCGCTCGACAAGTAGGCCTCGACGGCAAACGCACGCTCCTCACTGTCCCAACGCATGATGCCGACGAAGCGGATGGTGGGAGGAAAACTTTAAAACCCCGGCTATCGAATGAGAACACTCCTACGTAGCTACGACCTCTACAGCCTGATTGGCGCGCATTTCAAAAATGGAAGTTATGTTGCCGCACCCTCCCTTGAGCGACGACACACCCAGAGCGGCTTTTCCACGACTTGAAGGCTCCCTGGAAGGCGGAGGGTTCCGGAAGGTCATTAAGGGTACGCGTGTAAGCGTCTTTAACGGCACTTAGGGTCAATTGGCGGTGTCCTGTGAGGGAGAGAAGGTACTTTTATAGGGAATAGGAAATAGTTTGCTGCTGCCAAGTCGGGAGTGTAAGGGGGTTGGGGAATCGCCGCAATGTCGTCGCAGAAGGTCTTCGTAATCAGACACTAGACTCTGTTCTTTTGGTCGTCCGTCCAAAGATCTTCGGGAAGACGAGTTTAGCGCAGATCTTTCGCATCGCCAAATTTTCAGAGATGAATGATGTGTTCTCTGCCATCTTTATCAACGCCAATACGATCGATACGATTGTGCGCCCACTTAACAACCGACGGTCTGAATTCAGTTCTTCACGCACGCGTCGGGAAAAAATTACTGGCGATACTTTTTTATGCAAACCTTGTCCTATTATGGATGGACCACCCAGTCCTTCCCCTGCCGTGCCCTCTCTCTCTCTGCTCTGTAGTATTCTGCAAGCCATTTCTTTGCTATCCTGGAAGGCATCTGCATTTGCTCTGCCTTCTTTGAGGTGGAGTCCCGCGGTTCTCTTAGCCTGTATTTTCCTCCGCCACCCTTCTCAGTACTTCTTCGTTAATTTCCATCCTTGGATAGTTTGATCTCGACCTTCCACACCGGGTTTCCTACGAATCTTATCTTCTCCCGTGTTGATTCTGGTCTCTGGTCCTTCGACATCGACATAAATCCCTTGTGATCCAACGGAAGGTATGTGCCATGGGGTGCGTGCACCAGTTGGGAAGGGTAAGCGATGAGGGAATAATATGGGAGAGGAAGGGAAAAGGGAGAAATATTTTGTAAAAATATATGAAATAACGTGCTAAAAAAAGGGAATAAGAATGAATGACAACCATTTACACGACAGGCCTTCATCGTGGTAAGACAGGTCATGCAAGAATTGAGAATTAAGAAGGGGAAATTCTACCATGACATGGACATGCAACTAATTCTCTCCGCCCCCAAAGTCATAGGTCATCCCTTGGTGTGCTGTCAGTCAGTCAGTCACAGGTTGACCCGTGGTGTCATACTCCGTACAAATGCTTTTGTTGTGCTACTTCCTTATTTTTAAGTCTGATCTCTTTGGAGCTTAGCAACTGCCACTTCGAGGCAACTTGAGCTAAGCGTCGTTAGTTATCAGTACAGCTCCCTCTTTAAAGGACTTATCGGCCCGAAATTCGCCCCCCAAATAAATACGAAATTATTATGAGAGTGATAAACTCTCGGGTCTCTTTGTGGGAATCGTAAATATTGGATAAAAACAACGAGGCATCAATTTCCACCGGAAAGTCTATTGGGCAACCCGGTTTCACACAGAGCAATGTAGCGAAGTAAACGACGGGCATTGGTGTTATTGTTGTGCGCTGGTGCACTTCAACAGGTTATCGCGTGCATACGCAGTGGTGTTCGGGGTTGCGTTGTGTTTATTCGTCGGCAAGTCAGCAGGTCCAGCCAAAACATTCAAATCTTTACCGGAAGACCAACACGAAAGCAGAAGAATCTTGTGTCCGCAATAGCACGCGTGTTTACTCCCGTGGATGACATAATAAATACTCTCGCTCCGATGGCATTGTTATGACTTGAAGAATTTACGATGATTCTCGTCCGCGGCGGTAGGGGCGTCCTAACGAGCCAATCATTGGAGCAGTTAAGCGAGTGGATATTGTGAGGGGAGCGCTGATTGGTAGATGGACGCGCGCGGTTCCGCCTTCTTAAGAATTACATTCCTACGGTTCAGAGGGGGGTGCCACCCCCACCCCCCCCTCTTCCACACCCCTCTCCCCTTCGATAGAAATAGACTGCAGGGGTCACGAGAGGGACCGGGCCGTGCCGGCCGGCGACATTGGTGCCAGGGGGAGGTTCCGGCCCGACTTTTGTACCATCCGGTTTCGCTTCTTCGAAATGATTCCGCGGAAAGGGGATGAGGGATGATCACGAAATAATGGCCCTGCTTATTTGCCATAAGGTTTTCCCATAACCTATATGCCCTTACTCGATTCGGCGAATACATTCAGTTAAAGGCGAGGTCGATAATTATTTTTTTTTCGGTAATTTGCGATCCCATCTTCCTCCTCGGGTTTTTTCCCTCGGCGCTGTCGTTGTTGCTTCGCCGTTGCGCTCCGATCTTTATCGTCACCTCATTTGTTTTTACTCGTTCGTCAAATTGTATGGTTCCTATTTTTTCCCCAAAAGCCTACTTCACTAAATTCGCAGATTTGATCGAAGGACCGAATGGGTTATTAACCCTCCCCGCTCACCCTGCGGCCCGCAGGCCTTCAGTTTGCTAATGCACCACGCACTCGAGTATGGCGGGCACGGGGCTGAAACATCAGTCATTTCACGATCGAGTAAAATTCCACGACTAGCTTGGAAGTCGAATACGGAGCGTCGGCTTAGAAAGCCATTGCAAAATATTACGTAATCCGGGTCCAATGTTTTAGTCACTGCGAGGTCATTTAATGGATGACCTCTGCTGCTCGTCCAGTGGTTCCTTTTTTAAAATGGATTCCGTTAAACCTTTTCGAGATTTAGAATTGGGCGTATGAATTTTATCTTTTTAAGATATTATGTTTACTTTTAAGTTTGCTTTTTATTTCACTAATTTTAGTAGTTTAATTAGAATTTCGTTGAAGTCCGAAGGGGTAGGAGCAAAGGGCGTGTTGGAGGTACATTAAGGAGGTGGGTTGTTGAAGGCCGTGGCATACGGCGTGGAGAGTTCAGGGGGCATGCGGGGTAAAGGGATGAAGAAACAAAGCCCTTTGGGCGGCTGAAGGAGAGATACGGAGAGCCGAAGAGGAATGTAATCGAGTGAAGTACGTACGACTGCCGAGGGTACACCCGGGACTACACAGCTGTTTTCTGCGTCGTCAATCTGCTCAGTATTTATAGGGTTATGACGGTCCCTAATGGCCTCTTCCAATTTACACTGCCATGGAGAACCTCCTTGTTTTTCCGTCCTCTCATTACCCATGTATGACACCCTCCTTCAGTTCTTCATGCCTCCCACCCACCCTCCGATTCTCCGCCTTCCTCCATTCTGTCCCCTTATCCGACATTCCTCCCCTATTTCTCCCCATAAACATGCAACATAAAGCGGAGTCTCAGTATCTCCTCAACGCACTTTTATGTCTTCTTCTGGATTTTTCCCGGCCCGCTGGGTTGCAATCGCAGAACATTCGCTCGACAAGTAGGCCTCGACGGCAAACGCACGCTCCTCACTGTCCCAACGCATGATGCCGACGGACCGGATGGTGGGGGAAAACTTTAAAACCCCGGCTATCGAATGAGAACACTCCTACGTAGCTACGACCTCTACAGCCTGATTGGCGCGCATTTCAAAAATGGAAGTTATGTTGCCGCACCCTCCCTTGAGCGACGACACACCCAGAGCGGCTTTTCCACGACTTGAAGGCTCCCTGGAAGGCGGAGGGTTCTGGAAGGTCATTAAGGGTACGCGTGTACGCGTCTTTAACGGCACTTAGGGTCAATTGGCGGTGTCCTGTGAGGGAGAGAAGGTACTTTTATAGGGAATAGGAAATAGTTTGCTGCTGCCAAGTCGGGAGTGTAAGGGGGTTGGGGAATCGTCGCGATGTCGTCGCAGAAGGTCTTCGTAATCAGACACTGGACTCTGTTCTTTTGGTCGTCCGTCCAAAGATCTTCGGGAAGACGAGTTTAGCGCAGATCTTTCGCATCGCCAAATTTTCAGAGATGAATGACGTGTGCTCTGCCATCTTTATCAACGCCAATACGATCGATACGATTGTGCGCACACTTAACAACCGACGATCTGAATTCAGTTCTTCACGCACGCGTCGGGAAAAAATTACTGGCGATCCTTTTTTATGCAAACCTTGTCCTATTATGGATGGACCACCTACGAGATGTTTAACATGCTCATACTTCGGAGCGTGGGAATCGAGATGGAGCAGTGGCTATCGTACTGGCTTCCCATCCAGAGGGCCCGGGTTCAAATCCCGGCGGTGTTCAATATTTTTCAGGGGTATCTCGATCCCTACTAGAGGTGCTTTGTGGAGGGCACTTTGAGTGAGCACACCGTCCGTCGGATGGGACGATAAGCTGCGGACCCCTTGGCGCCTTTCGTAAAGAGTAGGCTAATGCCGACGCCGGGTTTCTATCCAATCGTCATCCTTTCCTGTCCATCCCCTATGGTTCAAATGACCTCAGCTGTCGGTCGCCTCCCCTAAATACTACTACTACTTCGGAGCGTTTCGTGATCTGTTAAACCACGTAAAAACCTTTTTCACCTTTCGCCTTGGATTGAAGGTCGAGGGGCGTGGTCGATCGAGCAGGAGACGAGATCCCTTGCTCGTGAGTCTCTTCCTCCGTTCTATTTATTGTGGCATTCCGCGAGGTCAAAGGTGTCGTTCTTTTTGCTGTCCACGCGGTATTTTCGGAATGATTCCTCCGGAAACACGCCCTCATATTTATTTATTCCGTCAAATGGCAAACTCCGATCTGACGTCGTCGGATATATTAAATGTTTCCTCAGCACGGACGTTTCCTCATCCGCCGTTCCAGCCCCCCCTGCTTCCCCCTCGCCGCAGGGGGGGAGACCGCCCCGCCGGCCTCGGGATGTCCGTCCGCGGTTCTTCAATCGCCAAGGGAAACCGTAGTTTTAAATGCGTTCTGTTTATCTTTCTTATACCCCGACGGTGGCGTTGGTATTTCGCGGGTGCGGCGAGACTCTGAATTTAAAAGTCCTCCTCGGGAACCCTGTTCTGTTGCCGTGCTGTCCCATTCGAGTTTTATTTGGAACCAAGTTGGTGCCGTTCGTTGGTGGTGTTCCCGTTTGGGAGGTATGCTAATGTCTCGCGTGTCGTGCGCCGTCGGCGTTTTACGTGGCGAGGTTCTCCGTTGAGTCCAACCTCTTCTGGTTGCAAATGGCGGATCGTAAGGGCGAGCGCCCTTTCAATGGTCCATCCGTGCCATTCGACCAGCGTCTCGATTTCCGTTAAAATGGGAACGTGGATAACGGTATGGTCATCAGGCGCACGATGTAATTGTCGGCATGAAATGAATTAAGGCGTCTGCTGAGGGTTTATTTATGCAGCATTAATGGCCGCTCTGCTCCGCGGCAGAATAATCTGAAGCCCATGCCTCCAGCATACAGGCTCGTAGCACGTGACACATCTTACTACGATGCGTACAATCAATGATTGTTTTCGCCAGCCACTTATGATAAGCCACTAATTTTTAAATCACTTCATCCCCATACACATAATACCGAGAAAGTAGGTGGTCACCTAACATCCCCCGCCGAGTACGGCGGGGGATGTTAGGTGACCTGTAATAGAGAATAAAACTACAGTCACAAAGTCGTATATATTCGTGCGAAAACCTGTATAACTCACACGCATGCAAACACATGTACTATCAGCTAGCATACATATGCACCTGCGAATATACCTTATGCAACATTTAGTCTTATCCTGACTTGTAAACTGAATGTCTTTAATATTTCTGTGGTGACTTTGTTTCCCTATAATTGTGATTTTTGATTGTCCGGGTAAAGAATGAGTATTTGTATCCATTTGTACTGGGATCTATCTCCCTTATTTTATTTTTGTGGCCTGATCTACCCAAGTAGTGTTGGGCCATAATAATTCCCTATATGTGTCATCGTTAAACTCGTTTGTTCTGAGCCACGTTAAAAGTCTAAGTTTCGCTTGTTCTCTTCGCATCTCAATTGGCTCCCGGCCTAATTCCCCTAAAAGGCCTCTCACACTCGCCTTCTTATCGTGACAAATTTTGACGAATCTGGCGGATTTTCTCTGGACTTGATCTAATTCTTTTAGCCGAACTTTCTCCCAAGCATCCCAAATACTTGCGACGGCATATTCCAAATTATGTCTGACTATAGCAAATTAAATTTTTCCATTCTCATTACACTTCCCCGCCTCCCGTTTAATGAAGCTGAGTTTTTTTCAAAGCTGATCCGCACATTGTCCAGATATGTGCTCCCTATGAAAGGCGTTGTGTTATAACTACCCCCAAACATCTAACTTGATGTACCGTAGTTAGCACTGAACCCTCTTATTTCATAATTTGTGTCCCGCTCGCCACATCCTCTGTTCCACTTGAATACTATGGTTCCTAATTAATGGTTACTCGAATGCTTTTGTGAGGCTTCCTCGGGAGTGGGGTTCAAACGAGAGTCGAGCGATTACTTTCACGCATGACTTCTCAAACAGTCATTCCAAGGTCACCAAGTATTCCGCACGCATTCTCATGCACACTTCAGTGCACGGTTCTGTGGAAGATGGTCACAACAAAATATCAATTGACTTTTGCAAATGCTTCCTTTATTCATAACATACAGCAGAACATTTCAAGACAAAATACATTTACTGGCAAACTTCATTACCTCGTACAACAGCAATATAAATTGAACATTCATCGTGGTCCTGCTAGCCAAGCAGTTTTGTCTTGACACCAGGTGACACACAAGCAATAAAGATAGCTACTTGACTTTAGAAGGTGATATTTCTGCACATACGCGTATTATCTTACGCGGGAGCACGTGACTGCGCAGCCAATGAGTCCGCTTGGTGGGATTTCCGTTGGTATTGTCGTCAAAGGTCAAAGGAACTCGCATCGCGTAGAGGTAACTTGCTGCTCGTTGATTATTGTTTTGGCAGAGGACGGCCCGCCATCTTGCTCTTCCGTTTCATCGCTGACCCACGGCCGGTCGACCGCGATGAGAGAGTACGTCGTCAATTGGAGGGACCCAAAGGACCCCTCCCCCCCGCCTAAACTGCGTCCAGCATCGTTTTGGGCTTCGTTTGTCCCTTTCCCATTCGCGAGGACGCATAAGATTCTCCCGTTTGAGGGGAACGGGTACACTACCCCCTCTGGCATATCTACCGGCGCTGTGGTCAGGTAATATGTGTATCAAACGGACACCTTTAAAAAAAGGAATAAAAAACACATTCAGGCGCCACGAAAGCCTTATTCGCTGCCACCGCCGATTAGTTAGTTAAATGAAATATTTTCACTGAAAAAATGAATGTGAACGAAAGAATCATTTTAGTGGTGGCATTATAGAAACGTGGAACAAAAAACGTGGACCTTCTTTTAACAATTGATTAACAGGCGTAAAAAATTGTACTGCGACACATTTGTGAGTATTAGAATGATGTATGATTTGGTGATGAATTGGTAGAGAAAATGTGATCTCCATCAAGAATGTAGCTAAAAAGATGCGATAATGGAACTTACGTAAGATTCTCTCCGACCACCGAAACTGCTTCCGCAAGTAGACTCAATGAAGTGAATCATTCCCTCCCCCATAAAGAATTACGTAGTTGATGGTCTTACGTAAGGACAGCCCATGTTTTATTGCCCACATTCCTTTCACTCCGGCACAGGCTTCGACTGCGTGGTCATTTTCAAGGTATTGAGCTCCGTAGAGGCGAATTTCAGCTGCGAATGTATGTGTTTGCGTCTGATTCGACCGTGTTCGACGAAGCAGACCCAAATCACAGCAAAGATTTCCTTTCACTCCAATCATTGTTGATCGTTGGCTAATTTTGGTTTCCAATGTTGGTGGCCTTTATGATCAGGCCAAGGTGTCGATTACCAAGCCGACGGGGGTTCGGCCGTCATCCGGAGGAGACGATTGCTCTTCCCGCGTGGCGAGGGAGCGGGGAAGGGATGTTTCGGCGGTCGGGGCGTCGGCTGGCCTTAGGACGGTCCTCATTCTTGCTGGTGAGATTCCACCAATCAACGTCTAATGTGCACCGAACAGAGATGGATCTTGGAATAGAAGTGGGGTTAAAAAGGCGGTCAAACCATTCATGAGACAACCCAAGTGCTATTCGACAACAGTTTTCACCTTTCAACCATTAAGAAAAATTTCCATCAAACAAAAATAAGGATGCAAGAAAAAATAATCTACTGCGACGTATAATTTCGAGTATTTCCTGGCGGACGTGTTTGCCGCCACGTAAAACTCCCGAATGGCGGTTTACACTGTGGGTAGCGTACCTTCTTAATCTTAGGAATCGTGGATGTGCGTGAGAACCGGTCCTTTCACATTGCGCCCTGAAGGAATTAAAGTGACCGGAAAGCTTGTGTTAATCTTTTGAGTTGGAGCCGTACCAATCACTCGATGCCGTGAGTCGTACTGCACGAGCGGCAAACATCGCGATGCCCCAGCCAACAATGTCAACGACAACCGACGAGCAACGGCAACGAACGAGGGAAACGATAAATTTCGGAATTCATTCAAAACACCAAGCGAGAGACTTCGTATTTTGGGCCACCCGGTCCCTCGGAAGTGTCCGCGCTACGCGTTTGGTCACTCAAGCGCCCGCCGGTGGGGCGGGACGGGCGCTCGTCGGCGAAGGCCGGGCGATTGCCCCGGGTCTGCGACCGTGCTTCGGGTCAATCTCTCGCCTCGGCCCGGTGCGTTCGGGATCCTTCCTTCTTTTATTTCCTCGGCCCCAGAGTCGGGGGGAACCGGCCTGCCCAACCGACACCGAAGAGGTGCCCCCCTTCGCGAGGACCCATCCACTCCGCGCGCTGTCATTTTGTTCGTTTCTTATTGCGATCCCTTCTCAAAGGACGTTTTTTACTTTCCTTTTCCTCTCGTTTACTCTTCGGGATGCTTACGTTGGCGAAGAAGTCGGCGCGAGAAAGCTTTCCAGCAATACGACGAGAACCTCTCCTCGAGTCCGCGACTCGCCCGAAACGTTTTCAGATGGCAATCGAGGGTATGAGGAGGAGGGAAAAGATGTGGTCGTTTGCGCGAGCGAGTGTGTGTGTGTGTCTAAGTAAGTTAATTTACTTGGCGAAATTCTAAGATGCAGAGAAGGTGGGTGGGCGGGGGGAAGCTGATTTGAAGGCACGTGGGGAAGACGAAGGGAGATTGAATAAGGTTTTCAGGAGGGATGAGATGGCAGGTAGGGCCCAGGGTACACCAGAGCAAGTCCACGTGGTACGCATCATCTGATAGTTCTTTTGGACCACCCACGTGCGCCTTGAGGGGTCATTCTTGGCGTCGCCGCAAGGCCTTGGGGCCCGCGATGTCGTCTCCTTCGGTCGCTGATGAGTCCTTCAATCCGTGCGAAATAGTCTAATCCCTTCCCCCTTCCCTTCCGGGCCCTCTCCTCCCGTCCCTCTCCAGACGTCCTCTCTCTAATGACGTAATGAAGGGCCTCCGTCGAATCTCCCCATCCACAATTCCCTCCGCTCCTCATTCCTGTTAGCACTTCTAAAAATGTCATGAAATGTAATTATGCGGACATTCGTGGACTCATGGATCACCATTCATCGTCTGCAATTAGTTATCAGTCGTCGAACCGGTTTGAGTCAAGGACGACTCCGGGTTGATTACCCCCAGGCGGGACCAAATGAAAGAAACATTCGCTCGCCTCTGTTGAAGATACTGAGCGTCAATTGTCTTCATTTTGGTGGCCATCCGTTACTTTCCGCAACTTTAAAAATGTTAACATAGATATTATTTGATCGCAGTTAACTTTTCGGCCGACAAAGGCGATAACGGGAAACTAGTGGTGGATTCATTTTCTGGAGCCCAAATGGACCGAACGTGGTTTGGTGTCGGCACTCGACACGTCCGGCTCCGATCTGATGGGAAACCCTGAGGAAACGGGTGTCCAGTCCGGTCGACAGGGGACGTGTCTTGCCTGGCGCTTTATAATATTCGACCCTCGACCTAGTTTATCCTTGTTGTCCGTATATCCGTGTTAGCATTGGTTTAAAAAAGTGCCGTAATGAATTTATAAGAAAAGAAATCCATGCGCCTCTGAATTTTGTGAGGGTGCTTTTGATTGGCGGACCAAGTGACAAAGAAGTGATGGTAAACAGCTGATTTAATATGGGGGAAGTACTTTAGGCACGCGTCAATTTTTGGGAATTGGAATGGACAATTTATAGGATAGTTGGGGGGGGGGTCCCTCGCTCGTTCGTTGGACCCTGGATGCGCCGTTGGGAATCCCCACGTAGACCCCAGTAATCGACCCGGAGGTCTGTTTGATAGGTGAGGATAAGACGCGAGTACTAAGCCCCGTACAGCGTGTGAAATCCACGCATTAACAGGGTAAGGGGGGGGAGCAGTTCAATTCCCCGAATCGCCTGTGATTTCTCGGGAAGATCTGATGCCTTAAAAAAATAGCACAGATAGGGTGAAGCCGAGGATCAAGATGGGCGTGCCCGGGCATCAAACCCGGGTCCTCCGATCAGTTGTCAAGCGATCTAACCACTGGACTTCCACCTCGCTTTCGCTGCACAGCAGGAGGGTCTACATTTTAAATGATGATGCAGGGTGTAGGCTAAATCTACCTTTTTTTAATGATCGTAGCGAGCGAAGAGAAACCGTCGCATTATCGTTGGATAGTCTGATTTTGGGGCCGGAAAAAGCACGAAGACGATATGCACCGCTTTAACAATTACATTATTATCTATTATAGTGTCAGTGAATGCTATCATTACTTTTATGCGCAAGTTGTTTGATCTTAATGCTTACTCTGAAGGGATGATTTCATTGGACTATATTGGTTGACGAGACCACAGTGAGAGAAGTTGGGAAAAACGACTTCCGAGCATTAATGCAAGAAATCGCTTTTCTTGCGCGTGCGCGTCGTGACCCAGGCAGCGGGTAATATCATATTTCACTGATCGAATTTCCCAAAAATAGAATGATAAGGTATGAGAGGTGACCTATGAGGGGAAGGTATGAGACGTGTGGCACGGGGTGACCTAGCACCCCGTGCCACACGTCCTCGTGGCGTGCGGCGGGGTATCATTTACGTAGATGCTGATGAAAATGTCATTCTCAAATGATTACAATCTTCTTTTTTTGTTTTGCTGTTCCCGACGGATCTGTCTGATCACTAAGTTTATTGAACGTTGTACCGCGCGAAGCATGCATTCGCTGTTATTTTATTTGGTTTGACGAAGTTACATTTTTTTGTTGAAGCTCTTCAACTATTTGTCAGTGACGAATGTGAGGTCAGCGTTGGTCACCCCTATGGCTTTCGACGGTGGACACACACACTCCGATGGATTGCCCTCTCTTCGCCATTCTTTCCGAGGTCTTCCAAATATGCCGAGAGCATCCGAAACAGCACATAACTTATCTATTATAAACGAGGAAGCTTAAAACTTGCCCATTTCCTGTTTTTTGATTCATTTGTCAGTTTTTGTCTTCTTCGTTTTGACGTGAATCTTTCGCTAGGACCGAGCCACACAACTCCGAGGAAAGGAGCGGAAATGGCCATAAAATTTTATTTCGTATTTTTATGGATTGGGGGCGTGGTTTCGGCTCGTTTTCACTTCATAGAAATACATGGCTTTGGGTACTCTCGTTATTTCAGCTTTATAGGGTTATTAAAATGAAGGCTCCGTTGATTGTCATTTTTTAGGTTCCATTGTGAGAAGTCAAGCCAAGCCTTAGTCTCTGTCAAACAGACCTTTTTAGTTTTTATTCTTAATCTGAAGGCAGAAACGTGATTCATCTTATCCGTGAGGACGTAAGATCAGCCAAAATTGAGTTGATTTTATGGACGAGTGCAGAGTTCCATTGATAGGGATGTCCGGAGAGCCACATGGCGTGTGAAAATCACTCCTTCCATGTGGGCAGCTATTTTCTTTTTCTACCTCGCCTTCTGGCTTCCGAGTAGGCTCCAGTGCGACGGAAATCAATTGTGATTACCATGATGTAAGATGATAATATTAATTAAACTGGATTTTAATGAAATTGGTCCAGTCGTCTAATGACACCAATTGATGCCGAGGGCAAAAAAAGATAAAAGAAAGAGGGCGATGCTGGTCTTCTGCTTAGCTTTTGATTGGTTTAGAGGCACTGCCTCCACTCCTGTGCTGTGGCTCTGAGTCATTGCACTTCCATAAGTTAACTCCGCATTCCTACCGCCTTTCCCGTACGACAAAGATAATCTTTTTCTCCCTCGTTCGAAAAACGAACGAGGAAGGCAACTTGTCTTTTCGTTCACCCAACGTCCATCCCTCTATCACACTCTTCGCCAAATCATCGCTCATTGTGATTTACATTAGGCTTCGAAAGAATAATATTAATGTTAAAAAGTGTCTCAGTACGAAAAAATACAAATTTACGACAAAAAATATTCGCATATATTGTTGAAGAATTAAAAAAAATAGTTTCTGCGTGTTGTTTCCTTATGTCGGTGCTAAATTTGAGTCCTTGGAGAACGGAGGAAGAACTCGACGCCTTCGAAGTTAGGTGTTGGGAACGAGTTGGGCACACACGAGAGCTGCGAACAAATGTTAGTGTGAGCGAGTTTGTGTTGGGTGAGGTGACACGGAAGGGCGTTGTGCGCCGAGAACAGATCTCTCGTTATCAAACGTATGGAAGTCTTTGAGTGAACGAAGGTGAGGGAGGGAGTGCGGAATTGGGGGGCCACACGACATTCGGGGCACCATTGAGGGCGGCATGTTGATGTGGACATGGAAAAGATTAGAAAAGGTGCCCATGGACGATTTCGCAGGGCTTTTGAGCCGTGTTTGTGCACAACAGCCTCTGGTGTGTAGATACCACGATATTTGACGGCGTGTCGGTGGTTAAAGTTCATTTGTAAAGGAACAATTTTCGGGAAATCGAAATTTCAGACTTAAATTTTGGAATTTTTTTCCATTTTCACCCACGCGCAAACTTATATTTCGATGACAACGGCACCATCCGAGCCTAGTTCAATGGCTGAAAGGTCTGAATAAAATTCTCTAAAGTTCATGTGCTAATGAGATAGTTCGCACTATCAAGATTCCCGGTTCTCAAGTTTGCAGATCTGATTATGTATGTACGTAACTCAAAAGTATTGTACAGTGCACACTTTCGTTAAATTAGAAGTTTTTAATACTGGAACGAACCAGTTGTCATCAAAGTGATATATCTGAGTAAACATCGGTCATTTTTTCTCTTCAGATCACTTTTTTGCGGTTATTTCTTGTAAAATAGATATTTCTTGTTAGAATAATCTTTCCGATTCCCGCCGTGTAAACAGCATTTTATTGGTAATAGTTAATACTAATTGTAATTCATTTTTATTGTTTCTATCTCCCCTTAATGGGATATTATTTATCCCTTAATTAATTACAGCTATTTAATAACCACCGTGGTTTGTCCTCGTGCGCAGACATCACTCGCGGCGCTTTCTATGCTTAGGCGGAAGTTTTCCCTTCGCAGTCTCGCGTTCAGTTGTTATATAAGGCCATCCCCCATTCCACCCTGGCAGCCCCTGCGTTTCCCGACACGACTTTTGCCTCTCCGCGTTTAAATGGCGATAGCATTTGCTCTTTCCACAAGTTCCCTCTTTCTCTCTCTCGTATATCGACGTACGGCGCTAAAAAGACTCGTCATAGGAGGATGGTGGTTGCGCAGAGCCTCCTTCGCTTGTTTTCCCAAAGTTTAACCGGTCATCTCTCGCGATGTCCTCAACTCTGCGGAGTGCTTCACCCTTTCGCTTTTCTTTCCGCGGATTTTATATTTGTTGCTGTACTTTAGAAGTTCAAGCGTATAAAACGGTAAAGGAGTCCAAAACCCAACACGCTTTTTGATGGTTATTTCTCTCTTTTTTCTAAATTACTCCGACTCTCCGATACCCGCTGTGGGCTACCGAGCGAATGTCGTGGCATGTGGTGAGAATATTGAGGACTCGAATTGATTTGTCTCATGATATGTCGTACCGCGCTGACAAGATCTAAATTACGATCTACTTTTCCTAAAAAACATTTTTTACTCTTGGCGATAAATGAAATGGCAATTAATATTTTGTAAGCCTACCTGGCGGCCTTATAACCATTGTATATATGCCTACATATGCACATTATACCTACGCGAGTATATTTAATCACGAAAATGCGTCTTACGATATTGAAAGGCACTCAAGGTCGGTCGCCTTTGGAGGAATACAAGAAAGGTGTGCATAACAGGACGATTAGGCCCATGGCCATTGGGGTATCAGTAAGTGCATGCGGTCATCCCAACGACTGCGGATGTGACCGTACCAGACTGAAAGTCTCACGCATGACGTCAGGCCTTTTTCCAACGCGCAGCCTTCGTCATTTATCTGCTGAGGAGAAGAAATCCAAGCGGCCGCACTGAGTGGCCCGCGGCATTCCCACTCACCTCGAAGCGTCCATAGATCTCTGATTAATCGTTCGCGAAATGCGAAAGTAGATCCTCCCTCTTGTTCCTGGCGAATGCCTGCCCTTTCGCGTAGTCAGCTGACGCGAGGTCAATGGAGCCTGGAATGCAAAGATCAGTTCTAATGGCGAAGACTACCACACCCTGTCATTAAAAATGTACGACGCATTCCATGAGATTACGGAAATTTACCAGTAAACTGAGGTTCTCAATAAGTGCGTAGGAAAGTTTATTTACGAGTAAATATCAAAGTAGATAGATTGATAAACGTCTTTATTCGGGCGTAGTTGAGACCATGAGGTCCCTTCTTCTATTTAACCCGTCGTTAGGTACGCAGCAATAATGATTATAAAAGGAAATATAAAGCGAAATAAGTGAAAGAGAAAAGAATGGTAAATACACACACACACGTGTGTGTGTGTGTATATATATATATATATATATATATATATATATATATATATATATATATATATATATATATACACACACACATACATATATAAATTAGTAATACAATATGTAATTTCTATGGAATTCAGACATAAAAACCCACGCAGGAAAACACCCGCAAAGAAAAAAACCGGCGAAAATCCTGCAAGATAGTTTAAAAAAATAAAATAAATAACGTACAATAATTGTAACAGTGTGAAGTACAGTACAATACAATTTGGTTGTACATATAAAATAGCATTTACAATGGAGGACACTGCAATAAATATGTATGAATATACAAACACACATAATTAATCAAAATAAGATATCATATGTTTTAAAGCCAGGTGAAGTTGATGGTCACAAATGGGGAAGGTAAAGAGAAATTGAGATGATATCTATCTCTGCATAGGAGTAAATTTACGGAGAAGTGTTTTCGTCAGGTGCATCCATTTTAGTGTGTCTGTTTTTGGATGAAGTGGGTGACTGGCAATATACTACCTTGATCAAAAAGTTCCCGGAATAACCACCGTGTGGCGCTCCCATCGTTCCGATTTGAGTTCTGTTTTTTTTGTTAAATTGGTACATCTGTTGTTGATATTCCCTTTAAATCTTAGTGTCATAACTTGACATTTGCAAAAGTTACGTAGCCAAGAGTACATCTATCTCTGTGTGTGTTGGCGATTTTTTACAATTGCAGAAATGGATTTAAATTTGCAACAACGAACTTGTATTAAATTTTGCGTAAAAAACGGATTTAGTGGCGCACGGACGTTGGAAATGTTGGAAAAGTGTTTCGGCAACGATTCTCTAAAAAAAACGGTCGTTTACCAGTGGCACGAGCGGTTCAGAAGTGGTCGTGAGTCAATCGAAGATGATGAACGCAGTGGCAGACCATCGACATCGAAAGTCGGTGAAAAAATTGATAAAGTAAAAGAAATGTTGGTCAATAACCGCAAATTAACCATCAGAGAAATAGCGGAGGACTTGAACATTGCCTATGGATCCGCCCAAGACATTGTGGTTAATGATTTGGGTTTCCGTCGTGTAGCATGCCAAAAGACCTCAATTTCATGCAAAAAAGAGACCGTGTTGACGTCGCAAAAGACATGATTTGCGAGGCTGAATCCGATCCCACATTCATCAAAAGGATCATTACTGGAGACGAGACGTGGGTTTATGAGTACGACACGCAATCCAGACATCAGGCAAGTGAATGGCGTTCACCAAATGAGCCGAGACCAAAAAAACCACGTCGTTTTCAGTCAAAAAAGAAGGCAATGCTGACGGTTTTCATGGATTACAACGGTGTAGTGCATCATGAATTTTTGCCAGAAGGCCAGACAGTAAACAAAGAGTATTATTTGGGCGTTATGAGACGTTTGCGTGAAGCAATTCGCCGAAAGAGACCAGAAATGTGGGCAGAAAACTCGTGGATTTTGCACCATGATAACGCACCGTCGCACAGTGCTATCATTATTCGTAATTTTTTGACGAAAAATGCAACAAATACCATCCAACAGCCACCGAATTCACCTGATTTGGCTCCCTGTGACTTCTTTCTGTTCAATCGAGTTAAAAAACCATTACGGGGAACGCGTTTTAGCAGCCGAGAGGAAGTAATGGAAAAATCGCAGGAAGCACTGATGGACATACCGAAAACCGAATATAAAAAATGTTTCGAGGATTGGATCAAGCGCTGGCATAAGTGTGTTGCAGTCGATGGGGATTACTTTGAAGGGGACAATATAGATTTAGATGAATAAACTTGTATTTTTAATTTTCTGAATAAATTCCGGGAAATATTTGATCAAGGTAGTATATCCTTAGGCATTAGGTGTTCCAGAGTCTACAGGCTGTTACATTAAAATATTTGCTGTAAGTTACTGTGCCGTGTCGAGGTATTAAGTTGATATCATTTCCCCTGGTGTTGATGGAACTGTGCATACCATTAATGAGGACAAGTTTATCAGATTATTGGGAAGATAATTACTTTTGTTATGAAAGAGAAGTGAGAGTACATGCAGATTCCGCCTAATCTCAAGTGTAGCCATTTACAATAAGTGCCAGAGACGTGATCTCGCTCCTGGAGGGAGAAATGAACTAGAGAAGGCGGGCAGTTCACGTTTTGGGTAGTATTTTGGAGAGAAATTGGCCAAGATGGCCTCTCTACTCGGGCTTAGGGAAGATTACCCCAAAACTTCTAAAGTCGAACTCGCGAATCCAGGAGGTCACACAATCCGGCGGAATAATTGCCAGGGGAACCCCACCCCCCCTTCTCCTTTGCCTCTCGATCTCAAGTTAGATCCTAGTCGAGTGTCCGCCCGTGGCGCCGGATTTAGGCAGAGTTCCAGCTCGATAAAAAGCAGTAAGGAAGAATTTAGAGTTTCGGCGGCGAGTGAACTCATAAGCGTCGGAAACGAACATTGAAGACAAGACGCTGCCAAAAGGCCTGATGTGATTCCCCCGACAAACAACCCAGCCCTTGGGAGACTTATGAGATAGGCGTCGCGATTCCGGCGGAGTGGCCGGGTTAAAAAACAAAAAAAAACAAAATAAATCCCAATGGCGGAGTCGCGCGACTCGGATCCAAGAATATCTCGCACGCGGAATCGTTTCGAAGGGTCTTCCGAGAATCATACGGAAAGCTCCAAGATGTACGACTCAACATCTTGTTCTTTGTGAAGTGCGGTAAAATTTATCAATAAATTACTGAAATGTTGATAGCTGTTTACGGTGATAATGCTATGAAGAATACATTCCTTTTCAAGTGGATTAAATCAAACCAAAAAATCAAGAAAAAGTCGATCGAAAATCAAAGTCATGCTCCCGGTTTTCTTTGGTGTCGAGGGGTTGCGAATCATGAATTTCTTCCTGAAGGACAAACAGTAAATGCTGAGTGTTCTACCTTACAGTTTTCGTAAAGCGTTTGAGAGATCGCGTGCGACCAAATTAGACTCAGGGCGATGGATGGATGGATCCTTCTTAACCATGACAATGCACCTGCACATTCAGCGTTGATTGTTCGCCCTGTTTCTGGAAAAAAATTCAATCACCTTGATCCTTGATCATCCCCCTAATTCGCCAGATCCCGCCCCCTGCGACTCTTTCCTATTCCCCCAAAATGCAGAAATGTGATGAGGGGACATCACTGGGAAGATGTGGACACAATAAAGCAAGAAACGACGGGACAACTAAAAATCCTAACTTCCGAGGACTTCCAAGGGTGCTTTACTAAACAGTTGAGAAGAAGATGGAATGAGTGCATAGCAACGAATGGAGAGTACTTCGAAGGGGACAAAATCGATTTCGACTAAATTTTGCAAAATAAAGTTTTTATAGGCTAAGTTCGCGTATTTATTGGACAGACCTAGTATAACGTGTACTTACGGCAAACACGGAATCCTTGTTATTTCCTCCAAATCTTTATGCGAGTGCCAAACCGAAGCGTGCACTGCATGGGGTCGTGATGGTTAAGGACGAAAGCGTGCCGTGTCGAGAACTCGTAACGAACGCAATGATTGGAGACAATAACACGCGTATGTGTAAATGGAAACTGGAATGCCCGCTTCGTTTTCATTTGCTTTTCCATTCGCCCGGGGACGGGGGATGCGAATCGGTGGGTGTCGGCGATGAAGGAGGGTTTAAGGGCGCCGAATCAGCGGCGTAACAATTATTTCTTTTTACTCTAAACCAGGTAAGCCACACGAAATGCGGATTGAGCGTTTGATGACAGCCTGGCGACCAGCGATTACAAACCAGGCTGACGGAAATTTCACCGTAAAAATGAGAATATGAACGTACCCTCGTAGGCTTGAATTATGACTGCTTATGCCTATTCCTTCAAGAGATAACGATGTTTTCGTGTGGTCTGTGTCGAAGCGCTCTGTTCACTGATTTCCGTGGTGAAACTTCGCGAACTCGTATGAGAATTGTTAATAGTTATGATGGATACATGGTTTATATGAAAAGTATGGGGAAACGTTTCGGAAAAATAGAGTAAACGGGATAGGCTGAAAAGTAATACCCACATGCTTGCAGAGCGCGAACGAAAATAAATAGCAAGATCCAGCAAAAAGCACATTAAAGTACAATTTTTAAGTTTCAAAATAATATATTTATTTTTCAACGTAGTCGGATTCGATCGAATCGAATTCATAGGGGAATCGGCCCAAGAGCTGGAGCTGGAAGTGGAGGGACTTGGTGGAGGCGGGAGAGCAGAGCGCAGGATCTTCCCGCTCCGGGGCTTCCCCACGCGTGCTCGGCGATAGGGGTTGCTTCGGCGGGAGGGGGAGGGGTGCTGGCGGGGGAAAGTGCAAACCGTCGCCATGAGGTGGTCTCTCTGGTGTGACCGCGGCTCATCTTTCGCGGAATTTCGCAACAACATACAAGTTGCAAGATGCCCTTGGCTCGCATATTAAGTTAATCTCGTCTCCTATTTTCAAGTTCATCCTGTTCGATTCATAACTTCGGTTGCAGTATCGGGATTTGAGTGCATCGTGCACGTTAACGCTCGCGGTAGTGTGAGTGAATCGCGATTCAGTATTTCCTTCGCTGACGATTGGCGGAAACTGCCATCGCAACCACGGTTCGCAGGTGACCAAAATGCCGATCACCTTATTTGGTGAAATCGATCAATTTAGCTTCGGGAAAAAGGAAATGTTCTTAGGCGTCGCGTTGAGGCATTTTTAATTTCATTTCATGAGTGAGGTGAGCATAGTAACATGACGTGCCAGTGGTCAATCGTTGGTCCTGGGTGGATGCAGATTGAACATTGCTGCATTCATTAGCTTTGTCTAATAAAAAACGACCTGACAACCGCGCAATGCCTTCAACTGCTCTTTAGTGCCTCCTAATTCCTTCCTCCCTTCATCCCGTCCAACATCCCTATCCTATCCCTGCGCCTTCCTCGCTTGCCCTCAACATTCTTTCCTCTATTACAGTCTTCAACATCCCATACCCAATCCATACGCCCTTCATCCAATTTTCCTGCCTCCATAGGGTTTCTCCCGACAATCCCCTCTCCTCGCCCACCATACCAAGTACTAACTTACTCATTTGTTTTCTTTTCGGCCCACTTCGCCTTCTCCATCCTTCTCCGCCAAATTCCTCCCTCATGAATTCTACGTGTGTCTTAGTCTTTGGTCTCTCAACCTGGCGAGCGCCCTTCGTCCCAATCGGCCGGACGAGAGCAGGCCATTGTAGAGGAGAGGGTGGGTTGGAAGAAGAGGCGGCGCGTTTTGGCCAAGGCACGAGACCAGGTAGCCCAGCCCCCGGTATCTCTCCTCTCGCAGCCCAGCTAAATCGCCTGGGCTAATTATCTTTCCTTTCACTTCCGCTGAAAATTATTGGTTTTACGCAAAACGTAATGGAATTACTTTAGGTTAAGCATTTAATAATGTAACATAAGTAGGAAATAATAACTGCGAAATGGAGCGTATTTCTGTACGACTTGGAAACTTTGTCGTTTGGGGAAGAATTTAGGCGTAAATCGCGGCCTTTGGATATTGGGGTTGTGGAAGAGGTTGGAAAAAGTGAAATTAGACGCAATGGAAGGGATAATAGTGGCATGGTAGGGGGGAGGGTTGGAGGACTCGAAGAGAAATTCGAAGGCTAAGAAAGGTGGATGCAGGGCGTGTTAAATGGCGGGTAGACGTCGACGGGAGGAGAATGTTGACCGAGTAACTTGAGGGAGAAAATAATGGAATGGAGGCAGGCGGTGGGTGAGATTGAAGAACGCTTTATTGTTCTCTACAGGGTGTTATGCGTTGTCGTTGTTGGCAAGGCTTAGGAGTTTACAGCGGGGGTTAGTCTTTGTGCCCATTTCAAACCTTCCTCAACCCCTAGATTGCTATATAATTAATAAATCAAAAATGACTTTATTGCTATCCACTCTCGTGCCTTTTTTTCATTGGCAACTATGAGTTCTCTCTCTTATGACAACGTAATCTCGTGATGGGCGTTTAGGGTTAAAGGAAGAAAACTAATCCACATAATTACTCCCAAGTGAGTAAAATGATGCAGAGATGCTTTTAATTTCTTAGTTGTTAAATCCAGTATTAATTAGAGGAAAGCTGTTGATTGTTTGTGCGATAGAGTTAGCATTTTCATCTTCTCTATGATTAGCCATGGGCGATTTTTGAAGTGGAACCTGACTCAAGATGAATTCAACCGATGGGGTTCGGTTGCGATCAATCATTTAGACACTTTTGAACTGCTTTATATCTTCTAAAATATTTAAAATATATTTTTCATCTAATATTTTACTCCGTGTAATCCTTCTTGTTGGAGTTCTTATCAGAAAATGCCTATTATGGTCTGTAAGTCCTACTTGTCGAATGTTGTTTGAAATGGTCATAGAAAATGACGAAATCGGTTTTTCCTTTCCGTTATAGGTCATGGTTATGCTCTTATCTGTTGACCGGAGTTGTACCACTCCTCCATCAATGAAGAGAAGCACAATTCTTTCGCTTACCTCCCCTGGGGGAACGGTAGCGAATGAAGCGAAAGCGTGGCCAGTTGGACTCAAAGCGAAGGATAGCTCGCTGTTTAATGTTCGGAGAAGTTACGCTGGGGCGCGAGGGAATATTCGTGTGGAGTGTGTGACCCCCAATGAAGCGGAGATGCTGCTTTCTGAAAGCGTCTAAGAGAGTTGAGGAGCCTTCGGGTGGATTGGGCATTGGGCTTGAGATCTGATGGATGTTTGGCAATTAATGGAAGGGAAAATCCCTCGAGCAAGTCCCAGGAGCAGATTCGTAGGCCAAGCAAAATAGGGATGTGAGACGGAAATGCGATTGAAAGCACAAGTCAATAATTTTAGAGAATGCAGGGAAGCCATCTAGGATTTGAGGGATCGATGAAAAATGGCTTTGTTCAACCCTTATTCCCGGTTAATGTGCCGGAAGCTCGGTGGGCAATGCTTCCATTGAGCCTATCGTTTCATTCGGTATAATATCGGCTACTTCTCGTCAGATCAAACTTAGGAGTGACCTCCGACGAGTACAACCACTGCGAATAAAAGATTGAGTGAGCACACCTGGCGTACTAAAGATTATCGTGTTTGGAAATGCAAGAATTATGTGCGTTTCAAAAGATCCAGTCGTAACGAGCACCGTGTGAAACAATTTCGTTGTCCTCCCATAAGTAGATGGCAACTGTACAAATAGTAAAATTGCATGTCTTCATGTTAGAAGGATTGACTATGTATTCATTGGTGATTGTGGCATCGGCTGAGAAGTATACAGCAATGTGAGGCATGGAATGAAGAGGTAACCCGCAGAATTGGGTCGCTCTTATGTTATTTGTTCTTAGCTGCAATAACTCATTGGGATAAGAGGGGTGAGTGGGTTTGTTGACGGGTCATTTTCAATTGAAAGGCGTCTTGACTGAGATCCATCTTGCGCAGAGAGTTGCACATACGAAGATATAATTTGCTTTCCATGTACTGCGAAGTCTAACAGCAATAAATTACAGTTGAATTTGGATCTGTAAAAAAAACGTCGAATCCTGAGAGCGTGAAAGTGCTGTCATTTCCGAAACTAGTAAAGACATCATGGAATCGCTGGGAGGTGAAAACTTTCGTTGTCTTGGCATTGGACGGCTGGCGGTCGTCTCGGGAGATGCGATAGTGTTGTTGTGCGTCGCTTAGAGACGCCGCCGAATGCTCCCGCCAGCCTCTTGGTGAGAGCCGACACCCAGGGCTTCCCTTCTTCCCCATTTCCCGATTCTCGACGCGCCGCAGACTCCGTACAGACCTTTTTTGAAATAGGAGTGAGCATTCAGGTATCCTTAGATAAGAATCCGCGTAGTGGAATATTTCACGGAGCAGTTCGAGAAATGAATCGAGGGATTTTTTATGGCAACCGAGTGGTACAATTTTCAGCCGATGATATCTGATGGCGCGAGCGTATCATGACTCGAGGTGTCGTAATATTTCCTCCCCGAAAGAAGATCACTGTTCCTCGGGAGCACGGTGACGCATCTCATCGCGCGAACACGTGTTCCATCTTCCCCTGGACCCACGCGGCGAGGATCGCTGGCAAAACCTTCCTCCCCTCCGTCGACCCATCCCCTGGTTCAAGGGACTTCGGAATCACCGTGCCAGAATGGCACAATGGCATCATTGTGCCATTAAGCCCACTGGCAGGGCGAGGGGAGTCCGGCCAGACCTAGGTCAGTTTGGCGGGCATACATCGGGGTGAAGGGGGGGGAGGCGAGGGTCCATATTGTAGACGTTTCCTACATGAACTGTGGTGAATGAGCGAATGCATACACATTTGGATGCGTTAGTTTTGGACGTCATCACCTGCATTGTGTGGGTATTATCCTCGTATGATAATTTTTCCGACGAAATGTACGATAGATATCATTCACAAATGACCCTTGGGAGAATTGCGAATCTGGTTATACCCATGCTCGTATTACAACCTCTCCCTTGGCATAAACCTTTGATTCTCGGCAGGATTGATTTCTACAACTTTATAATTCCGCGTTTCTGATCCAGATCCAAGATTGGTAGGTAGTAAACCTATTTACTTCTCCTTCGGATTTATAATCCTTTTGAGGTTTGGTAGCTACATATAAGGAGGTAATTAGTTAGGGTTTGATAAATAAAATAAGGTAGGAATGGCTTGTTTCTCAGGGTTTTTATTTTAAGAGGTTGGATAATGAGGGTTAGGAGGTGAGATTTCTATGGAAGCTTAAGGTTAGGGTTTGTAAGCTCTATTTAGGTTTAGGATTATAGTTAGGGTATTGGTTGTTCAGTTAGGGCCAGGTGGTAGTAGGTGAGGAAGGTTGGGAGAGCCAGGACCTTGATTTTTCTTGTCGTACTGAGGTAGGTGAGGATTAGGTGGGGGAACTCGCGTAGCGGTTGATCCCGGGTTGGATGAAGGGTGATTTTTTGAGGGCATTTCAGTTCTTCTCAGGGATTTTGGGTAAGGATTTAGTCATTTGGTGCAGGTATGGGTATTTTCCAGTTGGTTGGGATGGGGACCATAGATTTTGGACGAGAGGATTTTAGCCAGCTTTGCCAGTCAGTCGACTTCCTATAGCTTACCTTTGCCTTAGATACGGCTTCCTTGATGCTGACGGTTTGGAACGGGTTCCTTGATAAGTACGTATGTCACCGTCGCGTCGGACCTGAGAGTGCCGCCTTGAAGAGAATAGGATCGATTTTTTTGAAAATATGTTGCTGAAGAGGAGAAATATTTTAGGCGAAAATGGGCATGGTAGAAGAATATCTCAAGAAAAACTCATTGGGTAAAGAAACTTGTACAAATTGGAGTATATTAGTGAAAAGGATGTTAATTAAATAAATACATGTATTAATTGAAAATTGACAGTTATGTAATGGAGCGTAGTTGAGTGCGCCTAGGGAAATTAATCGTGGAATAAAGAGGATGGATTTGAGGCTTTGAGATGTGGCGGTGGAGGAGAATGGAAAAATGAAATTGAATGTGGAGGAAAGCAAACGAAGTTCCGTGCGTGCAGGGGGGAACGTTTTGAGAGAGCATACCATTGAAATAAACCGTATTTCAACTCCACACATTTCCAACTCCCTTTATTTCGCCCGAAAAACCTATCACTTTCCTTCCGTTCCCTAACTTCACTTTCTCTAAATCGTGCATGTTCCATTGAATCTCAGTGTGCCCCGCGTCCGCTTTTTCAGTTTCATGTCTGCAGAAGGAATGATTATGATATAAAAAATACGTTGAACGAGATTTCATGAACATCGGCCATTGGTCGAGTTAACCTTTTTTTAGCTGGACCTTGATAATAGCCGCTGCTGCTATTTATATTGTACCCCATTGCAAGTAACACTCCCCCCGCCACACGCCTTTGCGGCGGCTTGCGGGGTATTATATAGATGTAAGATGAACATTCTTCTTTTGCCTCCAATCACGCCGCTGTAATTTGGATTCAAGTGATTCGAGAAACGAATTGCGTAGTTTCAGGCGTGATATGGCGAAATTCGAACATAATAATCACCAAATGATAGCACTATTCCGTAAATGCATAAACGTATCATAATTAAACGTATTTTGCCTAAAAATGTCCTTTCCGTGAATGGTTCATGTATGAAACGAAATATAGTGGATGAGTGTTGTCATTCGATCATTATAGTTTCTCTAAACTGCGGGAAAAGCGGCGACATTGACCTTTGGCCGTTAGCACAACATTTCGAGAATTTTCGCGCTTAAAAAATAAATCGTCCAGACTGGTTTTCTGTCCGAGATCCCTTGATTTTCGGTTTACTATTTCCACGTACGCCACCGAAACGTCCCCTTCACAGTGAGACTGAAAAGAGGAATCGAGAGTGTGAGGTCGCATCATCTCGCTATAACGCTCCAGACTGGAAATGAAGGGCTCCGGGTTCGAAGCCCGGCGTGAGCGATAGTTTTTGTCTGAACGGTGAAGTAATCCGAGCGTGAGTCAGGAGGTGTTGGGAATCGCACCTTTTTAAGTCTCACTCTCGCCGGCGAAACCGGGATTGCTATCTCCATGCATCCATCTCCATCTCTCTCTGACCTTGGGCTCTTTTCGCGTTGAGAAGGGAGCCCCTTGTCCAGCCTCGGCTCATTTTCCGGCCATCTCCCAGGAAATCACCCGAGGCGGGTCACCGGCGACAACTCACCCCACCCCACCCTCACTGGGGGACACGGGAGGCGGCGGCGAAGTCGAGAGCTTGTGCATCTCAACCCCCGAGCTACCGCGAGAACGTCTGGCAGTGGGTGCTAGAGTAGGCTTAATTGAGTCAGGCGTGATATCTTTAACGTTGTACGCACATTTGATAAAAACGAGGTATTTTTAAATGGAAAACGAAAAAGCCAAGACCGTAAACTTGTTTGGCACCGGGTTTGTTCAAGGCGGGGGGGGGGGGAGGTAAAAACAAGGTGACAAGTCTCAAGAGGTTTTTTTTCGTGTTCCATTGTTTCACGACCGTAGTTATGTTCATTTTAAGTTTAAAAGGTATTTTTAGTTAGGGAATAGGTAGTGTAGTCTGTAGAGCGGTGGGCTACAGGCATGTATAATGCCTTCTGGGCACTTTCAAATTTACGCTAGCGTGTTTACCCTAGTATGTGATTTTTTAGGGAATCGGTTCTTCATAGGCCAAGCCAAGAGGCGGCGAAGGGAAAGGAACTGCCCTCCCACCCTTATTACCCTGTTGAGGCTTGTATTCCGACGCCTTATAGCGCTTAGTACGAAGTCAGTTCCAACATCGATTATCAGCCCAACCTTAGGGTTGATTACTTTGGAAATTCGCACTTCCCACGAGTGAAACGGAGGAGACAAGGGCGTTTCGCTTCTTCCTTCTTCGCATAATCTGGCACGCGCATCTGTGTCTACTACGGGCACACACGTATTGCACAGACTTGTTCATTTTGATTTGGCGTGTGGGCATTAGTGCGTTGCTCTTCTCACTATGGATAGCGGTGTGTTCGGCAAGCATTTATCCGTTGTCATTTGTTATCACAGTGTGGCTTTGTCAGTCCGCATGGTTTCATTTCCCGGGGGCTCGAGTGATCCTTCCTGTTGCTTTGCCGCGGGTTGCGTGGGGAAAGGTGGATTCCCGCGTTGGCGGATCCTTCGACGGACTACTATTCACCTCTGCGCTCGGCGCGGTGTGGTCTCCCGGCGCAGTGCCGGCCTCGAACTGTTGCCTCTGTGTCGGCTGAAATTGTTTTTAGTTTTCTAGAGGTTTTAGGGGATTAAGTAGTAGTTGTGTGTGTCGTAAAATCTGAAGACATCTATGAAACTGATGAAGCATTGTCTCTTGTGACAGCCAAAATTCCTCAAATCAGCACTCAAGGGCCGTCATTGATTGGAACTGGGCGGAAATTGCGAAGTATCGATTGCGGTAGGTGACGTGCCTCCCCTTCGGATCTCTCTCTCTCGACCACCTGCTCTCTTCTCTTCTCCACCAATCACACCCCATTTTTCTATACATTTTGTTCCCTTTCCATGCGACGCACAAGTCTTAGCAGAATCCATTCTACACGTACGTATTCTCCCGTCTCAGGAAACACCTTTCCGAACCGTGCCTACTCCCCCATTCCTTTGCGGTGTTCACTAGTCTTTTCTTTGCGACTCTTGACGTGACATATTCATTCCTTCAATGCCATTTCTGCTCTCCCCATCTTCTCTAAAAGTCTTCTTAAAACAGGTGAACCGTTACACATGCCCTAGTTTGTGCCCTCATGTTTTAACTTACGCTTCCTATTTCCCGAGAACCTCTCGACTTTCGTTTTTAAATATTTTTAATTTATATTTTAATATTTATTTTATAAATATTTTTATTAGTTTTTTATTAAATTTTTTATTTGCTTTTTTATCTATTCTCATCCCGTACCTGCCACACACACATTCACCCAGATCCAGTCTCCAATCCTCGGTCGCATGGCGAGTGGTGGCTGGAGATGGCAATGCGCCAATCGGGATGTTTGGAATATGCAGTGAAACGTTGATTGATGTTCTTGAACGTAATCTCATTGTCTGGATGTGGTTCCTGTCGTGGCCACCGTATCATTCGATTTAATCAGTAAAAACAAAAGACTGAATCCGCTGGGTCGATTCCTCAGGAGTCTTTCTATGACACATTCACGACGCACGGACCCTTTCTTACGTGCTTATATCAAAGATTCCATTCCCCACCTCACGATTCCCGGGTTAAGTGGCGGGTGTTCCCCTACGCCGCTCACAGCAGCACTGGCGCATGCCGACCGTGAGTACTTGAAAATAGAGCATACCATTCCCGCATTCATTCATACGGACCATGTCGGTTTGGATAATTTAAGGAAAGAATTTTCCTACTTACGTATGCTATACCGAGCGCATCTCATGTCAAACTTTGATTTCCTCCATTATTCGCTTGTCTATGCACTGGAAAGCTTAAAATCCACGATTATTCGTTAAATTAGAAAGTTTAACTTTCTCCACTTATTGTCATCAAGTAGGAAATTGCGATCTAATGCAGTTTCGCTACAGACCTCCGCGATGCGATTTGAAGTTTTAGATTCAAGAAATACGCTCGCCGCCTTCCTGCCTCCGAGGACAATTTGTAGCGATGGGAGTTTTGCCCTTTGGAGCGTAGCCTTGGTGATCGAACGTGAATCGCAATGGCCTATGGTCCATCCTGGCCGACCGCTTGACGCCGAGAGAGTGAGGCGCTCGCGGAGCCGAGCGGTCCAACTCGCGGGGAGCATCATGGGTGGCTGCTTATTGGGAACTGGCTGCACTCATTACGCAACTCATTGCGTAACGAGGCGGCAGCCGGTGTCGCATTGCACGTGGCTTATTGGCATCTGTGTGTGCGCGTGTGTTTTGTTTGTGTGTGCTTCAATGTTTCCACCGTGCGCCCCCGAATCACCGTTTAAGGTTGGTCGTCGCCGTCGGATTCCAAGCGATGGGCCTTCGAAAGAGGTTTATACTCTGAGCACTCTTCACTGCGACTATGCATTATACATTGCCTTCATGTTTGCATTAAAATGCGAAGCGATCGATGAAGGTGGATAATGCCTAAATGACTTCAGAAAAAATAAAATTAACGCAAATGCAGCCGAGGAAGCAACCTAAAAGCACTTGTTTTTACTCACAGGGCGACCGTTACCAAAAAAAACTCGTGCTAATGCCGATGGGAAATTTACTCGGTGCTAAAGAAGCGATGAGTCTTAAATGTCTTTTTTGAATTATGAATGAATATCAATTCCTTGGAGATGCATCGATGCGGGGCATTTAATTAATGTATTTTGGGAATAGATCAACCGTCTGTCGGCCACAATCGAAGGCACTAATTCTCCCAGCATCACCAGAATGCTTATGTTAAGGTCCGAAAAAGAACTCGGAAATCGAGTCCTTGGAATCGATAGGTGCCATCCTTGTTCCTAATAATATTTCACAAAGTATTCAAAGGTTTTCGAAAACAATTATGATTAACTGTGGTATGTAATACGTGCATGTTTTGCGAGTTTATCGATATATCTTGAAGGATTTAATATTTATTAATCTTTCAATTGCTCTCTCCTTTTTAAAAGGAACCTGAGTCATTCTTCCGTCAGCAACAGTTTAGTTGGATATCTACATGACGCCAGTTGCCACGAGGGTGTGCGGCAGGAGGTGTTGATGTATTTGGTCAATAGTGGTCAATGGAATCTGGGAAATTCGATGTTTTGCTTCCACGAATGTTATTGGGATCACGAAATTTGTGAGGGAATAAGGATTTACAACACCTTTGTCCGTTTCCCGACCAATTTCTCGTAGCGCCTCGTTGTGGTCCCATGTACCGATGTAATGTGGGACTAATGCATGCATATATTGCTACATATAATTACTCTACATAATGTATAAATTATTCCTTCCGTGTAATCCTTTTATTCGATTGACTTTGAATTTTATGATAGCTTAAGTGGCGCGTGAGGTCTTCGTGCTTCCATATCGACTTACTTCGTTCGATTTAGCTTCGTAGATGGTTTGTATAAAAGGTATCGGGAATAATGTTGGAGATATATAATTATTTCAGATATTGCTGAATGCCTTTCAAAATTCTTCAAGTACGTACCTTAAGAGCGTCGATACACTCTTTCCAGAGCTGCTTCTCCACGACCCGAACGCTCCCTGGTAGGCGGAAGGTCCTTAAGGGTGCAGGCGTGCAAACTTCTTTAATGGCCCTTAGGTTCCCATTGTGGTGTCCTTTGAGGGGTTATTATACTTTCCACAACAGGAAATAGTATGCTGGTGCCAAGTCGGGACTGTAAGTGGGTTGGGGAATCGTCGCGATGTCGTTGCAGAAAGTTTTCGCTGGCAGACACTCGACACTGCTCTTTTGGTCGTCCGTCCAAAGACCTTCGGGAAGATGAGTTCAGCGCATATCTTTCGCATTGCCAAATTTTCATTGATAATGGTACGTGCACTGTCATCTCTTCAATGCCAACGCGACGTCTGCGATCATGCGCACACTTAACAACCGACGATCTGAATTCAGCACTTAACGCACACGTCAGGAAAAAATTGTTTCCGATACTTCTCATGCCAACCTTGTACTATATGTTGTCCGCGGCATTCACCCCTTGTGCTCTCTGGTCGCGTTGACCTCCAACGGATTTATCATCTTCGGCGTGCCTTCGCGTTTCAATATATGTCGATTTAGTTTACCCCTCTTCCATTTCTAATGTTCTCCGTGAACCGGTCCCACCCCCCCGCACTCCTCCCGGCGGGCCCTTCCCCCCCCCTCTCTTCACCAACGACTCCCGTTCCTCCCCTCTCCTTGCCTCGGCGGCCGAGTCTCCAACCCCTCCGTGGCGCCCGGCATGTTAAGGGCACCGCTCTTGCGAAGTAATGGCCGGAGTTGGCGCGAACGATTCGATGAAAAAATCAGAACCGGCGCATGTTGAAGGAGGAGAGGAAAAACCAAAGATTGGATGGAGCACGATCAGCTTTTAATGAGAATGCATCGTGAAAGCGGTGTGGTTTATGTTGGCATCCTATTTTCTCTGCGGTATGTTATTTCATAGCCGCCATGGATGAGAGCGTTGTTACCTGGAGGAATGTGTTTTAGAATAGCAATCCACCAGTCAAGGCAGCAGCTCTCTCTTGGGTGGAGACGCGGGCCTACCGTAGCTGTCCTTCGCAAAACGCGGCACGACGTAAGACCCTGGCGCCCTCAAATAAACCCTTCTTCAGTTCCGTATACTTTTTCTGCCTCCCTTCATTCCATCCTATATGCCGATCGTCTTTTTCTCCTATGCTACTTTCATTCTCCCGCGTACGTCTCAGTCTTTAACACGCCACGCTCACTCCAAATACTTCGAATCTACTTTTGCCTTTTTTAACTTACTCCCTACCAACTTCTCCCCTGCTACGCTAGTGTTTCTTCGTTTGTTTTACTCTCCGTCCATTTCGCGTTTCAGATTCTTCTCCTCCGCGCGCGCACACATCTCCCACGCCTCCCATCTAATTGCGTGCGAATGCTAATCCTCTTGTCTTGAGGGCCGAGTGTCTTGCGTCGCACAAAACTAGTCCCCATTCCGGAGTGGTGGTAACATATCTCTCTTCGCATTCTCATCCGATGCCTTTGTCGACAACTTCCTCTGATTTGTAAAAACTGATTTGCCATTAGATTAAGGCAAGAACTCAGGACGTTGGTCCGCGGTGGAATATAAAATTCTTCTTATCTCTTCTTTGAATTGGCTATCTCTTTGTAACGTATAGCATGGTCAGAACGTATTATACGTACTTGTAATTTTTTTCAAACTGTATCTTTGATTTAACATTACTTTCGGAAATTAAAAACCATTTTTTGTTTGAAGTACGGTCGGAATCAAACTGGAAGGTCCCTCTCTCTCTCTTCTGGAAGATACTGTTATGAGTACGTAGACATGGGATCTAGAAGCATTTAAAGTATTATTTCATCGAACCGCGAGACTATAAGACATTAGGGCATAGGGTTAAGGATTAACACACATAGGGTGACGGCCATAGTGAATGTTTAAATATTTTCATTCAGGTAATTGTATATATTTTTTTTTGTCGGTGGGCGAGATCCAGGAGTCGAGGGTAATCCCGCACTTTCGGGGGGAGACCCTTATCTGTTCGGAGAGGGGGGCAAGTTTCCAAAAGCGACGCGTTTCCCTCTTCTCGTGGGGGGGTCGTGCAGTTTCTCGCAGGGGGAGCGGAGGCGGGTGCGGGAGGTCACCCGGCGCTTCCCGGCTCCCCCCCCCTCTGCCCACCCTCCCCCGCCGCTGGAAACTCACGAAGGCAGGGGAGTGAATGGTTTCGTGACGCGATTTTTTTAAGCCGCGTTCAGGATGTGCGGTTTAAGCCCACTCCGCCGGGATTGGTCGCGGAAGTTTGCCCACTGATGCTCCGAAACATTTTTCCCGAAACTTTTTTGATGGAAGGCGCGCTAGGGATGGAGTAGGTCGATTTCATGGTCCTCATTGGCGGCTAGGCGGCATGTCCTCGTGGCTAAAGTGTCGTGAAATTCGCCGGGTAGATTTTAGGCGTCTTTATGTTGCATCAACTGGCGGGGAGACTGGTGCGCTCAATTTCGATTCGTGTGTCACCAAAGGCCCCTTGGAACCAAATCTCTACGTTTTCAATCGTCAGATCAATTTAAGGCATTCACTATTCCTGTTGGCTCCATGCGTAACTTGGATTATTATACGTTTCCAATGAAAGGGCCGTTGCCTTTGTTGCCAAATTTTGCGACTCCAATTCTCTCGGTTCGGGTTAAAGCTTTGTTTTCCTGCAGAAATGTCACGGCAGCGGGCACCGTGTTTCACGATACCCATAGAACGGAAAAGCTGCGTGAAAATATCGAAATGCAAAATCTCTATGATTATGCGTGGCGTAACTATATTCGAAAGAATATTACGTGTTCAGTACGTGGGTGTTGCTTTGAGTGGCGATTTAACGGAACCACTTGCAATTCCCCAAATAATTGTTATTATTATCAAAAGGAGTGACAAACTGGTATCGAGATGGTGCGGTGGCTATCGTACTGGCTTCCCACCCTGAGGGCCCGGGTTCAAATCCCGGTGGTGTTGAATATTTTTCAGTGGTATCTCGATCCCTACTTGAGGTACTTTGTGGAGGGCACTTTGAGTGAGCACGCCGTCCGTCGGATGGGACGTTAAACTGCGGACCCCTTGGCGCCTTTCGTTAAGAGTGGGCTATTGCCGACGCCGGGTTTCTCTCCACCCTTCATCCTTTCCTCCCCATCCTTAATGGCGCAAATGACCTTAGGTGTCGGTCGCCTCCCCTAAATACTACTGCTACGAGTGACAAAGTGATAATAATTTCCAATTGGAAGTTTAAGCAATTTTTTTTAATTCACTGATTCTACTTGTTGGTGTGAGCTGTTAGGGATCCACACTTATGTTCATGTAGGGAACTACATTCTGCGTAAAACGATCCTTATCTGATGATCACTTTGGGAATCCCATCATTTTGGCTCCCGAGAGAGTTTCCGAGGTGTCGAAAGACCCTTAAAACCCATCTTCCAGACGGCCCAGTGCCTTTTTTCCTTTTCATTCCTCCATCTCAGGGCGACTTCCTCAATTAGCATTCGTTTTGCAACGCGCAGGCGGTGGCGAGCTGGTGCCAATTAAAAAAATACGCACGCAATGCGTAATGGGCGTAAAATTGATGCTTCTCAAGAGGAGAAAGGCGAAGAGTTGAACTTTCTTATTTATTTTCTTTTAATTGAGCGCGGAATGCTCCCTTCTCTTCTTTCTCATTGGTCCCTCCCTTCGCCGCTCTCCTCCCAGTGGCGCTGACCGAAGCGACCCCCCCCCCCTCATGGTCCGGAGGGCCGCCGTGTGCTCTTCATCGTCACTTGCATTATCTCTATGTATTACCCTGGTGCGCTTGATGCTTCTAGACTTGATGCAGTCAATACTTACCCATGAGTGTGGAAATGCTTCTTTCGAAAAGCCTTTGAAAGTTTCTTTCTCGGGCGTTGAGGGAGACGTATCCCTGTTGTGTGCAAACGGGCATTTATACAAAATCGCAAGGGGCGGAATCTGGAGAGCGGCCCGGCCACTCCAAATCGCCCCTTATTTAGATGAGGGGCTCCGGGAAGTGTTCCCTCAATACAGCCATCGACGCTCTCGAAGCGTAAGCCGTTGCTCCGTCCTATCGGAACCAAATGTCCTCAAATCCAGTTCTTCAAGTCGTAAGGATGGTATAGAAGGTCATCGCGAAGAATTCGCCTCACTGAACGATCATAAAGTCATGAAGGGCTGACGCACTTTTGCGCGCAGAACACCGTAGGGATTGCAAGATGGCGACTCTCTCTGATTCAATGTTCTTAGGTGATATGATGGGCCGAGGAACTACAGTTCTTCGTCTTGCCACACTCGCGGTTTGTCTGAACGAGGTGACCCATGTAGCAATTGATTTCCAGTCCGTAACAGGGCCCAACGGGGCAACATTGAAGCGATTTCGGAAGGCCCGCTGGGTTGCAATCATAGAACATCCGTTCGAAAAGTAGGCCTCACGTCAAACGCACCCTCCTCACTGTTCCAACGCATTATGGCGACCGACCGGGGCAATGGAATAACTTTAGAATCCCTGCTTTCGAATGAGACCACTCTTACCTAGCTACGACCTCTGCTACAGCCTGATTGGCGCGCATTTCAAAAAACGAAGTTATGTTGTCGCACGCTGTATTTTCATCAACCCTTAAAGGTTTAAAGTGCTCTTCAGGTGATTACGCCGCTTGGAGAAACCATTATTTTTAAGGAAAACTTGGTGTTGCAGTGGGTAGAGCATTGGACTACCGGCCGGAGGTCTTGGGTTCGATTCCCGGGCACGCTTCTCGGGGCACACTCGAGCCGTTTGAATTTTTTCAGAGGCAGAACTTCCGGAGGATCCATAAGCGGCACAGGGAATGGAACGCCCCCCCCCCCTTACCACACTGATTTGCTGATGCCACATGCTGTTTGGCTCAGTATTCGGTTAACTCGGTATTGAATCATCGCCTTTCCAGCCGACGATCGGATCGGAGACCGTGGTTTTACATAAGCATAATGTGTGAAGAGTCGCGTGGCAATGCATGCGCTGTTGCATGGTAATAGTCTGTCGATGTGAAATCGAGGTTTGAGATGTTCTCCTCATGATCAATCCAATCAGGGTAATTTTCTATGGTGACGTGGATTAACGCCGGATGTTTGTACCTATGAACAAAAACTATCCCTCGCAGCAATTGCAAGGCACCTCACGCATTGAAAACGGAAAGCGTACAACTTCAGCGGAGTTTTTCACAACCTGTTTTCTTTGGGAATTTTTTTTGTCACCTTCCCAGGAACCAATTCCGCTTCCCGTCACTTCGCTGTTTATGGTGCCCATGCAGTGTTCCTCTTGCGTGTACTATATGGTGTGTACTCGTCCGTAGTATGGGGCCCTTTTGAGGCAGGACATATTAAAAAGTTAGAAAAAGTTCAAAGAAAGGCAGCGAGCTATGTACTCGGAAGGTACAAAAGAACAGGGAGTGCCATGGAAATGTTGGATATATTGAAATGGGAGAGTTTGTAAAATAGAGGAAAAAGGAGTGGGTTAGGTGCGATGTATAGAATAGTTAAATGTTGCGACTCGTGGGAAGATTTAGAGGAGGAGGAGATAGAAAAACCAAGTTTTCAGGGAAAAAAACAATCGAAGTTTTAAAATAAAAAGAACATAAAAACAATTAAGAAATATATTAACTTTTAAACCGAAATTATTGTTGATTGGAACCAGCTGCCTGGAGGTTTGTTTGAGCCCTTTCCATCCAATTTTAGGAGTTTGAAGAATAAGTGTAAAGTAACCTCAGGGCAAAGGACTGGGCGATAAACATTATTTGTCGGTGATTATTTTATTATTTTTTAATTGAAAATATTGTTCTGTAGGTGATGTGGACGGCGTGAGAAATTGAATGGTAAAAGTGTTAAGTGTGCGTTATTTGTGCCCGATGTTGCTTTGTGTGGTGTGAACCTGGGCATGTACGTGGTGGCACAGGTGCGGTTGGTAATTTCGAGTGTCTTTTAGGGCCATTGTTTTTTTTAATTCATTTTGTTTCACTTATATTCTTCTTGTGTGTCATGAAGGTCAATCACTGGACCGTTTCCATTTGCCTAACTGCAACGAAATGTAAATAATAATGATATTCCGTGGAGGAGCGAGCTTTGCGTTAAGCGGTGGGTTTCATTTTGGTGCCATCTGGCAGGAAATGTACGCTAAGTTTATCGGCCTTAATAGTCTGGGACATGAATTGGCACTTTTTTGCAAAAACTCATATCGTGTAATTTGGATTGACGCCATTTTTCACGTCGTCTACTCCCTCTCTAATATGTGGATCTGGTGTGATTGTCTACTTCTCATTAGTCTTCCGGAACGACGATTGAATTGATTGGAGGTCCATTCTCCGCTCAAGGGCGACTCCCATTTTGACAATACAATGTAAGACAATTGGAATTCGCGATGGCTGTTTCTCGCGCTGGCTTTATGTCCATGTTGATTTGGAGTAAGATTTGGGCGCACGCTAATCATCATTATTTTTTCCTCTTTACAGGTGAGTGTGGTTCTTACGACTTGCAGATACTTAAAAACGAGTCCGTGGGATTCGGTGAGTCACAATAGACGAATATTATCGTACATATAATACTGAGGGTATGTTTTGAACGCTTCATAACCGTTACCATGTGTTAATATGGAAATGGCGAGGACTTCCTCTTTCTTTGCCAAATGCCATTCTTCGATTCGTCTAAACTTTGACCTGCCATCATGCCGTGTAGTGATAAGCCACCGCCCTTTGTTAATCTTTCCCGGTTAACCGTTGGCCACAGTCTCCCTTCTATCGCGGCCTCTTATCAACATCTAACCCAATCCGAGGATAAGAAGACCGCGCTATTTAATTCTATCCAATTAAATCAACTAAATTCTTTCGCGCCAAGGTATGGTCGGTCGGCAAGGTCACCGCCAAACTCATGTCGTGTGCCCTCCGACGTCACACAAGACACTTTTTAAGGACATAGGATCGTCAATGTTCCCTTATGATACTCTCAAGAAATGAACTTGTGCGAAAGTTGGTGTGGAATTAGCGCAACTCATTCCACTTTTCCAATATCCTCCAACTAACACCCCCCCTCTCTCTCTCTTCTTTAACCCCCCCGGGAATCTTAATGTTACGGCGGATAAAGTATTGGCCTCTTACCGAGAGGGACCGGGTTTGAATCCTGGAGAGGGCAGATATTTTTCAGTAGTATCCCAATCCCTGCTTGAGGTGCTTAGTGGAGAGCCGTCCGTTGGATGGTAAGTTACATTGTGTGTGACCCCTTGGCGTCTTTTGTTATTATAGTAGCCTAATGCCGACGCCGAGTTTCTCATTCAACCCATTGTCCTTTCCCTAATGGCGCAATTGACCTCAGCTGTCGGTCACCTCTCCTGATAACTACTCCAACACCCCTGCAACCAGTCACTTCTATACCCTACGTGGAGATATTTAACGCCAAACAAAAGCGCAGCGAATTCTCGACAAGTAGTCCGTTATTGCATTCATGAGCTCGTGCCATTAATGATCGCCTCAATCTCGCTCCAAATGCCCCGAGGGCCGTCTCTCATTTGCTGATGAAAAAAGCTATTCTATCTCGCACTTCTACGTAGCTGTTCACTTGTTAGGTGCGAGCAACATTTTCTCATGAGAACCCATGCTTAAGAAAGCGGGCGTTTTCGGTGATGGATGTAGAGGGTGGAAGGGGGGGAGGCAAGAAGATGGGGGAGCGAGGTACAGGAATAGGTACACAGTTCTTGTCCAATGAGGAAGAAGCACTTAGGTCAGATAGGAGAGGGGATTAGAGTGATCATTGGTCGCATGCATTAATCCATGCGTGCGATATGTTCGAAAGGAAACCTGCTGTGACCATAGACTAAATTCCTTCTTGCACGAGAAAAGTCAAAGATGTCCGTTACTGAAACGTCGACGCGTTTGGTTTTAGAATACGGTTGTAGACATTCTCCGGCTCATTAATTGTCCCGCATTCGCTTTAAATTTCACGATAAATGTATGCAGCACAAGAAATATACTGATGAACTTCTGCTTTGCGGAACTTTGCGGAACAGCAACTTAATACTTCGAGGCCTGCCCGTTGAGCTCCCAAGAATAATTTAGTTCTGATAAAAAAAACTTTGGGTGGAGTAGGGGAAATTGGATGGTGTGGATAACTTTAAGATGAGTTTGATTTGGCGTTGACATTTTCCACAATCTGGCCTTTTGTGCCACTCGTCCTCGTTGCTACTGGACCGGGAATGTCACCCCCCAGATAGTCTTCAGGATTGCGGGAGTGTTTTCTTTCACTTGAGCAGGATGGGTCCATCCTCCTCTGCCTTTTGCGGTGCCGCGCGCCGATTTGGCGCGAAAAGCACTTCTTTTGTCTCCGCTCCACGGTCGAGTGGCCGTGCGCAGGCGGGCGTGGGAAAGCGCGAAGGAGGGAAGGTGATGAGGCCGCGAAAGGAGGAAGAGAAGGGAATGTGTGTGTTCTGGAGGAGGAGGCACCCCAACCCCTTCTCACCCCACCACGCGGTCAATCCCGCTAATCATTTTTTGCCCCCTCCCCCACCCCCCGTCGTCTTTCGACTCCTCTTCGCCGCCGAGAGTATCCCTCCGCCGCCGTTTTTCCACGCGCAGTTGGTCGAAGGGACGGAAGCCTCCGCGTGAGAATCGAGCGGAGCCGATCCTCGTTTGAGGTCGGTGGCAGACGGTGGCAACAAAGGATTTATCTTCCAGAAGCGACATTTTTCTCGGAGATGGCCGGCGAATGTTTGATCAGCGCAGAGGTCCACTTCCTCCATCGCAGAGCTTTCATTCCGTTCCCTTTTGTGGGTTAGGCGAAGTTCAGATATAAGCAAGCTTAACCAGGAGGCTTGCTTCCCTCCTTTAAATTACTCCCGTTGCCTCTGTCGCATCGATGCCTACTTTCATTCAAACATGCTCTTCTGTCCCTTCGGCGTCTAATGATCACATTCTCCCTTGACTTTGCCGGCCCTGCCACCCCTTTCTCTCTCTTTCCCAACGGAACCGTTCGCTTTAATTCCCGTAGGTATGTTTGGCTGTTTCATTCTCGTTCATAGCTCCAATGCGACCCAACAGGCCCGGCACGCGCGCTTATTTCACTTCTCCGCTGCGGTCCACATTCCTTCGTCGGCCACTCATTCCCCACCCCACCAAACCACTCTCCTACCATAGGCACCGCATCGGCCCGAAACTTTCATTTTTCCAATTCAAATTCGAAATATTTTCTCTATCCCCTTTCTGCGCAACCAGGAAGTAAGAATGCATTTCTTTGAAACATTTATGGCTCCGTTTTCATACAAATCCGGATGAATTACTCTGAACCTTGCAGAATTAACGTTTCCTCTCGTCCCAAATAATTGCCGCGCATTTAAAAATAAGATGTTTTAGTACCCTAAAAGCCAGCACTAGGGTGTGTAGCTGGGGGTGAATTAGAACCAGACTAATTATGATCGAAATATGACCCTACCGAGGTCGGACAATGTTTTTATGGTCCATTATCGTTCTCGTGGAAAATAATGACATCTTAAATCTAATTGCCTTTTCACTTGGTCTCTCTAATTTTAGTAGCATGATCTCTCCTACCGTATTACGATGGGGGTAATAATACATTTTCAACATTACTGCTAAAGAGACATCCTTCCAATTCATATGCAAGACATTCAATCTGTAATTTCACTTTCCCCACGTGAGTGATTCTTACCCAAGCACCTGTAATATTTTGGATACGCTACTAAGTTTATCACGACGCCGTTTTACCAGTCTAGCTCCTCTATACTGCACGCGATCCAATTTGGCTATCAATCAAACTTCATGAGGATCCCATATACTCGTACTTGCAGCATTTTCTATAAATGAGGCCTAGCCATCGAAAGATACCGTTTCTCTTAGACCCTTTCAATTGCATTTTCCTAGTAATCTTCTAATCCTAATAATTTTTGTCCGCTTTTTTCCATATTCCCCGTATGTTTTTCACCCAGGAGAGGTCTTGAGTGAGGATAACACCTAAGTATTTAATCGACTCTCCGCATTCCGTTAGTGAACCATGGATCTTAGCGTCGACAGAAAAGCGGATATTAACTGTTGCGGTGCTACGGAAGATCGATGGTAATCGAATGGAGGGATCGATGATGTTCCAAGACGAGGAACAATGGACCTGATGAAGGCTTTGAATGAAAGATGTCCTTATTGGCCGCGTGGCCGCTCTCGATGACCGGATGAAAAGAGTTGCGAAGGGAGAAGTATTGTAGAAGGGATGACCTGCAGGGATAGCCTCGGATAAGGTTCACGGAAAAAGTAATGAGTTCCTCGGAATGCAAGTATGTTGACGTGAAGAGGTTTTTTCGGTATTTTTTTAAATGTCATTATTTTCGACTCCTCGTGGTTAATCTCTATGTCCTACTTTTCTCCTTGCTCCTGTGAATCACTGAACTGGAACAGCAATTCTGTGGCTGTCTTAACTGGTTGTCGGCCTGGCGTGATCGTCGACAAGCATAGGCAAGTGGCTCTATCACGTGGCCGCCCACTTTTAACCCTATCGTTGGCAGGCAACGTCTCAAGAACCTTCCTGACGTAGGTGACATCATCCCTGTCATCTCTTAGGGATCAAAATAGAGACGACAGCAATCTCGTAGGATAAAATCAGATTTGGCAGTTTATCTATTTTGTCCGCATCCTGCATATTCTTTCCTGTGTATTATTTTTTTATTGCATGGACCCATCTTTTTAACAGTTCTACGGCATGATTTGAATATACGTATCATGTTATTGGATGTTGTTGCGTTCAAGTACTTTCTTTCGTGTGATTAACATTTTTCGAGTGTATGATCACACTAATATTTGTGTAGAGGTGGCATGATTGGTATTTTGCATGCATTGTTGGTTACCTGACACCCCCCTCCACACGCCCTCGTAGCGGCTAGCAGGGTATTGTGTAGACGTGCATAGATCTGCCTTCCGCATGCCCCTTGTAGTTTCGGGGTAGGTGCCGGGGTGGTCCGCGACCCCTTCCCTTTCCAGATGACGTTCTCCCGATCCTCACTCCCGGATGATCGCCGGTCTCCGTCTTCGCTCCTCGCCGCCGTCCACGGTCCATTCTCCGTCCATTCCGCTTTGCTTTCCCCGCCGACAACACCGTTCCCCTCTCCCTGCCACTCATCGAACTGGAACTATCCATCTCTCTCCCTCCAGGCATTTGTGTTTCCCCTTAGGATCGAATTTCACAAGGGCGGATGACGAAAAAGCCGCGCGCGGATGTAGAAGTGCTCTTCTCAGCAGGGCGATTGCTTTGAGATAAATATTACAAGATTTTTGTCTTTAAATGAGTGGCGTATTAGTTTGATTGCGCAACCGAAGTGAATGATAGAATCAGTTCTTGCACAGTTCCGTTTTGGGAATTGGATTTTAATCAAGAGATCAATTTATGATTCAATCAATTTGTGGAATTCACTGGATTAAGTCATTTTTGTAAGACTACTCTCTTCCGATTAAGTTATCCCAAGTGTTATCGAATCTTTCAATTTTCTTTCCTTCCGAAACGAATGGTTGGTCGTCTTTCAGGCGTGACGTGTCTGGCTCCATCTCGCGGTCTCTCTCGTACTTCATGTGTGGAATCACCGCTAACTTATAAATCATAATTCAATAGCAAGCCTCATGAATAATAATTTCAAAATAAAAATCTGTAAATCCTCATGAAAGATAAACTTGAGTGCGACCCAGGTTTCACTGCGGTGCAGCACCATCTGGCCATGATGATGCTGCCCGATCATGACGTCGATGCACCACACTGAAACCTGGGTCGCATTGATGCATAATTCTCGTGTGGACTTGCCAATTTTTACTTTGACATTATTCACCATGGAAACATTCCACACAGTTACGCCTGAAACGGTTAATTAATGGCAAGCCTCGTATTTAGTGCCGCATTTAAAATATATCGAAGACAGTGCGAGTCTAAATTAATTGGGAGGGCGAGAAAAGCGCAGTGAAACAGAGTTGCGTAAACTAATTAAAGCTAATATTTTTAAATTTTTTATTTTATTGGCATGTTTATTGCATAAAATTGTGCCGCATACAGTTTTATGTGTCAATTTAGTGCAGAACATTAAACTAAATAAATAAAAGGCGTTCAAAAATAAATGACAAGCTAACAAAAAATCAGCGGAGGACACTTACCTGTTGTATGGGGATATGCGAGGGTGTGCTTAGGGGGCTGGTGAACGGGCCGCAACAGAGCGGAACTGGTTGTAAGAGTGTACCAGGAAGGCGGAGGAAGAAGGAAAGCGAATATTTGAATGGCGACATCTAGGGGTTGGCGGGTGCTTCGTGATGGCACGCTGAAATTGATACAATGAAGCAGTTCAGGAAAGGCCGAGTTTAACTTGAGACTTTGAGTTTTTCTTAATTTATTTTTTGCCGATGTGTGATTTGGGAGATGACCAATGGTGAGCGGAAAGAAAAGGGGCGTATTGCGAAAGCGGGAGATTTAGTATTTAACTATTTTAGCTAATGAACGAGTCACAATATACCATTAAGAGTTGGAAAAAAATAATTTGAGCCCGAGGTCGAATGGATATGGAAGCTTGATATGGTACGAGATGAGTGGGAGGATAATTGTTGATAAATGGGAATGTGAGCAATTCTCTGGGTTCTGCGAATTCCTGAAAGCGGTTGAGGTGGCCATAAGAGGGTGACAGCTGCACTCTGAAGTGCCTGGATGTGATCAACGCAATTATGTTAAAGAGGTGCTAATATGCCTAGATCATTAACTGACGATTAACACGATTGAGAGGTATGGAGTACAACCGAAATGAAAGGGGTAAATGTTGTCGAGAAATAGACATAGAGCTGCATTTATTCATCATTGAATTGTGATCGCGATGCGAGGATTGTCACTTAAAAATCCGTAGGTTCCGGGATTATTGTCAAACAATCGAGGGGCTTTCGGGGAGGAAGGGAAAGTCTCCCTTTCAGGCTCTGATTCGTACCAAGAAGCCCAAATGGTGTTGGTGGGCTTTTCAAAGTTGTGCGGCGTCTCATAGCATTATAATATTGGAATAAACATCTTATTTCCGTTTTTATTTCTGTATGACTGCGCCGATGGAAATTGTTTTCTGTCCGAACGTAATTTAAAGCGATCCTGACCGCAGCAGCCCTCGTCCGCCGGAGACCGAATGAAATCTGTGAAGAAGGTCCTCACGTGGTGCTGGTCATCGGTCTTACCTGCCTCACCCAGAATATTCACGCATTTGCTCCGAAAATTTTTTATTCATTCCTTTTGATGCCCGAATAATCATTATGCATCGCGCAGCGCGTTCATGATCCGCTGATTATTTCCTGTTTCCCCGCCTGTAAAACCACGGGATGTAATATCACCGTTTGTGTTTTAGTTAATTGGTGTAGGATAATCGTGGAAAAAAAGGAATTAGTCGGCCGCGTAATCGGTGGGGATGGGCCCTCGTTTCGCATTTTCCTCCATGCCGACGTGAACAATTTAGTCTCGCATCTCTCAAAAAAGAAACCATGTACCATCTCTTGGTGTGCCATTGAAATTCCTTGTCGGATTAATAATAATTTGGCCCGTTTGATTAGAATCGGGCAATTTATTGTTTCAATTTTTTAGGGTACCTTATTTTTTAAACCCCCAGTACAATTTCCTTAATTTTTGATGAAAATAAAATTTCGTTAATTTTGATTTTTGTTAATTTTTAATTTTGGTTAATATTGGAGATGGAGTTCATGGCTTGGCCGGCTTGTCTTATTTTCGTACGAGTTTGGCGTTTTCCAAGGAATGCTTAAAGAGTCCGTCGCTTTAAGATGCCACTGAACGCAGGGGGAAAGAAAACAATGGATCAAATGGACGGAATATTTCAGCGTGGGAATGATCTTACGAGGATAAAGCCCCCTCCCCCTCGACTCATCGCGGCGTTGAAAGGGAGTGAAAGTCTTCCTTAATTTAGGGGAGGAGGAAACGGCGTGGAGAGGATCGGGGCAGAAACGGAAAACTCAAGGGGGCGTGCTGGGACGGACGCATTAAAGAGGTGAATCTACGGCGAGGCGTTCCACATCCGAACGGAGCGAGCCGTACTTTCGTTTCCATTGAGCGAAAGGGTAAGTGGGCGCATCGCGCGGGAAGCGGGGCCGCGGAATCCGGGCGGCGCTTGCCCGACTGGAAAAGTTGAGACATAACTCTTCGTAGGATGGGGCTTGCGCTGTTACACCGGCACTTGCTCAAGTGCCGAGTCATATCTACGATTTTAGTAGCGGGCTCTTAGGGTTGTTCGCTAGGGCGCTCAGGATACCGAGGATTCCTGTCCTGGATACTGATGCGTAGTTTCCTTGCCCTAGGTAAATGCCGATCTCACATGGTATTACGTTGGACCATAATTGTGGAACACTGTTGATGGATAATTGGTTCATAGATTCCAATTTCCGGGCGACCTTCGGCTTAAGAAATTACTCCCCATCCTCCCTACCCGACCGATGATAAACTGTGAATACGATCCTTGTCCAAGAAGTAACTTCCGTTCGGCCATTACCAAAAACACTCGAATAAATACAGAAAATATATTATTTACATCTCAAAACTGCACATATTTACTATCTCTTCCACGTACTCGCTAAACAGTTTTAAACATTAGTCACATCTCTGGTCTAGTTTTCAAACTCATTCGGCATAATAAAATTCCGCCGCCTCACAGGTGAAGATCGCCTCTAGATCGCAGCCAACCGATGACGGCATCTTGAAGTTCTTCGTTGAAACGAGCACAAAAAATGTAGTAACCTAACTTTTCAGTCGTGTCTCCATGCAGCAGATTTGACGAAATCTGCGGAAAACTTTATGAATAATTCAGATATCGCAAAATGCCAGTTTTGACGTACTTTTTCTTCCATTCTGTGGAGCAGTTAACTGTTCACTACAAACGGATGACCACATCCGTCACCACCATGGACAACTGTCCGTTCACTCTTTGACCAACAGCACCACAGACGCACATCACTGTCACTCATCACTTAAGATGGTGCACAGCACACATTTCCCGAAGAATGTCAGCAGCTTTGAAGTTTATTGCCAGTAGAAAACCTATCACTATCCTAACCTTCTAACCTATCGGATTTTACATTTGGCGAGATTTCCAATGGTATTGTTCATTTTGACTCGCTACTGTAAACGAGTGGTGCGACCGTCCAAAAACTGCAGCTCGAGGCGTACTGACCTAGTGGTTGTGTGTTGTGTGTGTGTACGTGTGTGTGGGTGGGTGCGTGTGTCAGTACAACAAAGAATCGCCTCCCCCCACTCTACTTAGCTCGATACACGTGAGCGTAAGTTACTTTATGTACTTAACATCGTCTTTCTTTCAGTTTCGTTCTTATTTGCCTTGCATTTCATCTCGTCTCATTTAATCTAGTTTTTGATGGATGTTTTGTCTTCCGGAGAAAGTGTTAATTAAAAAAATTACGTAAATTCATAGAAGAGCGACTAGGTACAAAAAAATTCTTAGCTCGGCAAAGAAAGCGAAACCGACTTAGTTGGATGGCTGCGGTGAAAATCGCAGGAAACGGGGAGACGTAAGAGAGGTCGTCACATTTGAATCTCATTGGTTGCGTAATTTCTGCCGACCAGGACCAGCTTTAACGGACATTGGCAGCGAGTAGATAGATGTACGAGCGTGGTAATTGGCTGCTCATTATTTGATTATTTGGCTACATTTTTGAAAGAAGACATTCTCGTTGTTGCATTGCGGATGAATTTTTACTTACGTTACTCGGGCAACAAGGACGCACGACGTGTGTTCAGAAAATAACGGGAATGTTTAAATTTCGCGGGATTGTCAAAATAGTTTTTTAATTATGATGTTAGGTGTGCCCCTAAAGTATGATACAATTTCCAGCTGTATTCATTATTCGTACGTTGCCCATGGCAGCCGCCTCTAAGGTTATGGACGTGTTTTCATGAGCGTGAGGCGATTTTCGTTTGTTAAAAAAAAGGATCAAAGGAATTGTATCAAGCCTTGGTTTCGACGTCATCTCCGTAAACCCACGTTTCGTCACCTGTTACTATAGCACGTTTCATTAATTCTGCATCGTCTTTGACTTCATTCAGCGACTCCATTGAGCAACTTCCATTCGCCGCTGTTTTTGTTGTTCATTCAATTCAACAATTTTGGAACAAATCTTGCTGTCACGCGTTTCATATCCAAAACATTCGAAAAATATTTCATGGAATGAGCCAATCGACATACTTGCCTGTATCATCAGCGGCTTCTCTGATTGCGATTCCGCGATCCATTTCGTATCCATTTCTCTCACTTTTTCTTCCTCGTTTTCATCGGTTGTTAGATGTGATGGGGCGTTCGTCATCGTCCCCATCTTCGCGGCCATCTTGTGGAAAACGCTTATAATACCACTCGCAAACTCTTGTTTTGCTCATTTCAGTCTTTTTATAGGCCTTTGATGACATTTCATTCACTTTGTTACATTTTATTTCATTTTTTACGCCACGAGGCTTTTGGGCACAAGTTGAAAAGTGTCCTCGTTGACTTCATCATGCAGGATCGTTATTTTTTAACGATTTATGCTCAGGAAGTGCGCATTTCCGAACAAGGCTAATCCAATTCTAATTCCACGCTTTAGAATTGCTCATTATTCACGAAACGGGCAGTTTTAAATTTGTATTATGTTTGATTTCGAATTCAAGACCTTCTATTGCAGTCGGTGTAGTACTCGACGTATCAATGTCCAAAATGAGGTCTAAAAGACAACGCGAAATAGCGTATCTTCCATTATCGCTTGACCTCCGGTAAAACTTGCAGTTTCGAACAAGCTCGTGACGGTGACTCCTCTGCGCCCGTTTTTGTTGGCAAGTGACAGCAGCTGAAGTCATTCATACTTGATTGGACGCACGGGATAAAAACACCGACTCCAAGCAATATTTTATTCAATTTTGCAGTCTTCATTCTTTTGGACCTGCTTTATATTACTATATTCTTTAATCAAACTGGATTTACTATTTTTTAAATCGTATATTGATATTCTAGTTCCAATATTGACGGGTTTGAGTATTAGTATGAGGCCCCTTAATTGCTTTGCCGTCATTAGGAATATTATGTGATGTGAGCATTTCATCATATAAGAGGTCTGATGATTTCAAAACAAAACTGAAGACCTGTCACAATGTGTACATATTTCCCCCAGACTACCCGCCGAAAAAACGAAATTTCTTCATGGTGAATTTTTTCTGTATCTCCTTGGTAACTCTTTTGTGCAAACTTTAGGGAAGGAATAAAAAAATAGTCTCCAACTTGCTGTTTACGACCGTCGTTTCGAACTTATTTGTGGCACCTTATTCTTGCATTGATTAAATTGGAGAACCATTCTTTATCTCGATAATAGGGCACTTTAAATTTTTATTCCCTTTAAATATTATCGCTGGAGCATTCATTTTAACTTCAATTCCTTGTTTTACCTTTAAGTGATTACGTCACAATGGAATTCCAACGTTTCCTCTCAGGTCGCCCTGACAGCCATAAGATAAAGTGTATTTGCTCCTGGAGGAACGGACGAGGGACGTGATGCATTCTTCCTGCGAAATCATGCCTCCCCTGTGGTTTCCATAAATATTCGCCGTGTTCCATATATCACATTCCTAGGCAATTTCTGTTGCGCAAGCAAAGCATCCAGGCATGAGGCTATTTCGTTGAATTTCTTGTGCTTAAGGGACTCCAAGCTCACATTTCGCAATAATAGTTGAAAAGAAAACGACTCCCTCTCCAACTCTTCCGAGACCTGAAATAAGTCTTCTGCGAGAAAAAACTTCGCTGAGGTGGTGAAAAGGAGAAAGCAGACAAAAACACTCTCGTAATCTATTGGTTTCTTTGGAAATAGTTTGACTTCCGCCTAAACGTAATTCACTCTCCGCAGAGATAATCTCCGATAATAATTGAGTCATAATTTTAAACTACTCGTCGCAAATGATTCTTCATTCAATTAATTGCAGTCATTAATGTCTTGCGAGGGTAAATTACAGATTTTTTCGAAACGAGGAAATCAAGTCTAGTCTTCATTTTGTTGCGTGTATTGTGAAACTGCTGTCGAAATAATTTGATAATTTGAAGCGACGTCCATTCTCTGTTTTTGTGGCCCCCGAGTCATTACGACGAATCATCACACAGTCGATTAGAGTTTGTAAACAATTCGAAGCAATGCTCTCGGCATCAGTGAGAGGGCCTTGAAGTTGTTCTGATGAAAGTCACAGTGGCGAGCCGTAGTTCATGGGAATTGAAGATACACTTGGAAAGGAGTTGATTTCCCCGGTATTCTCTTATGTGCAGAGCCTTTTGCTGTTAATATTATCACAAAAGGAATACGATAAGCCCAGAACTCACATTTTAAAATGGTTTTATACATTCATTTACATATTCACACATGGGTGTGGGTGTGTGTGTATACAAATTATACAAACGAACAGATATATACACATTCAAACATGAAAACCTGTCAAATGGCGGACACATATTTACTCACATGGAAATAGATATCAGGAAAAGGGAGAGAGGAACGCATATAAAAGACGAACGCAGGAGGGGTGGGGAAGGTAGAATTGAGCGAATGAAAACGCAAAATGGTTTCCTTGACGGGTAGATGAGCAACGGATAAGAAATAAACACACAAAAATGCATATATATATATATATATAAATATATATATATATAGTATATATATATAGTATATATATATTATATATATAGTAGTGTGTGTATATATATATATATATATATATATCATCATTAGTATTTCAATCCTAGGATTGGTTTACTGCAGTCCTCCATTCGACTCTATTTAATGTCAATTCCCTCAATCCTTGATACCTTCTCTGTTTTACGTCCTTCTTAATTCGTCTTATGTACATGTCTCTTGGTCTGCCTCGTGGCATCTTCCCTTATATATTTTCTTCTATTATATTCCTGATTGATCAATCCATTGAGCCTGAATGTGTGTCCAATCCATCTATTTCTTCTTTTCTGTAGAGTACTCCATGTGGCCCTATCCTCTCCTGCTCTTCTATATTCTTCCTCATTCCTTACGATGCCTGTCCATTTAATCTTCAGCATCCTCCTCCAGCGCCATGTTTCGAAGGCTTCTATTCTTAGCTGGTCCGCTTTTCCAATGTTCCAAGTCTCGGAACCATGGAGCGAGCGCCATGCTCCACACGCAAGTCTCGACGAATGGCTTCCTTGCTTTTCCAGCCTTAGGTTCTTTGAACATACTAATTAATTGCCTCTTCTTCATGAGTGCGTTCTCAGCGTGGGCTATTCTTTGCTCGATGTCGGTCGAACTTCCTCCATCCCATGTTATACTACTGCTACCCTAATAGATGGAGGATTCCACTTGCTCTAGTTTCACCCCTCGAATTGCGATACCTGCATTCAGGTTCTCTCTTCCACAAACTAGGATATTAATTTTCTTCCTGTTGATTGTTTATATTATATTCCTCCAGTACTTGATCCATAGCACTTAGAATTGCTTGCAGGTCCTCTCGCGTTTCCACTACCACTGCGACTTCATCTTCAAACCGGAGCATGTTGATTTCTTCTCCATTTACCTTGACTCCTTTGATACCCAATTCTTGGGTTTCTTTTATTGCCTCTTCCAGATACACGTTGAATATTGCTGACGAGAGGTTGCATCCTTGTCTTACTCCTTTGTTCATTTTAGCTTCTATTTTTCTCCCATTTTTCGTCTTTATTTTTGTGATTGGATTCTCGTAGAAGCTATGGATAATTCTTCTGTCGTTGTAGTCCAATCCAGGCGCTTCTGGTATCTTAAACATCTTGTTCAATGCGACGTTGTCGAAGGCCTTCTCCAAATCCACGAATGCCACCTATAATGGCTTATTCACGTGTATCATTTTTTTCGGCCAGAACCCTCAAGCTGAGAATGGCCTCTCTTGCTCCTCGGTTTTTCCTGAATCCGAATTGGTTTTCTGAGAGCTTTCCCTCAATTCTTCCTTCTATTCTTCGGCTAATTATCCGAATGAGGATTTTCGATGCTTGAGTCACCAGGCTCAATGATCTTTGTTCTTCGCTTTTTTGTTTTCGGTTTCTTCGGTATTGCAACCATTATACTTTTCTCGAAGTTTTCTGGTATCTTTCCGCTGCCGTAGTTGTCTTTGATTATTCCATGGAGGCCATCCTTCGCTTTGACCCCGAGTGCCTTGATTATTTCTCCGCTTATTTTGTAAACTCTTGGTGCCTCGTTGTTTCTCAGGTCTGCCACGGCTCTCTCGAATTTGCTTCTTAATATCTGTGGACCCGGAATGTCTTTACCTATTTTGCTTTCATCTTTAATTTAGCCATCTATATATGTACATATATATACTCATTTATATAGAAACAGATATAAGGAAAAGGGATAGGAACACACAAAGGACGAACTCAGGAGAGGTGGGGAAGGCGGAAGGCTTTTTCCACCTTCCCCACCTCTCCTGTGTTCGTCCTTTGTGTGTTCCTATCCCTTTTCCTTATATCTGTTTCTATAAAAATGAGTGTTTGTTAGCCGTTTTGCGGGATTTCGTGTTTGAATGTGTACATATATTTATGTATATATATATATATATATATATGTATGTACATACATTATATATATATGTATATATTTATGTATATATATGTATATATTTTAAAGCATGCATATGTATATTCATTTATTGGAGCCCACACATTCATGAACAGAAGTACCTAAATGTGGCGATAATCAACGTATTCCGTCGCACGCATGTGGTCAAAGTGTAAAGCTTCGCCAAAGGAAATCTCTAGGAAGTAAGACTCTTCATATATATTTTTCGTGCAGTGTAGGACATGAAAGAAGGTGGATGGGAGTGTTAGTAATTTAAAAAAAGGTTATCTTTCGTGTGCTCTAATTCTGAGTCACATTTTTAGGACGAAAATCGTTGCCCCTAGATCGCCTCGCCCCAATGGGAGGTTAAGGCTTGCGTTGGAATCGAATTGGCTGAATATGAAATTTGAAGGGCCAATTGGAAATTGAAACGCACCGACTGCAGATCCAATTTCGCAGCCCGCCTAAAAATTTAAAGACGAGGCAGTCTTAAATTTTCATTCGGTAAGATGTGGGATTGGATCCCGCGGCTTTTCGCTGGGGTAAAACTATTTTTGTGAAATTTATACTTATAGTTCTGAATTTTGTAATTAATAGTTATAATTTATAGTTCTGAATTAAATAATGAAAGTTAATGTTATCGGGCTTAAAATTAAAGTTTAACTCGGTCAGGCACGCAAAAGTATTTATAGTTTAATTGAGAACTCTCTTTCATTTCATTTCCTCAATTCTGGGTTAGGGAGCTTACGCATTTACGTAATTCCTTTGCACGCACGAAAATTCTCTTTTGTTTTATTCCGGCGTGCGTCGCGGAAGATGATCCACCATTCACGGAAAATTAATCGAGGTGCGTTTCTGAGTGCGTTTTTGTGCGTGCGTGGGTGCGTGTGCGCCAGGGGTGCGAATCCGTTATGGTGATTGGTCGGCACGCCTCCCGCAAACATGAGGACGAAGCCTCGAGTCATCTTCTCGTCTTGAATGTTTACCCCTTTCATGTTTGCGGAGGGCGTGGTGCGAAGCGCGGGTCGCCCGACCAATTGGCCTTAACTTTCGAGCGGCTCTCGACCGTCGAATATACTTTTCTGCATTTGCTGGACAAACTCCGCTCTCCGTCGCTCGTATTTTCGAAAGCGTTGCGTAATGCACGATGATTGATTTTTTCCGGAGTTTGTGCCATTGAATTTCTTTGACGTGACAATATTTTCGATGCGTGAATGCTAATTTCTGTAAGTTTTACATTTGATTACGTGTACTGTGCTATAATTTTCCATAAATGAACAATATTTGCTCTTACGGTCACGACTGTTTTTTGACGGGATCAGCCTAGACATATGCAAGATATGTAAGGTTTTTATGAAAGGTGTCGGTAACATTTTTTTTCCTGAAGTGTGCGTGACCTACCGAATTCAGAACGTATGTTAAATGTGCGCGTGATCGCCGATATATCGTATTGGCATTGATACAAGATGACAGTGCACACCATTATCACCGAAAATTTGGAGATGCGAAATATCTGCGCTAAACTCGTGCTCCCGAAGGTATTTGGCCGGACGACCAAAAGAGCAGACAGTCAAGTGTCTGCTTGCGAAGACCTTCTGCAGCGTCATCGCGACGATTCCCCAACCCCCTTACAGTCCGTGCTTGGCACCAGCTTGAAATCCTCACTCAAGGACACCGCCATTGATTGGACCCTAAGTGCCGTCGTCAAAGAAGCTTGCACGCTTGTACCCTTTAATGTCCTTCCGCCTACCAGGGAGCCTTCGAGTCGTGGAAAAGCCGCTCGGGCAAAAGATGTGTCGGCGCTCTCAAGGGAAGAAGTACTTTGAAGTATTTTGAGAGGCATTGTAGCAACATCTAAAATAAATCCATTTCCTATCCGAAAATGTTCACGATACTTTGTATGCAAACCCTGTATATAGGGTGCGGCGCTTAAATCCGGACAAGCACGCGTTTCCGCGAATGAGGTTTCCTCGCCGGGTTAGCGACACCTTCCCAAGACTTCTCCGAAGCATTGTACTTAGCCACAATATCGTACAATACAGTTGTTCTGGGGTATCGGAAGAAGAATCGAACTATTTCACCGGGCGAACGCCCAACGCGAACAATTACGATAATAGCACTTCTTCGAATGTGCTCCGCACTTCTCCCGCCGTGGGAAAGTGAAATTGATTCTTGAATAAAAGTTTACTGTTATCCGTGCACTTTTTTTAATCCTCGAGACATGATACAAGAAGATGAGTAAAATAATTTTCAATCGTATTTAAATTGAGTTGATACGTGAACAGTCCACCTTTTCGATCCATAGAATGCCTCGCCCCGCGAGTATACGACGTGTTAGATACTGAAGATTGATCGAATCGAGAATCCGGGTCCCTGAAATAACAGAAGGCAAAAAACATCCCCGAAGTCGCCGAAAGCCTCCGGATTCAAGGCATTCGTCGATTTCGCCACACTTGATTCCCTTGGAGGGGATACGCCCACCCGCGGCTCGCCTCCGAAGCGCCTATTGCCTCTCGCGGGAATGGCATATCCGTGATCGGCGGCGAATCCGCGGAAAGGTCGCATCCCTTTCGCGGCGAAGACAGAGCGAGCGACGGGAGGCGAGCGAGCGCCCACGGGTGGATGGGAACGGCTTCATTCCGACGGGGTCGAAAGAGAAAGCGGGCCCCCAGCAGGGAGGGAGGCTTGGCGGTGCAGGGGTGCCCGCCCCTCAAAACTCACCACCCCCGCCATCCCCATAAGCGGCCACTCTTAATGCACGTATCATCTTCTCACTTCTTCCCGTTGTCACATTTTGAGTGAGCTATCAACTGTATGATAAATGGAAATTGTGTCCAGTAGAAATATTGTATTGACCACCCACGCGGTCACCCCGAGGGGTGTTTGGGAGGAACAAACGCGAGTCGTACTCCGCCCAACTGCGTTTGAAGGTCAAACATTAACGGGGAATGCGGGGTTCCCATCAGTGTGTTCTGGGCGGATTCCGGGAGGTCCTTCAGGGTACGCGTGCAGGCTTCTTTGACGGCCCTTGGGGTCCCAGCATGCGAAATGTGGTGGTGGTGTCCTTTGAGGGAGGGAGGATCTCACTTTTATAGGGAACAGGAAACAGTCTGCTGGTGCCAAGTCGGGACTGTAAGAGGGTCGGGGAATCGTCGCGTTGGAGTTGCAGATGGTCTTCGAAAGCAGAGACACTCGACTCGGCTCTTTTGGTCGTCCGTCTTAAGACCATCGGGAGGACGAGTTTAGCGCCACTCTTTCGCATCGCCAAATTTTGAAGCGATAATGGTGTGTGCACTGTCAATGTCCTATCAATGCCAATACATCCGACATCTGCAACCATGCGCACGCTTAACAACCGACGACGGTCTGAATTCAGCACAACACGCACGCGTCGGGAAAAAATGCTATCAATCGGAAACGTGATCATTGAAAATTAATGCAATAGATGATAATATGGACAGGTTTGGCCGTCACCTGATGGAAGCTACGAATATTATTTTGATCCATTTCCACCGAAACCTTTTCAATTTCAGCTGAAATATTGGAAAATAAATGTATGCACCTGAAATTAACTACGTTATGATACTATGGAGGAGTCCGGTCTCATTTAGCATTTAAACATTACAGGGAAGAAGAAACTAAGTTGGTGTATCGTTATTGGTTTGTCCGTGGGGTTTTTGGTTAAACGTGCTCCCTTATAAACTGTGATCTCTTGAAGTCATTTCGTAATAAATGTGCTCCACCAATATCAAGCGAAACCTGCCTGTACTGTTAAACCACTGACCACTCTTATAAGTAAATCGTGTGACCCATCAAACCACTTCTGAAACGACTCGTGCAGGCCTTGTGTCGTAAGTTGATATCGATGGGATCTCCGCTTATTATTACTTAGCTTAATTTTACTGATTTTGGACTTTGGTCTCGCCACAAATACCTAAACATTTGGTTTTTTAAGTTTCTTGCGGAGGTGTTTATAATGGAAATGTGTTTCGAAGACATTTAGATGAATGCATTGTAAATATACTTCTCCGCGGATTTGTTCCCTTCCGTTTATGTATTTCCGGTTACTGCAATTGCACCCATTGTCTCAAGTACTGAAATCTATGTAAAACCAAGCGTAGTAATCGACCCGATGGTCGGTTTGATAGTCAAGGGTGGAATTCACCCAGTGAGTGCCAAGCTGTCTCTCTACGACACGCGAAATTCACACATAAACAGGGTAATAACAGGTTGGGGGGGGGCGGTTCCTTATTCCCTGTGCCACCTGTGGATCCCCAGGTAGACCGGCGAAGCCACGTGATCACACAGGTGAGGTGATGCTTGGTAGTCTGCCCGGCGGAATCGAACCCTGGCCCTCCGGTCAGCAGTTCATCGCTTCCCCCACTGGACCACCACTTTCCCTCATGGCAAGCATGGTGTGAATTGGACGGGCCATTCCTTTTTGCCTAATTTCAAATCCAGAACTTTTTGTTTGTACCTCAAATTTTTGGAACGTCAAGAAATCCAACTTTTGGTTGTTTTGGTATTGTGAGCCGCGCCACACCCCCTTTGCGGAAGATAGAGCAAGCTTTCCTCCGGTTTCGACGGAAAATGTTTCCGTTAGCTTGGAAACCACAAGGTTTTCTTTTTGCGAAGAAAGAGTGTCTCCAGAAAGGATTTAAGATTCTAGTCCATTGGAGAAGACTGAGGAGGTCGCTTGCAAGTTCGCTCGGATTCTGTCGCCGTAATTTCAATACCATATTAGGACGAAATCAATTCGTCGATATGCACGGAGTCATTGCCTAATGCCTTGGCAAGCAGAAGTGGTCCGTGAATGAGTTAAGGAATGTGGGAATGAGATGGGTCGAGGGATGGATGCATCCTGTTCCGGTCGAGGGCAGCGATGGGTTTTTGGGGTTTTCATCGATTCCAGTGAATTGCCAATAATCCGTGATCCTGGAATGAATCGTGCGCTTCACGTGGCCGCCTCGGAGAGAGAGCGGACTTTAGAATGTAATCGAATGCGGGTGACTCCGCGTGCACCAGTTGGTGCGTCCTCGTGCACGGCGAACGGGGCGGTTCAGGATGGGCTCGCAGGATGCTTTGTTTTCTTTTTAGAATGGTATGGAGAAGTTTGGGGTAATAAAAGCTGATAAATGGCTAAATAGCATTCCTGTAAATGCTCCTGTTCATTAAGTCCCTAATGACTCGCTGAATATTGCACTCGAAGGCGAACCCTTCTATTTCTTACTAGTCTATGTAAGAAATAGAAGGAAAGGAAAATAAAAGTTGATGGCTATCCTTCGTGTGTCTTGAACCTTTATGACGTTAGTCAGGTTTAAAACGACCCAGCTGGAGAAACGAAAGGTCCCGGGTTCGAGTCCCGTCTTGGGTGTAAAGAGCCCCTTGACGCGCCTGATTACGAATCGGATCCTGACGGTGTGGCGTCAGTATCCCAGGGCCAATGGACCACTGGATATGCCCAGAGAGCGAGAAAGAATTCCAGATTCGTCGTTATAACCCTAGTAGTCAACTCCTGAAGGATAGTTTGTTGGATTGAGATAGAGCCAGCCTAATCAAAGCCCTCGTACGGCGTGTGAAATGCACAAATTGCAGTAAATTATGAATAAGGTGGACCGTTGTCCTGTGACGCCTCCGCTCTTGCTACCCGAGGGCTCAGGCACGTGACAAATGTAGCCGTCGCCGAGTCCGGCGGAATCAATCTCTCCGTTCAGTAGCTAATACTTGCTCATTGTGCTGCCGTACCCCTGAATATGGTTGTAATTATGATAATATTGATTCAGTCTATGTAGCCAGGCCAATTTCTGGTGATAGTAAGAACATATGGAATAGAAACATCGATATGGATGCGAGCATATGAATCTACTATATGATTAGAGTCCGATGCTCTCGTTGTAACATGCCTTAACCTGCAGACTGCCGTTAATTTTGATAATTTTGTGGTTTCGCGCGCCTTTGCACGTATTAGGTGAGCTATATCCTCTCTTCTAATGAAGCAACCTCCTGGTTGATAACTGCGTCAGGATTTGAGATCTGACGGCTTGCATAGGAAGGAGACAGATATTCCCTTTCGAGGAAAGTCATTCCAATGCACTGCAGAGGATTGCTTTACGCTCGATGGCGTCAGGCTTGACTGCGTAGAAATTAATCTTGAATGAAAAGGGAATACTAGGTATTTTAACCCTCTATTTATTAGGTACTACCATGTATTTTCAGCGCTTATGCGTCATATTCAGGCACAGGACGTTGTTGTGCTAGATGATGACGCCTACGCGTTGAAACAAGTAGTGCCGAATAAAGCGTGTGTGGAAATTACCAAGTCTTCTTTTTTTTTAATTCGAGGATTACTTTTTTTTACTCAAGACCTCTTTGTCTTAACTTTGCCGTTTTTTTAATTTGTATTTTGCCGCACTTAATGTAGTACTTTATCCGCGGCAATGGTTTTCGAGTCATGCGAACCAGGAAGACGTGACCGGCCAAGTAAGTTAGAGGTCATCTCGTCTGAAAGATGCTGAAGCTGTCCAGCGATAGCGCTGATGTCGACACATTTTATCTTTTGTCTTTATTCACCGACCTTTTTGGCTATTTCGCCCTATTTATTGTGGCGGTGGGCAGGGATACAGCCATCTCTCGAAAGAATCTGCAATTTTGTCACGGGAAGAGTTCTGTTTTGCTGCCATTCTGATCATTCCAGCCCATTTCCAGAGACATGGTTCAATGAGTGTCTCTCCGCTGCGTCTTTGTTACTTTCCTTTACTCTTCAGTTATTTGTTGAATAATTTGGGGAAATATGCATTGGAGCGACCAAATGCAAGGTGAACTCTCTTTTCGAAGTAAGAAGCGGATTTATGTTCGTTCGGGGAGATGTAAAGAAAAGTCAGGATTCCATTTTGGGAAGGGCCAATTATACGTGGAGAAGAGGATGGACGAAATGTTGATTTAAGACAACAGATGGCGCACCGATGGTGCAGTTTGGGGTGTAAAGGTTCGACACTTGTACCAATTTGTCGTGCCATCAACAAGTGTCAGACGCGCACTGAGTGATGAAGGGAAAAAAGTGCTTCAATAATGTTTTGTTGCCGTGTTAAATATGTCGAAATCTATACCAAACAAAGAGCTTTCGAGGGCAGGATTTATTTTTGTCTTCCTTGGAAGAAAACAGCTGCTAAATCATCGCGATTACTTCGAGGAGCTTACGGTGAGCATACTCCATCGCAAGATACAAGCGTATGAACGATGGTTTCGGCGTTTCAAAAGTGGCGACTTCGATGTTTTCAGACAAGGAGCACGGGGAAACCGCTGTGGCAAAATGGCCCGTTGAATGGCTCGCCGCGAAAAAGAAAGACTTTTCAAAGTGCCGTGGTATCCACAAATTGACCGAAAGATGGGAAAAATGTCAAACTGTCAATGGAGCGTACTTTGAATGAAGCTCTTTTTATCATTCTTCCGAATTTTTATTTGAATTTATTTTAGATTTGCATTTCGCACTCATAAAATAAAATGGTGCGTTCCTTGAGTGGTGGCGGATGTAAGACGATGATTTCGATGGTTTCTCGACAACCGCCCTCTGCTCCGCTCCGTCTTCACCTTACGCTACGCTGAAAACACACTAGAGGGCGTTATTTTGGCGTTTGACTGCGCAGTTTTGTTATTTTTACAGAAGTGCGCCGACATTTCATTCTCGCTCGGAAGTATACATCTTATTGAATTACGTTGAAATAAACAAAAATCACACTTATAAAACATAATTACAAAAATTAAACCTAGTATTTTTATTGTTTATTATCCGTTGCTGTTCTGGGTCTTCTTATGACCGCAAAATTGCGAGCGGTATTGTATGTAAGAGTAATCTCTCCACGTTATTCTTTTTAATGTTTTGCGGAATCGAATAACTCGCCATGGGTGGAATCGATGTCGAACAAGATCGTGTCTGCTGCATGACCGCTTGGAATCGCGTGATCTAATCCGCGGTGAGAACCCCCATCACAAGTCTGCCGTTGTTAAATTGTGCATTTCGGAGATACTAGCTTTCATTCTTTAATTTGCGATCATTTCAAAGGCAAATTAATACAATATGGTCTCTCTGGAATGCACGGAGAGGGTGTGGACATTTGGAATATCGTGAATGGTTTCGTCTTTACTTGTTGTTAAAATTTGAACTTTCCGCTCATCCACCGCGATAATTTTAGAATACGCAGCATGTGGTCACTTACTTCTTTGACCCTTCAGGTTCCTCCTCCTCCACAAAGCTGTCAAAAGATACTTCGCCGTAAGTAAACCACAGATTTACTTGCGATGCGCAAATCACCAGGCGGGGATAAGTTGTTAATTGCCGCATGCATAATGAATGAGCCAATTTTAATTAAAGGGCGCGGGAGTGGCTTCCTTTCCCAGTGAAGCCGGCCGAGATATGAGCTTCTCCAGTCATTCCTTAAGTGTCTTTTCTCGGTGTAAAAATAAGCAAAGGCCCCATCCCATGAATAATGCACAAGGTTCATTTTGGAGCTGCTTCCTTGAAGTTATTGGAACTGATTTCTGAAGTTCCTCGCCGGCGTTTTCATTGGAAGTTCGAAATTTATAGTGCACCACGTGATAGGTACTCATTGCGGGGATGTAGCGCAATGGATTTTACGTAGAAAGTACGCAGAAACAAGTTTCGCTGGCTTGTTTCCAAGGGATAAAAGAAACTCGGATAAAAAGCACTCTTATCGTAAAAGTTAATCCGTAAAGCTGCGTGATTATTTGGCCACGATAGTGGAGTTGAGGAAGAAATCTTTGAGGTCACCTATCATAGCAATTGGGGATTAATGAAAATTAGGCCAAATAGAGATTTTTAAAAAGATCAGTGAAGATTTTGAATACCAGTATGCGTTTGGCTGTATGGATCCGAAACTTGGTCTTTGTGGCCAGAGGTTTAGTGTACACATTGGAGGTGTTTGGAGATACGAGGGTGGAGGAAGGATGTTTCACGGAGAGGAAGTTGCTGGGGGAAATGCAAAGGAGGCGGGAAAGTGGGAGGATGACGTAGCATTCGGATGCGATGAGATGCCGAATGTTTAGTTGGAATTGGGGATATTAGATGAGCAGGGAATATGGCGGGAGATGAGTCTTTTTATAGGCGGTGCGAGGTTAGCGGTTGGAGTCTCAAAACATTGAGGAAGGAAGTATATGATGTAATTGGCAAGCATGGAGAATTTCACGTGATACGTTAGCGGATAATTATGCACTCTGGAGACCGTTCAAAAACTCAACCTTTGACTGGACATATTAAGAACCAAATTGGCGTTATTAACTAAGATAAACTACATATTTAAGAAGTTAGCGGGACGCTCTGTTGATAATTACCCATTTGCATCAATGGAATCATTGATGAAATGTCGGCAACACTACCCTTTCGGAGAACTAGTTGGTCAGCTAATCGGATTTTCCATTCCGTTCGCAAAAGTGCCCACCTTGGTCACGAATGTCATCATGCCAACGCCTCAATGAACGCCTATGCGTTTATTTGGGCACGTGAGTCATCGGTAAATTAAAGGTTAGTGTAATTGCAATTTATGGATCGTCAGGCATAGGTTGCATTGATGGACCATTTTCCAAGTGTAAATGCTACGAGCTTCGAATATACTTGGGCAGTGCGTGCGATTGCCCATCATGTACGCAATTGTTGAATGGATGACTATTTCTAGTGATTTCGAGTGATTCATTGCCAGACGAATTCTATTAGGAGAGTCGCAGATGTGCCAGTGTCCTATTTGCGCGGAGGAAAAAAGTCAATGCGCTTACTCTTTGTGCGCCAGTAATACCCCCTCCGGGTCCAACGGCGGATTCGCGCTTCGTCTTTCGATCGACGTTGTCATTGGCGCAGAGAAAGGGCGGCGGCAGCACCAGCGCCTAATGGTGCCGATTCAGATTGGCATTTTAGGACCCGGTCCACTGTGAGGTCAAGAGATCAAAGATCCTTCTTCGGTGTAATATTTGGCGTGGTGGTTGTCCCTCTGTTTTTTGTTGTTGGGCCGGATTGAGAGCGGTAAGAACGATTCATTTCATGTGGCATGAACTCCCATGAAAAATGATCCTCCAAATTTACTCGTGTTGGGAATTCATTTTCCGTAATTGAATTTCCTGTATTTTTTTTAATATTTGAATTTGATGTAGAGCTCTGGTCACACGCATGGCGTAGAATTGAACTTGAACTTTAACTGGGCATTTCTTTGGTGGCGTAACTTCAGTTCATTCTAGCTTATGGAGACATTTTGTTGCTTACCCTAAAGGGTCTGACCCAAAAATAAGTAGAATGATTTGTTGCCACCAATGTAGACGACTGGGGCGGGGTGATTTGTGGTGGGAAAGGTAATGGGAGATCTTAGGAAAGATACACGACCCACGTCAGTTAACAGCGGGCATTGAGTTTTCAACACGATTCCGCTTTCCGGTGGAGCAATTATATGCGATAAAACAGTGCATTGAGCTTGGAAAATCGGTTTCGGAGACCATGACCTTGGTTGAGGATGCTTATGGAGATGGAGGAATGTCCCGATTGATGGTTTTCTGCATCTGCACAGGATGTTCCGGGAGGGTAGATGGAATGTTAACGATGAGGAATGAATGCCCTGGACACATCCATGGACAACACAGTGCCGATGAAAACGTGCAAAAAGTGAGACGCATCAGCTCACTTCAGATTGACCCCCAAGTGTCAGGATGTGATAGCAAAAGAGTGCAATAGTATTCAGAAAACCACAGTGCATTGCATTCTAAAAGGAGATACGGCCATGAGAAGGGTGCGTGCCAAGATGGTCCCCAAGGTGCCCTCGGAAGACTGCTTGCGTGACAACCTTGCCTTGAACCTCTTGGCCCACGGCGCAAGTGTCTGGTGACGAGACATGGATTCCCTTGGAGTACCATTTTGGACCACTGGATTATGTCAAAGAGGCCATGACGAGGTGCATGATCGAGGGCCCTGTTGATGTCTCACAGGACGCATACCACCGCTGACGGAGGCCCTGGCATTGGTGTGTCAATACATAATGGTGCTCTCATGAAGAACTTTCGTAATTTTTACTTTGATTTGCAATAATTTTTTTCTCCATATATATTCTACTTTTTTTGGGGCAATCCTTGCGCACTCTTAAATAATTACTGGGCCACGATTCTGGTTTATGCTGTATTTTTCGGCTTTGAGTCTGCCTTCATTTTCGTTTCATAACTACGAGGCGAAGTGAAAGGAAGGAGATTGAGTAGGTGGAATTAAGTGAACGGAAGAAGGTGTCGAGTGATTCGTGTTACACCCAAGGGTTTCTGAAGTCCACGAGTGAGAGTGTAATAGCAGCCATCGATCGTTTGAAACCTATATCTACGAGGCACACCGTGTTATTTGCTAATAGGGCGGACATTGAAAACTGTGAAGCGTAGATTCTTGTGGACTTCCGAAACCCTTCAATGCAAAACAAACGCGTGAAACGTGCCTTCTCCCCCCGCACGTGAGGCTTCTTCTCCCCTCCCCTCCCTTCCCCCCCCAATTCCCCCATTCCCCTCTCCAAGCCTCACCCTGGAACGGAGGGCTACTCTCCTCCTCCGCTTACGCTCCATTCCCCCCCCCTCCTCAGCGAAACAGATGTTTTCGATTCGAAATTCATTCGCCCCCCGTGGGCTCCAGCTGCTCGAGATGGGATCGATTCGCCGGCCAAGCGATGAGAAACCATCCTTCCTTTCTCCTCCTCCTGCTACGTCACAACGCACTCCGTGACGTGTTCCAATCAGATGTCAGCTTCCTTTTATAACCCAACTCCCGTATTTATTCCGAGGCGTCGATTAAGGTGGTGCGTAGCGGCAGATCATCTCAAACTTTCACCAAAATATATTTTATCCATCGGAAGTTTTAGTGATCGCTCTCTCTCGATAGTTTTCCCGTAATTTGTCCCTACGAAGGAATAGGTTTCACCTGGGCTCTAACGGTCGTCGTGTTGTTATATTCGACAAAAAAACATTTTAAATGTGAATTAACACTCTAGATTTGTGATATAAAATTTATCTCATTAAGTGATATTTTATTAAATGAAATCATGCGTATTTTCCGCGTTACCTCGGGAGGAATAAATGCTTAAAGTAACGATACTTTCGAATTTCTCTTCTTATGTGGGGGAAGATGGCGCTTGACTGTAATATGTGTGGCAATTGTTAATGATTTTCGCAATTTATTTAAAGAAGTACAAGATATTCTGTTCTCTTTGGCTATCTAAGAATCATAATAATTATTGTTTTGATAAATGAATAGGTCTGAATAAACCCGCTTTAGAATAAACTCTTACAATGTATTGATGATGTCCAACTTGGCATTGATTTGTGCCACTTATTAAGGTCGATTTCTTCCCGGAACGCCTTAAGCGTGTCACGTTTCATAATGTGCCTTTCATTTGATTATATTTAATAATTAATCTTTCGGCAATTTTCATAATTTAGTTAATCAGAAGTATATTCAGCCTTGTACTGGAGCCTTAGCAACGATTAATCGTTTTTAACTTCATGCACGTCAGGTCATTGAAGAGAATGAATAATAAACCCGCATAAATAAGTGCACCTGCTCTCCCGTCGGCCAATCCGAAACGCCTCAATCTGTTGGTGGCTTAGTAGTGGCTCAATAGTATTGAAAGTTCTCTCCTGCCGATCGTGGGTTGTCGACTTCGAATCCAAGTTAAATTTATTGGCATATTTTTCGTTAGTTAGCGTATTTTTCAACCGTCTATAACCGTATATTTTCCTCGTTAACTCCTGTGCCTACATATCGTAATGCTTGCATTGTATTTTTGCGGGAATATCGTTATCATAATGTTTGTCTTACTATTTTCGTGACCGCCTTAAGATTCAGGTCATTTTACATTGAATTTACGCAACGCATGAATATACTACAAATACTTAATACTCCTTCGACTTGAAGGAACACATTCACTGATATTGTTTCTGTGATTAAACTTAGTCATTACTATTATAGCTTTAAAACTAACGGTACCCATTTTTCAAGTTTACCGAAGGCGACAGTAATAGGAATTCAATTGGTAGTACGCCGTCGCAGTTGGTTTTTTAAATGGGCCAACATTTACTTCTACTTCTAAGGTCCCACAAGGCCATCACAAAGTAACTCCGCAATTTACAGTGGAAGCACTCATCAATCCCTCCCTCCTCTCTTGCCAAGCGCCCGATCCCTTCCTCCCTCCTCTTTTCTTCCTGAAGAAAAACTCCTCTGTTCCACCTTTCCCCACAGGAAGGTGATTTGACCACCGAAAATTCGGAATACTTTCATTTGTATGTGTTTCTGTGTTTTTGTTCGCTAGCGCTATCTCGCTTCTTCATTTAAATTATTATTCACATCTGTGAGACTTCCCTTCAGGTCTTTATTATATATGCATATACATGGTTGCAGTAGTCCAGTGGGTAGAGCGTTGGACTACTGGCCGGAGGGCCCGGGATCGATTCTTGTGCAAGCCTCTCTGGGCACCTGCAGCTCCACCCGAGCTATGTGATTTTTCGGGTACCAGATCTTCCTGGGAAACCATAACCGGCACAGGGAAAGGAACTGGCCCCCCTACCCTGATGTGTGAATTTTCACACGCCGTATAGGGCTTAGTACTGGGTGAACTCTACCATCACCTACCAAACCGAACCTCAGGTTGATTACTTTGTTTATGGTTTATATATGAGGGGAGAATTTTAGGCAAAGGAGGAAGGGGCAGGAATAGGATAGGAATGTTGGACGGGATGAAGGGAGGAAGGAAGTACTCGGAGATGGAGATGGACTTCATGTAGAGTAGGATGATGGATTTGGGCTGGGTTGGTGTTTTTTTAGGATAAACAAAATATTATTTGGTGGTCGTGTCCATCCAAAACCTTCCTTCACCGGGAGATTACTTTAATAAAATATGTGTGTCCATAATTTTATGTAGTTAAACAATTTATTGAAACCGTATCAGAAGCATCGTGGAAGGCTTTCTCGGGGTGACGCCCACTTGCCCCCGGAGTTGTCCCTTTTCCTACTCACCGCTACATCATTTTTTTCCTTCCGCTTTTTCGCTTTATTGTTTTCAATGTTCCTCTTCTCATTCTCGTACCAAATTCTTCCCTACTAATCCTTATGCCCTGGCCTCGGAAACACGGAACCACGGGACGTATTATCGGATTCTTCACAGGCCCTTTCTGTACGTCTCTATCCAAGGTCCTCAACAACTTTAAGTGGACAAGAATAGTCTTGATTTTGCACCCCTCCTCACTCTCGGCTGATGGCGATTAGGTCCCCGAGGTCATTCCCCCCCCCCTTGCCCCCCCTGCCCCGAGGCCCCTCGCGCAGATTGGTCGTCGAATCAATCGGGAAGTTGAGCACACTTTCGGGATTGCACGGCTTGTGCTCGGCTCCGACCTTGTTCCGAGAAACGGAACCCTCCCAGCCGGGATCGTGTGCCCGGGGTGACTTACTTCAGCTCGAAGTTTTGTCCTTCGGCGACAACACCTTTTCCGCGGCAAATTCATCCACGCCCGCCCACGCACTTTCGCGGCCATCTCTCGCTTTCATCGCCACCCGTTGGAGCTCTCCCTTCCCATAATCCCCTTGAGCAGTTCACGTCCAGGCCATCACCACCGCGCCAGGCCCCTGCCCTGCCCGCTGATCTCTCTCCAAGGATGTCATTCCCGTCCCCTTCTGCCGGCAGAGGCCTACTCTCCGCCCTCTCCGCCCTTCTGGGCGCTATCGTGAATCTTAGTTTACAATCTGGGTCCACTAGGAATGGCATCGGCGGCGTAGGTTCACGTTCATCGATATGGTTCACGACTGATTCGTCAACGGGAACGTGGGGAGGCGACATCGGCAGGTATCGTCATCATCATCCATTGTCGTTGATTTCCAGTCTTGCCGCCTCGAGTGTAATGATCGTGAATCGTAGTGCGCATGCGCTGGCGTAAACCATTGACGTAAAAGTTGACTTTGAAGTCTGTGGTTGACGTTAGCGGTTTGCCGCCTTCCCGCGAACCCAAACCACTATACCCAGGCTCCCGGTATAGGGGGCCTGCACCTTGTAGTTTGGGGCATTGAAGAACAATTTGGGTGCACATACTCGTGTCTCTGTTTCCCTGTGCTTCACCAGGTATTAATATTCTGTCATTTGAACAACGGCCTATGACTGTAAAATTAGTTTTAACAATGGTATTATTATTATTAGGTAATCTACCGGTTCAGGTAGGTTTTTGGAAGGACAAAATTACTAATTCAACAATTTGTGACCCCCAGCAAAACACAACATCCCCCTCTACATCAGGTCCCTATTCATCTCTGAGTACTTTCTTCCTCCCTTCATCCCGTCCGACATCCCTATCCTGTTCCTTCCCTTTCCTCGTATTAGCCTCCTTTCCCTCCAATCTATTCCAATTTTCTGCAGAATACTCATTAGTTTTTCCCAATTCACTCTATCAAACGCTTTTTCGAAATCTACGAAACAGGCAAATACCTCCTGGTTGTATTCTATATTCCTCTCGATTAATGATCTCATTACTGCAATGGCATCACGCGTACCTCTCCCCTTCCTAAACCCAAACTGATCATCCCCTAAGTAATCATTTTCCCTACTCTCTATCCTTTTGTTTATGATCCTGAGAACAACTTTAGCTGCGTGGGATATCAAACTAATCGTCCTGTAGTCCTCACATGACGTGGCCTTTACCTTTTTTGGAATAGGAACTAAAACTGATCTCACAAAGTCTTCCGGCCAGAATCATTCCTCATAAATACTACGAATCAGCCCATATAGCCTCTTCCTCCCACCTTTTCCTAAGCATCTTAAAAGTTCCACGGGAATGTTATCCACCCCCACGGCCTTATTTAGTTTCATCTCCCTTAATGCCCTTCCTATCTCATCGTCGAGTATGCCTGGACCTAAGCTGTCTTCCTCTACGCCATATTTTTTTTCAATGTCTAACTTTGTTGGCCTAAGTTCTTTACTATACACTTCTTCTATATACTCCTTCCATCTACCTTGAATCTTTCCTGTGTCAACTACTACCTTACTTATCTCTGTTAGTATAGATATCCCTTTCTTACTTCCCGATAAAGAGTTAGCTTTGCTGTGCAGCGCACCGATTTCACCCTTCCTCTGCAGACTTTCCATATCCTTGCACTGCGTCTTCCACCATGCTTATTTTGCTTTATTCGTTGCCCGCCTCAATTTATTGTTTAGCTCTTCGTACTTCATTTTGCCTAACCCTGCATTTACATTCTTCCATTTCCTCCGCTCATCCATCTTTGTATTCATCTCATCCGTGATCCATGGTTTCCTAGTCCTTATAGCATTAACGGTTTCAATAGTGTCTTTTGCAGCTTTAGACAACCCTTTCTTGATACTTTCCCATTTTTCTTCGATAGTACTTAGCTCTTTACCATCCTCCATGATTTCCTCCACCACTTGTTTGTATTCCTTTCTTTTCAAGCCATTTAATGCTTCTACATTCCATTTTCTAATACGCCGCCCCTGCCTTATCTTTTTGAAACGGACGCTACATTTCATAACAACTAAATTGTGGCCAGAGTCCGCATCCGCTCCCGTGAAGCTGTGTGAATTTATCACACTGTTCCTAAACCTGTCTAACCAAGATATAATCTAACTGATACCTTTCTGAGTCGCCTGGCATTTTCCATGTATACCTGCGTCTTTTGTGGTATCTAAAACAAGTGTTGGTGATGACTAACCCCTGTCTCCTGCAGAACTCAACTGCTTTCTCCCCGCGGTCATTCCTCATGCCTAATGCCTAACCGTATTCCCCGATCTCGTCACCATCTCTTCCTTCGCCTACCGTCGCATTTCAATCCCCCATCACTATCAAATGTTTCCCTGCAGGAACACACGCGATTATGTCCTCTAACTGATCGTTTGTCCTATCGACCTCTTCTGCCTAATGGTTGTTCGGTGTCATGTCTACCTGAATAATAACCAAGTTTGTTCTGCTTTTATCACTATTTGTAATAATCTGTCCGTTACCTGCTCTATGTTGACTACGCTTCTTCCTACCTCTTCATTTAATACTATGGCAACCCTTCGTTGGCTCTCGTTCCCGCCGGTGTATATTATTCTATAATTATCACTCCAGTAATCCCCGCTATCCTTCCATCTCACGTCACATAGACCTAAAATATCTATTTTACCCCTTTCCATCTCTCGCTTAATATTCTCCAGTTTCCCTGTCCTCATCATTGTCCCAACATTCCGCGTTCCTATTCTAACTAATGTTGTCTTTTTCTTCTTCGTCTTCTGTCCTGCTGCTGCCGGTTTTCTCTTGCAAGGGTTTCGTGGGGTGACGACCGCGGAAGCCTTGCCTCCCCCGCTTGCCGGGCACGACACCCGGCCGATTGGGCCGAGTCCCGTAAGTTCCAGGACTCAAATCTGAAGTGACCATCTTTTAAAACTTGGAATGATAATTGAGGTGGTTTCCCGTTGCCTTCCTCAATAGTGTTTTCGACGTGACACCATCACTTACTGGCCACCCCTCTGGGGTCAGACGCCATTGCAGCCGCCTCAGTGAGGAACAGACGCTGAGCGGGCTACCTATCGTCTGACTCCTAACCTTCGACCTATCTTACATTGGTGACCCTACCAGTGGCAATTGTTATTACTCCCGCCAGCACAGCTCTAGGGGTCATCGGAACGCGCAAGCCCTTCGACCTCGTCAAGGTTGTAGTCCATGGGATGTATATATATATATACGCACACGCATAGATTTTATATATTCCCCCCAGAGGCAGGCAGCAGTCCTTTCAGAGGCCCCGGAGGGCGTAGCGCTTGGAATGGCGAAGTGGTGCTCGCCTGGAGTGTTCGTTTCAGGAGGTGGGGAGTCGATCGCAAATCCAGTTCACATTCCATTTATTGTGAAGTTGCTCTTTCGGACGAAAGTGAGATCTCGCGGCCTCGTCCGCCATTGCTGTCGCCATGCCAGAGAACTAGTTTTTTCGTTTTTTTCCGTATCTTGTTTCCCTCCGTCTATTTCTCAGCTCCGATCATGACGGGCCGACGGATGAATTTCCGTCCTTGCCAAAGGAGCGCTTGATCGTGTTGCTGTGTTTTTTTTCCTTCCTCGCCTTCTTTTCGCTGAGAAAGCGAATTCGAGGGCGTGGCGCTGCCGGAGCACGCGTGCCTTACCGCGCCGCGAGCGTCTTTTATTTCTTGAATCCACTCGCCAGGGTGCGAGCGTCTCTGGATCGGAGAAAGGAAACGACGGAAGCGAGGGATTGCATCATTCTCATTGGTCTCTCGTGACGATGACTGATTGGTCGGCTTCCGTATTTCGCGATCCGATGAGATTCATCAATCAATGGAGAAAAGTGACATTGCTGATGTCTCGCAGATGAATTACCGAGGCAAGGACAAATGCCAATCTGGAGGAGGGGAGGTAAAAGGACAACCTCGGGACAGACAAGAGTAAAACTAAGTTGCGAGCAGTCGAAATAGGAAGGTAATCTTGAAGTAAGACCAGAAAAAGACACGCTGGTTCAGAGTACAGAGATGAATTTTACCCTTTTGGTGACAAGTTTAGGATTGACGGAAGAATCTATGTGGAGAGAAATCGTGAGCGGAATTGGAGTGGCGAAGAAACCTTCGTTTCAAAAACACGACTGGTAACGGCAAATAGACGTTTCATAGGCATACGGTGGAGATTCATTTGAACTTAGGAAGGTTGAGCATGATTTTATGCGGACCCTTGGAGGACGATAGGATTAGCAAAGTACGTAGACAAGGAGGCGACGAAAGTGTCGTTCTGCCGAGGAACGATGGAAATGAAACCGGAACAGCGTTGAGTAACAATTGGAGAAGTAAATACGGTGCATGGAAGAGGTAGTTGGTGAAGCCAGAAGCCTAATTTCTTGGAGACTCGAGCTCTGCGGCCTCGTAGATATAACAAATTTTAAGTAAAACTCCCTCAGCCGTAATATGCTACTAGCGCCACTCATCCCGCAAAGAAAACTAAATTTGTCGTGATGGTTTGTGGGAAAAGAAAGAGCGCGACAGTGACCAACCACAACCCCTCGACCGGAATACACTCCTCCCCCCCCCCTCCTTCCCCCCCGCTTCCACACCTTTCTCCCACCCAACCTTTTACCACCATTGGTTCCTCAAATTTTTTCCTTCCCCCCCACCTTCCCCTTCTTCAGCTTAGCGAATACTACATTGAAAGTTTGTCCGTTTCCTGATTCACTCATGGCATTCTGTTACAAGAGCCTGTTTTCTTTCAGTTCGCTGGGGAGGGCCGCCTTGCGGCCGAACTACGCGTATCCGACGAATAACCCTCGTATTTCCATGTTCGTTGTTTATTCCTTGACGTAACTCGATTTGAGTAATATTCTCCCAGTGGTGAGGCCCCCTTTTTGAATATGTGTGAGTGAGGGAGTGTTTTCTGTGTACTCGTGAGTGTATCAGATCTGTGGTTGTCCCGGGCGCGGAATTTATTCCTTATAAACAGTCACGGAAAGTGTGAAAGTGTTCATAAACTCAGGCAACGGAATCCCTTTAAACCCTGTCAGTGATCCTAATTGGGTTTCAGTGTTTGCGCCTGTAGTTGGTCATTGGCTAGGAGGTAACATTCCCGCAAACTACTACAGGAGGGTATTCTGGTTGAGAGGTTGTGGTTGGTCACCGTGGTTGGTATCACATCTGCGTGAATAGATGAATATTTGAATGTGTGATTGTGTGCGCCGAGACTGACATTTTTTCTTCTCTTTCCAGGTGAGTGTCTCTCCGGCAACTTCCAATGGTTTGAAAGCGAGTTCGGGGCTCGGTGAGTTCAGATGTGCCGTACGTATGGATCGGGAGAAGTCTGTCCATTTATTCTCTTCGTTGATGATTAAGCCTCAGGTGCGATGATCGGTCGGTGTTACGTCTGTGGCATTGGTTGGTTGCCGCCATCAATTGTGCGTACCCTATCCAGTGAATTGCTGCGTGGAATCTCTTGTTTGACTCTTAGTGTTATCTGCGTGGGTTTCCTTCCATCGTATTTGTCCCTCATCGTAACCTTTCCCCCAGCCCCCTTCCTCGGTGTACGCATTCTCGTTTCTTTCTTTCTTTCTTTCCTTTCTCTCTTTCCATTTGATCTTTAGCGTCCTCTTCCCTTCTCATCTAACCTCCCGTTCCAATTCACCTATTCCGTAGAGCGCCGAATCACTCATCTCCGAGATTTTCAAACACTCCATTAGTTTCTCCTCTTAGTGTTTCATTTGGTTTTATTTCCTTCTTCTTAATTCTGAATTTGCGTTCATCCAAATTCAAAGAACTGCGAGGGGAGACATGCCGCGACTGTAACTTTTGACAGTCTAAACCTCTCAATGCGGATCATTGCAATGCAACGAATACGAAATGTAAACGTCAATCGCGACCTTGGCGAATGGTTTTTACATTTTCAAATCGTTGCATTTTCAACGGTCATCCAATTTCTTTTTTATCCTTTTTTTCTCTTAGCCTCATTTGTAATCCTTGGGCATCCCACCCTCTTTTTTTACTTACCTTCTTGTTGTTTGTAAATTTTAATTTTTGTGCAGAGCATTTAAGTTTTGGCCGGATGCACGCCACCGTGTTTTCTTGTAGCAAGACTAAGGGATAAACTTCCTCAAGAGACAATTGTGACCTTCGAGAATGATATATTTCCAATAATAAGTTTTCCGGTATCCAATGATTGTATGTAGCTCAACTCTATTTACTATAAATCTTAAAGGAAACTCTACATTAGTTGCCGTTATACCCTTGGATATTTATGGATATGTGTGTGTGTATATATATAAATATATATATATATTATTTTATTATAAATAATATTATTTTATTATTAATAATATTATGCTTGATTAATGGGTTTTAACCATGGGGAGTATTATAGGCACATTTATTTTTCTGTCGTGTGTTTAATTTGAAGATAATTGACTGGAGAAACGACTCATTTTCCTCTTTTTCCCAATTTATCTCAATATATTTCTGCTGCCACTACTCTCGGGGTAACCGTCCCTTGTCGTTCGATGTAGTACCAGATCAGGCAGACCAACTATCCTTTTAAGTGGATTAATCAGTCATCAGTGTGTAGTGGAAAACGCGGGAAATGTATTACAGCAAATTATATTTTACGGAAAGGATAGCGGTATTATTTATGCCCTTTGTCTCAGCAAGTCTTGTCGATTGCCGCCCCTATCGTTTGATTGCCGCCCCTGTTGTCTGATTGCCGCCTAGTGAATTATTCATCGTTCCGGCGAATGTGTGTCCGGCATCGTCTTCCTTTCAAGCCACTCCCTTTCTTCCTCTCTCTCTTTGCGGGAGGGTATATGCGGTACCGTTCGAGCGTGCAAAAGCTCCCGAACGAGAGTCGGAAGGCTTCGGTAAGTGGATGCGGCGAGTGGATACGCGCCATTCCCTCCCCGGTCTCTTCGTGTGCACCGAGTGCCCGTCGTAAAGTGATATTTTATTCCCAGGCGCCCCCGACCCACCAAGATCCCTCCCCGACCGCGCCACAGTTGCCTGGTGTCGTCCGGTGCGAAAGGAGACGGGAGGAAGAGGGCATGGGCCTCCGAAAAGCCGAGATCGATGCCACAGCTCTTTGCATTCACCTTTTGCCTGGGCTGCTTGAAGAGAGGGTTTTTTTCGAAATCAATTCTTTATTTCAAAGTGGAAATAGATGTGAGGAAAAGGGATAGGAATGCATGCAGGAAGAAGCCCTGTAGAAGGACGAACACAAGAGAGATGGGGAGGGTGGAATCGAGAAAATCACAAATGTAAAAATATTTCCTAGACCGGGACTTGAACACCGGATTTTTCGACTCGCTGGGCCGATGCTCCAACCACTTGTGCTGTCGAGGAAACGTTATTTACACTGAAATCTGCTTAGGGGAGTTTATACAACCCAGTTCCCCGATTCTTTGGCCAAGAGATGGCGTTTGGGGACTGTATCACCCACCAAAGGACAAATAGACGACACAAAAGGAAAGTTTCTCGTCTCCTTCTTCTAGCGATGCGCGCAACGAAACGCACTGTTCCTATCCTTTATGGCGTTGGATGATTGCTTTCTCTACTGTCCTTTCCTCTTGTGTTGAAAATTGTTATTTTCGTCCAAAATACTTCCTAAATACTTGTCAAACTACTCCGTCTGGCCATTTTCATTCCCACCTGGGTCAAAGTTTTAATTAGTCTTTCTACTTTGTTTCCGTGTCATTACTACGGTTTTCAAAATTTGGCGTGCTAACAGATATTAAGAGAGAAATGACCTCCCAAGAGATGAACAAAAGGATCCCAAGATCGAAGCATCTAGCGACAGGATATTCATCGAACATTCCACTCTGAAGACATGCAACTCCGATGGAAGACGGCCCCTAGTTTAGACGCGTATACGTCGCGGATGGCGACATCCCTTATCGGGTCACTGTCGCCGATAGAATATCCGCGCAGGGTAAGTCGTCTCAGGAAGTGGTTCCATCCCCCCCTATTCGGCGTGGACACCACCCTCGCCCTCTTCTTCCCCCTTCCCCCCGCCTCTCCCATCCCCTCAACATCCTCTATGGGTGGAATCCTTAGAAAGGCGGAGAAGGAAGCGTCAGGGTGGTGGTTAGAGCTCTGTGGTGGTTAGAGCTCCCTCCTCGCTCGTGTTCTTGAGATGAATAAAAATGAAATTGGTATTCATGTTTTTCCAACATTCAGTATGTTTCTCAATTGCGGAGACAACGATGCTCTGTATATGCTGTTTTTCTATTTGCAGTCTGTGGGATGGATCGCGAACTCATGGGAATGATTTCCTGTGTGAGGTGCATTTTGTTAGAATGTAGATGGGGGAAGGCGCTAAGCGGAAGGGAGAGGGTCCTTGGTTGAGGGTCGAAGGCTAAGGGTGATGAATGGCGGGCGCTGGCGAGACACTTGGGATGGACCCCTCAAGGGACGTAAAGACGATTAACTCTGAAGCATTTCTAAGAGCGCAGATGATTTCTTTCGGAGATATTTAAAATCTCAGTCTGAAGCAAAGTGAAGTGGAAGCTCCGAATTTATTAGGCTCCCTTTCGAAATGCTTACGATGGTTTCTCCACTTCTGCCGAGTCATTTTCCGGTGAAGACGCTGGGTGACGTGCGTTGAGAAAACGGGCGATGGATGCAATGCAGTACTACTCGTGTGCCCGCAATTCCCTCGCGTGAAGAAGACACACACATAAGCGTCAAAACTATTTCCGAAGCATGGTTTTATTAAATTGATCTTCTTTTAAAGGGTGAGTTAAATCGTGCGAGTAGCCTGATGTTAATTGTTGCGGAAATAATGTTCACAATGGGCATTGATTTAAAACACGGTGTCTTAATAAAAAATAAAATTTAATTTGTCCGTTTTGACCGTCATTACGTGAGGGGAGTACCAAAAACAAAATGTACGACCTCGGGAAAAGTTAAAATGAAAATCATGCAAATCAAAATTCAAGAGGCCTTCGGAAGTAAAACTATGAGTCGGGAACAGTGCTTTCGTTGGTCAACCGCTTTCAATCTAGACAAGCGCCGGCCGATGAAGAATCGAGAAGTGGACGACCATGGACGTCAACAAACGACGCCCACCACGTCAACAGGGTGGACGATTTGGTACGTGGAAACCGTAGGTTAACCGCCAGGGAGATTGCCAATGAAGTGGACGTTAATGTTGGAGCGGGTTTCACCATTTTGAAAGAAGATTTGGGCGGAAGAGAGTACAAATGAGGAAAAATAGGTCTCGGTGCTTTCATCACGACAACGCACCGGCGCGCGTCGCATTATTTGTTACCGTTATACGTTTTTGGCCAAAAACGGCAGAACCGGTGGTCCCCCGGCCACACTACTCTCCGGATCTTGCTCCAGCGGACTTCTTTCTGTATTTCCTAAGTTGAAATCCACCTTGAAAGGACGCCGATTTGAAACTATTGCCTACATCAAACACAATTGCCCCGCAGACTTAAAATGCTATCCCGAAAGAAGCGTTCCAGGCGGCATTCGAAGGCTGGAAAAAAATTAACAGCGTTGAATTGCCAGCCAAAGGATGCATTTTGAAGACAAAAAGTATTGTTAAAGGGTATTTATTCAAAGTCTTATTTTTTAACAGATTTTGCATTTAACGGAAACAAAAAAAAGTCACGAATCCTAAAATGAATTTAACTCCCACCATCGCTTCAATACTTTTGCCTAACATTGAGACCGAGCTAAAGGGATTTCTCAGGAAAATGGTAGATTCATCTCACCTCCCGAAAGTTTTGAGATTATGGTTTACACGAGTTTCTCTTTGGATATCCTCGGATATTGAGAACTAAAACGCGAGAGGACGCCAGAACCGCAGGACGTGTGTCCGTTTTTTGACGTTTTTTTTCTCATAAAGGAAGGAAAAAGAGGCAAGTCCTAGCCTTCGGTCCATCTGATGCGTGGGAAAATGCCTCCGAAGCTGGGAAGAGGGGAGGGGAGGAGAGATGGTTTTTCCCCTCCGGGTGGCGGTCAGGAGAAGTCTGGGAAGAAGATGGGGGAGTGGATTCAGACCCAGAATGTGGGCAGACTCAAAAATGCCCACAGATGGCCCACGGGAAAAACCTGGTGAACTATAGGAATAGCACGGATGTTCTGGAGAAATCGATATTCGGCAGATTTCACTCGAGTAAATTCCCCAAGTCTGTCATTTCGAAGCGCGATCAAGAGATGCTGCAAAGTCTCCCTCTCACCCCCCCCCCCCACCCACATTCCCCCGTAGCTCCACCCCCCATTGTGGACACTACGTCGAGATTGCACGAATTGAGGCTGTGGGGGTGGAAATAGTGACCTAAACGTTTTTCTTCGGCTGATATGTTTATTATTTGTTGTTTTGTGGTTTTTGCTACTCCGATGTCACTTTTCATTTATTTTTTTCATGGGCCATTCACTTTTCAAGACTTCATTATGGTTCCGAGTGATTTTTAGACCTCCTGCTCAATCATGAACTCTTAAAGTGGTACTTAATCGCCACCGCTGGCATTCTTTTTGAAGTGAACCGTTTTTATGGGAACAATGCATCATTATTAATTCCGAATACAAGTTTCATTTCTCAAAAAATCGATGTTCCTCTAAGGGAGGGACCAGTGTCGATAAAGTTGTAATTACAGGACAATTGATGATCAGAATGGAATTTTATGTTGATACGCACATTTATATGCATGCACGCACGCACACACACACATCCAAACGGAAACCCGCCACATGATGAACACGTAGTTTTCATTCACATGGATATAGATACAAGGAAAAGGCGCAGGAACACATATAAAAGACGCACCCAATAATTGGGTGCATAAACCCTCTTGTACAGATTTCAGCGTAATGTGTGTTTCCTCATTAGCTCAATGGCGAGAGTATCTGTCCGAAGATCCTTGGTTCGAGTCCCGGTCAAGGAAAAGTTTTCACGCTTGTGATTTGCTCGATTCCATCTTCCCCACCATTCCTGTGTTCGACTTTTGTGCATGCATGACGACGTCTACTCCTTCCGGCAATCCCTTACGCCAGCCTGACCCTTCGCCGTCCGCCCTTCCCATCGACCGTAACTCAACCGTGGCACTCCCGCCATTCCCGGTGGTCCCCTCTTTTCAAAGAAGGCCACCCCCGAGGGAAGTCTATCCGTCCCCCGTCCCCCCTCGAGAAGCGGCCGCCTTCGACCTCGGGAGCCTGCGAGAGGGCACCGCGGCAGGGAGGGACAAGCTTCGGTGGCGCAGCCGGGCCACGCATCCTTACTCGAGAGAGCCTCCCTTTGTTGCTCCGTTTCAGGGTAAGAACGGCTCGCTCGTACCCTGTTGGACTCCTGAATATAGCAACTCTCTCAATGTCCCCCGAATGCTCTGCGCATTTGTGCCACGGTTCAATTCGCAGATTACCTTCACACCGTGGGAGCCCGAAAGTTGCATTTCGCGTTAGTGACTCCGTCGCGAGCCACCTCACACGGTGACTTTCGTTTTCGCCTCCCCCACCTCACTTGTTTGGGGATATTTGCGAATATTCAGAGCGTGCGCGGTCCGAGTATTCACCTGTCAGGATCTCTTGTCTCCTTTGGGACATCCTCACTTGGATCAATCGAGTCAATTTCGCATTTCCTGGCGTTGGTTTCTGTCAGCGTTTTTCCACTCTCTCTCTCTCCCCGACGATTTCGCGGCGTCAAGCAGCAGTTCCGTGCTCCACCTCTTGCCGAATTGAAACGTTTGGAGTGGGCAGTGTTTGGCTCTCCTGTTTCCCACGCTTGTTTAGAGGAGATATCTTAATTGTTTGTGAGCTAAGGAAACTGGTTTTAAGGGTCGCTCAACCACAATAATCCACGGCGCATCCTCAGTTGATTCGTTCCCGAGATTTTTTGTGCCGGTAAAGTCGAAGAATATCTAGTATGCTTTCATTTTTAATATCGTGAACAATATCCAGCGGGATTGGATATAGTTTAATGTGAAAAGTAGTGTTTTAAATTCATAAAATAAATAGATTTTTAAGAATTCAAATAAATTATCTTCTATTCGATTTCTACCCTGAAGTCTTTCCATTGATGGGATCATTATGGTAGGAATCGAGTGATTATAATATCTCTGTCCCAATTTTCCCTTACATCAGTCGTCCATAAGGTGATCCTTAAACCACGACAGTAACCAAGGCCTTCTTAGGTCGATGGGGTGTCACCCTATCGCAATCCCTTTGCGGATGTTAACCGTGTTTGAAAGGGGATAGTCCTCACGTGATCCCTTTCCCTGTGGCTCCCGCCGTTTCCTTTGAAGATATGACACCAGATAAATCACACGGCCTGCTCAATTTGGTGGGGGCCTCTAGGCGACGCGAGGAATCGAACCCGTGCCCTCCGATAAGTAGTCGAAGGTACTCGTCCATTGACCTAAACGCCCTCCACCGCCATTATAGCATATTACTAAACAATAGAATACGACCATTGTATTTCTTTGGAGAAGTGAGGGAGCGGCGGAACCCGTCCGGGTCGTGTCTGTACTCAGGGCCCTCAGCTCGTCTTGCTCACCTTCGGCATTGGTATCCCGTGTCACAGGGCTCGTGTCGTGACGTGTTGTGGAACGGAGGGCGTCCAAATGCGTCCTCCTCGGGGTGGGAGAAGACCCTTTCAAAGGTGCGAGGACCCCTCTTCCGCCCGAGGGAGAGGGGTTCACCGCCGCCGCCTTAAGGCCCAGGCCTCCCCCGGGCCTCCTCTCCGTTTGCCCACGCTCCGCCCGCCGCGCTATCTCGCCCAGATTTAACCCTCTCGGTGTCTTCCCCCCACTTCTCCCCGCCCCCCCCTCTCTGTATTGGCTGGCTATAAATGGACCCTCGGAAGGGATTGTCTGGTGCGAGAGCAAAGAGGGTGCGGAAGGCGCGTGGTCTTCCTGAAGCGTGGACGATGGAAGAGCGAGGGGGTGTGCCCCGCGGGAGGGAGGCGTCGTCTGGGGACGGGGGGGGGAGAGGGGGGCGTCGTCTGATGCACTTGGCGCCGGGGTGCATCGGGAGTGCGCCTCTCGGTCCTTCGTGCACTCGGGGAAGATATTCAAACCTGCCCTCGGAATGGCGTGGGTGGCCACGAGGGGGCGAGGGGTGTACTCGAGGAGCGTGGAAACTATGGGATGCCGAGGACGTGCCCTTCGAGGCGATATCCTGAGTGGATGGCATCCTTGTTTTGAACTACGTTCACCAATGGCACGGCCCCAGCACCAATGTCCACGGCGAGGACCGACCACCGCAGTGGCCGTCGGCCTGGCCTTGTGACGGATGAACTGACGGTGAAAATCAGCGATAAAATTCGTGAAAATCACCGATTTGCGATTACGGATCTCTCGCTGGGCGTGGCATGCCCTTTGACCGCCATGCAGAGTGACATGCTGGTGTTAACAGATGGTTTATAATGTAAGGCGGCAGATTTATTCAGAAACTGAATTGAAAAGCTTGTGTGTCTCCTTGATAAACGCCTCAATTTTGGATTATATAGGAAAAAAAAATTTTTTTAATGCCTTTTAAAAGGATATATTAAAATTTTGTTATGTCTCCAAGTCCATATTTTATTTCAAAACGTAAGTTACTTTCTGGACATTCCTCGCTGACAAACCGCGAGATTTTCTATTGCAGGGCACATTTCAACAGTTCGCAATGTGAGCAAAGTATAGAAGAACCACAGTCTGCAGACACACCCTATACCACAGCAGGATGCCTGGACTGAGTGTCAGGAAGTGTAGACACCGAGATGGTGGCTCTAGCCCCGTCCACCACCACACGCTAGGCCGAAACGAAAGTTACTTTCTGGACGGCACGCGTACATATGCATTGTAACTGTGCGATATGGGCGTAATCGAAGAGAGGTGGCGAAGGCGCACCCGAGGACGGGAGGGAAAGTGGCCGGAGGACATACGGAGGAGTGGGGCGTTGCAAGGGAGGGGGAGCGTGGGGCAGGGAAGGAGTGGAGGGGAGAGGGCGTGGAGGCAGGAGGAAGGTGCGGAGGAGTGAGGGGGCATAGAGTGACAGGGAGAACTTAAAACTTGTGATGGACCGTCCTTTGATACCTTTAAATTATTTAATAGTATTTTTAATAACCTGCAAGCCACCGCTAGGGTGTGTGGCAGGGGGTGAATACGTACCAGATTAATTTTGACCCGAATATTTTTACCCCGAAAAATACGTTTTCAACATCACTGCTAAAGAGACATCTTTCCAATTCATATGCAAGAGCTTCAATATGTATTTTAACGTTTACTCCGTGAGTTATTCCCAGCCTAGCTCCTCTAATATTTTGGATACGCTACTCAGTTTAATATTACAACATTTTACAAATCTGGCTCCTCTACGCTGCACGCGATCCAATTCGACAATCAATCCAACTTCATGAGGACCCCTTATACTGGCAGCATTTTCTAAATGAGGCCTAACCACCGACAATTATTATTTCTCTTTGACCTTTTCATAATATTTACCTAGTACTCTTGTGATAAATCCTAATATTTTGTTAGATTGTCCTCATATTCCCCGATGCAGTCGGCGTTCGGGAGGGAATTTCTCTTTTTCCAAAAATTTATCACCACGCACTTTTTCAAGTTCAATTTTAATTTCTGAAAAGTTTAAAAGTTTTTACTTACATTTTCTTGGAACGTCAAACGAAACAATATGAACCTGTTTTGAAAATCTCTTTTTCGTGTATTTTTATTTCGGCGCAAAGGTTTTTGAGGATTCGGTCGACGCGTCGGCGAGGCGTGGCGCCTAACCTCTTTTCAAGTTCCCCGAGGCGCCATATGCCGAGGGATGCCTGCGCCCGCCGATGTTCTTTTTTTTCCTTCTCTCTGTCTGCTCGCGGTCCCGATTCGCTCCGGGGTCCTTCACATCTCACCCTCTCCCTTCCTCTCCCATTTCCTCCCTTATCATTCACCCTTCACATCTGCTGCTTGCACCCCCTGCCACACACCTTTCGGTGGACCGCGGAGTAATTATGCTTGGTTGGCGGCCGCGACATCATTGATGGGAGCGTAGCACAGAATGAGAGAGTTGTATTCGGTTTATGAGTCTTTTATTTAACCCTTATCAAGCAATGGGGCTCAGGCACCGGGGAGTAGGGACGAGCAAGCGGGGCAAGGCTGGGCATCTCTGGCGTGGTCGTAGGAGCCTACGACCGACGGACTCGGAGACAGGGTGGCAGGTGAGGAATGGGGAAGGGAATGGGATGTCTCTGGTGTGGTCGTAGGCTCGACCGACGGACTCAGAGGCAGGGTATCGGGTGAGGAATGGGGGGAAGTTTTCAGTTTCAGTTTTAAAGGTTTTTATTACCGTAAAGCACAGTTTTACAAGAATATATAAAATATAGTATACAATGAAACATAATAAAAACAATACAGAAACCCCGATTTAGGATAAACTCCTCTTCGGGGTGGAAAAATTAAATAAAGGAAAGGCTACAAAGATGGTAGCGGTTGCGGGAAATGGGGGGAAGGAATGGGGTCTCGCTTTATATAGCATCGCGCCTTCGGGGGAGAGACTTCCAAGTAGCTACATTGTATCAACAAGGGAATTGGGTGGCGGACATCGTCTTGTCTTGGTTTCCGAGAAACCCGCACGACATCACCATACATTGTCTGGTATGCTGGGGGGCACTCCTTGGCAGAGTTAACCAATAGTGGGGGTTTCCGAGAAACCCCCACTACAATTATATCGATCTTGATATGTCAATTTGGTCCATGCAGCGGTATGTCCCCTATTGAAAAAGCCTTTGTTAATATTTTCTTTGATGATGGATACAAAATGTTGATATTTTCAATTCAATCAAGGTTTTAAGGTGAAACTACTGAAAATATGTTCTGAGAACCTGCTTAGCGTTTTTAATCCTACCATTTAATGGGCAAAGGACGTCGTCATTATGACGGGCCCAAGACCGCCAATAATATAAAATTCTTTTTTTGATGTGATACCGATAATTAAGCCGGAGGATAATGGGTGCTGTCCTCTGTCCGTCAATGTTGACTCGGGTGTAATGCTGCAGATAAATGCGATAAGGGATTATTTGAATTCTTTGTTTTGTTGCATTTGTTCGATAATTTGATTATCATTGCTTTCTAAGTTTTCGCAAGAAGGGAAGGACGCCAGTATGTGAGCGACGAAGGTTTTACTTGGGAGCATTCCCTCAATCTTCGGAACGCACGCAATATAAAGAGAAGCGAATTGGGCGGATCGAATTACGCGGCGGTTGTTGAACTCCGGAGAGCAAACCGGTGGCGGTTTTCGTCCGTCACTTTTTTTGTGCTATTCGGGCTTGGCTTCGTTGTCCTCCGCGGATTTCTCTCCCCGTCTCCCTCACTCGACGTGATAGTCCGCAATTTCGTATCAATCTCGAGCCCGCGGTCGTGAATTACTGACCATCACGAGTGAGCCCACGAATTGGCACGTGGCGTGTTAATTCAAAAGCCATCGCGGCAACCTTATCTTACTAGCAATCACCTTCTTAAGGAAGGTGTTTTTTCAAAACATAAGTTTAAAAGGAACAGCATTCCCTCCTGGTCGGCTTTATTTGGATTAAGTGCATAGGTACATGCAAAGCGGAATATGTATTTTTTTATCTGTGCTCTACCGGGCTATGGAAGGTTTTCGTCGGACCCAGCCATTGAGGGCTACTTCACATCTAATCCTTTGATGACTGGCACTTGAGAGCACATATTATACCAGCTTTGTATAAAAGTATTGGGAAAAATATTCGCCAAAAATAGATTTATATCAGATATCGATACAATGCCTTAATATTCTTCAAAGTACATCCCTTGAGAGCGTCGGCACACACTTTTGCCGGAGCGGCCTTTCCATGACTGGGATGATCCCTGGTAGGCATATTCCGGAAGGTCCTTAAAGGGTACGCGTGCAAGCTTCTTTGGAGGTAGCTAGTGTCCCATGGTGGTATTCTTTGAAGGACGATTTCACGTTTGGGAATAGGAAATAGTCTGCCGGTGCCAAGTCGGGACTGTAAAGGGGTTGGGGTATCGTCGTAATGCATTTGCAGAAGGTCTTCACAAGCAGACACTCGACTGTGTTCTCTTGGTCGTCCGTCATAACACCTTCGGGAGTTTAGTTTAGCGCAGATCTTTCGCATCATCAGATATTCAGTGATTTTCACTGTCATTCTTATATCAATGCCATTACGACACCTGCGCGCACTCAACAACCGACACGGTCTGAGTTCAGCACTTCACGCACACATTTCGGGAACAGATTGTTAACGATACTGTTTCATGCAAACCTTGTTGAGACTCTTGGTTTTTCATTCGGCTTGTTTAGTGAAGGGCAATGCATTATTTTATTCCTGTGCATATGGGAGCGTTATTCCTGAATGCATTCATTTATTCATTTATAATTTCAGTTAAAGTGTGATCTCATCAGGTTAGTGTTTCCTTCCAATTGCTCGTCATAGGGCAAGCACCCTTGAGATGGACAAACCCACAATTCTGGTCATAAGAAGGCGAGATTTGTGGCAAATGAATGCCCACATTTCGCAGAGTGACAAGGGAAGCTTATGAAAAGATTAAGAAAGACCAACATTTCAACAGGGAATGCAGTGGCATCTAGTTTAGCAATTGCGGGCATGCCTTGAACCGTCAAGGGAAGAAAAACTGTAATTATGGTCAATGACCGGTGCGGGCCAATTAGATTAGGCTGATTCAGCACTGCAAGAAATGCACGTCAGTGCCAATTCTCCCTTCTTCCTCCCTTTACCTTGCCTTCCCATTAATCACGCCACTCTGTCAGTCTTCCCATGGCCTCCCAATATTCCTTGCTTCCACGTTTCCCGCCTTCTTCAAATGTCTCCCAGCAGCGTTCTCCCTTCCCCTGACGCCTATTCACTTGTTTTCTTTCCCTCCATTTTATTTTTTCCGTTCTTCTTCTTCATGCTCCCATTGCTCCAAATCCCGCAATATACGCTCTTCTGCCCTCAACGACCGAGTTTTCGTCTAAGATGCAAAAAACACATTCGCTGATGCGTCTCCGTTATTCTTTGACCTCGTGTGGAAGTAGTGAAGCGAAGGGCAGTGAGTGATTGATAAACTCCGATATTGCTTTGAAAGCTACTAAAATATGTCCTAGCAGCAGCATGACTTCATTTTTGTGTTTGAACATGTGATGCCACATTAATATTTTGTTAAATTGCAGAATAAAGAGTACATTCGCGATTGCGAGTCTTTTACGTAGTACGCAGCTACTTTGAACGAAGTAGTACGAAGGTACTTTGCACGTCCTTGTTCCAAATTTTCCTTCTTCTTATTACTATTATTATTATATATAATCTCGTTGCAATTTGTTGATTGTCCTGGGGGCAGCGGTCAAGTCTGGTTAACGGTCACTGAATGTAGTCGGAAGAGAGCATTGTGCCCTTTCATCATTTCTTTTGAGATTTGTCCAAAAGAGCGCATCCGATGGTCGCGAAGGGTGGTTGCCATGGCTTTCGGCGTGGACCGCGTGTTTCGGGGCGTGGAGAATGAAGGACGCCGTCCGTGCAATCATCCGGAAGGGCTCTCTCGCAAATCTCGCCGTTTTTTGTTCTCTCCCCGCCGTGTCCTGAAGTCTCCTTCGCATCCTTCGACGTCGCTCGCTTGTTCTTCCGCCACCGAAGCAGAGAGAGAGGTGCCCGCGGAGAGTGCGTGTGTTTTGTCGGTGGTTTTTCACTTGCGTGGAGCGCCGCTCGGCGATACGGGTCGCGGTTACCAGTTCTCCGCGTCAACCGCCGTCGGCGGAGCGACAGAAATCATAAATTTGCCTTGTCGAAAGCGGAATCGGTTGTTGCAGAACGCTGAGTGTTCTTCAACTTTCCATCGGTGGTGCGAAATGGGCGTCGATTGCCGTTCCCACTATCGGGGGGGATCGAGAATGGGCCCCGGAGGGGGGGAGGGGTGTGTGGAATCATTACGGTGCCACCCCCCCCGCCTGATTCTCTTCCCACTGGAACACCCTGGGCGCGTATTTACGCCGACGATGCGCTCCGAGGATAACATTTTTGGTGAAAATACTTCCATAACTTTGTTTAGAGAATAGTCTTTTATTTCGAAATTTAGTAAAAAGTAGAAAATAATTTTTCCTCGTTGGCCAGAACCTTTTCGTATACTCTTGACTGAGATTTTAATTTTCGGTTCTTTATTTAGCAACATATTTTGAGTAAATTTTAAGAATTCTCGAGTTATTGAACGCTAATCGTTAAGATCCAATATCATCTTCACGTTCTGATGAAATAAGATAAGGAAAACAGAGAAAGTGTCTTCATTATTTCGAGGTTCTTACCTGTGGGTAATACACATTTGACTGGTGAAGAAAAGTTCATTTTTAACTTTTTACTGCCGTTGGAAAGTAAAATCTTTTCGCGCACACACATATACATATATATTTATATAATAGGGGTGCTGGGCGGAATGAAGAGGGGTTTATTGTAGTGTTCGATGTTGGGTTAGGTTTTGTTTAGGGCAAGCAAAGAAATTGTCGCTGTACCGTTTCGTAGCTTGTGCACATCCAGAAACCTGTCCTAACCGGTAGACGTGTGTGTGTATGTATATGTGTATATATATATATATATATATATATATATATATATATATATATAATTATCAACAATTTTCAAAATCATCCGATGCACTTTCGTGTTATTCTGTGTACATTATGCCTTTTCCATTCTTCCACGCAATTGCATTCCAAAACCTGTCTCAAAGTCAGGCAAATGAATACGTACACAATTTCTCTTGCCTCAACGACGGAAGTCAAGACAAGTTGTATAAACTAGCGCTCCATGTCAACGTTTTCAATGTTATTTTTTATATCTCTTCACTGAAGGATCCCGGAATCTACTCCTCTCTTTTTGCAAAAGCTTCGTTACCTATCACGCTTTCTTCTTCTGACCTACCACCGTCTTCCTCATCCTTGCCATATTTATCTATTTTTGGCTGAAACCTTTATAGGTGAAATACGTGTTCTAGTTCATGCCCTCCCAATTTAACGGTCTACACACCTATCTGTCCTATTTTGTGAGAACCCCATTAACTTCGTAATTTATTTTTCATTTTGATGAGAAAATGTGAGCAATGAAGAATTGAAGAGACTCTCAGGGTGTTGGATAAATCTGAATGCAGGGAAAGTGCCCTGGCCAAGGGTTACGGTTGCGTCGACTGTGAATGCAAACCCTCCCTCCATCTTCAACGAGTCGAGAGTGAAGTAAAAGCCGCCCGCCTTCCTTCCTCAATGCCTCGATGTCCCCTCCTGTCCGAAAGTGCCCCCAGCCTAGTTCTTCCAATTACTCCGAAGCACTTACTTTTCCACTCGTAATTATTTTTTAAAAATAAATCGCATGGACTTTGAGCTTTATCTACTTATTCCCTACTTGCTAGTGCTTTCTCCGATGCGCATGTTCGGATTTTAAATGCCTCCGAACTATTGTGAAGAAATATTCTCTCTCTCGGCTCGGCAGGTTACATTTCTTCATGGATTATTAATTATATGTCATTCACGAAATCATTAAAGACTGCTGGAACGGAATTTGCTCTCATCCGACGCCAGGATACCCTTTATCTGCATCTTTATATTGCAAGCGCTCAAAGCAGTGAGTGAAAGTTGCCGTTAGGTTACCAACCGCAAGGTGAATTGGCGATCCCTAGCATTGGCTATCGTCATATTTTCAGTTAGTTTAGATTTCTCGCGCGTGATCTTTGTCGCTATCGTATTCACGACTCATTGGCTGGAAGAAGGATTCCATACATACCGCTCTGGTCGGTCGTCATTTTATCACTCTCCCTTCCCACCTGGTGCTTGCACCCCCTGCCACGCCCCTTTTTCGTGGATCGCGGGGTATTTATGTAGATGTTGAGATCAATTTCCACTCTCACGGTGGTCTCCCTAATCAATGTAACGCGGGGCCGAAATCATTCCCTCTGCGTGTCACTCTTGCACTAGATTCATTTTTATTCATTCTAAGATTAAATTCAGGGCCGGCTCAGAGGGAGGCCCTGCGTGTTCCAGGCGCGTCCTGTCCAAGACGAATGGGGCATTTCTCTCCGATGTCCACCCATTTGGTGGGTCGCCGCATCGTTGAGGATACAGAAGCGGCTGCAATTACGGGGATCGAGTCCTCCGTGCGTGCGAATATCGCATGCGAATGACCAGCGAAATCGGTTTCGCGGATAGGACGGAAGAGAGAAAGGATATAAAAAAGTGCCTCGTCTGTAATTACCGATGCGATTGATTTCACCCGCTAATCGTTCTGCTCGGCAAGGAGCGAGCGGCGAGTGCAACTCGGTTCGCATTCGTCAATGTCGGCCACTCGCGAGCTTCGTTCGCTTCGAGGCGCTTAACGAACGGGTTCCTCCTCCGCTTGTTTCGGCGTTATCCCTGGTTCGCCTCTCCCAATTCCCCGGGTGAAAAGTGTCCGGACGACTGACGTACACAAACTACACGCACGAGTCACCCTTCACGCATTTCGTTTTCGGGATAGGCCGAGCCAAATACAAGATTTGTATGAAAAGTATCGGAAACAATTTTTTCTTGACGTGCAATGCGTGTAGTGCTGTATTCACACCGTCAGTTAAGCGTGCGCATGATCGCAGATATCGTATTGGCATTGACAAGATGACAGTGCACACACCACTATCATTTCAAATTTGGCGATGCGAAACATCTGAATTCAACCCGTTCCGAAGGCATTTGGACGGATGACCAAAGGAGCAGAGAGTCGAGTGTGTCTGCTTGCGAAGGCCTTCTGCAAAGGTATCGCGACGATTTCCCAACCCTTTACAGTCTATTATTACATGGTTAGTAGCTGTTCCTGTGCCTACACAAGGAGGACGAGGAAAAAAATCATTAAAAGAGGGCAGAGCGGTTATAGCATGCCATAAGTATGGTTCAGCAAATATTTTTTGACAAAAGATTATTTGAAAAACAACGAAATGTTTACTCAAATTCAAATATTGATGTTCTTGATGAATTTGACACTCCTAGAGAAATATTTTATTACTTCATGCTTACGTACAATTTTACTGTGCTTTTGAAAATTGCATCCATAATGACGCTGTAACCGAAAATTAATATGAATTATGGCAGAGAATATAATGAATTACGACAGGGTTAGCGCGGTGGAAGAGTTCCCTACTTGAACAGATGAAGAGGTTTTTTTTTGTTTTTGCTTTTGCCTCGCGGATTGAGAAACGGCACAAATTTCCCAGCTTCGTTCAATCAAACGGATTAACTTACAATTACGGCAATTACCCTAACGGCTGGTGGCATGACACCCCTTGCCATGCGCCCGCGTGGAGACTTGTTAGGTTAGGAGTACGCATATCTTTTGGGCTGGAGATTTTTTACTCCCTCGCGAAGGAAAGGGGAGGACGATTCGACTCCCACGCGACGGCACCAGGTCAAGTTTTTCAGGTCTGTAGACGAGGGCCTCGTGGACCCTCTTCTCCTCCATTTCCACTATCCCCCCCCTCGCGCGACCCCCTTCATATCCTTTTCCTTCTGCCCAATTCTCTACGTGTATCCGAGGGTTAAGGACGGGAACACCTCCTCCCACCCTCCCCCTTTTACATTCTACAAACTACAACAATTTATTGTGTTACTTGTTACGGCACTCACGTGGGAAAGCACGCGGAATTGCCGGTTTAAATGTTTCCTTCCTCTCACGAACTGTGCTTTCGTGAAGACACTCGTATTATTACCATCAAATAATTTGTTCAATAGGTTCATATTGGGGTCAAAATTATTCTGATGTGTATTCATCCCCCGCCACACACCCCAGCGATGGCTTGCAGGGTACTAAAATGTGTAAATGTCTATCTAGATATCTAAATGTTACACTGCAAGCGACGTAGATGGGGTGTAGGTCCCGTCCGGAGCGAGCGTTAATCCGGATTTCAAATGTGTTAACGTGGCGATTAAATCTGTGGCGAGCATGTTCACGTAGAGGAGAGGAGTCATATTTCACCGGCTTTGTCTTTTATCATTGACCCGGAAGATTTTTTTGTTGAAAACCACACCATTGTAATCTTACGGCGGATTCGATTGTTCTCCGTCAATCCCACTCCTTTAATTTGAATTCCCTCCCCGGACTACAACCTTGACGTGGTGGAAGGGCTTGTGCGTTCCGATGACCCCTAGAGCTATGCTGGCGGGAGTAAATAATAATTGCTCCCAGTAGGGTCACCCATGCCAGAGATAGGTCGATGGCTAGGAGCCAGACGAAAGCTAGTCCACGCAGCGTCTGTTCCTCAGTGGGGCGGCTGCAATGGCGTCTGACCCCAGTGGGGCGGCCAGTAAGTGATGGTGTCACGTTAAAAACACTACTGAGGAAGGCAACGGGAGACCACCTCAATTATCATTCCCAAGATGAATACACTACAGAGAATATGAGTCCTGGCAACTATGGGGCTTGGCCCAATCGGCCGTGAGTCGTGCCCGGCAGCGGGGGAGGCAAGGCTTCCGCGGTCGTCATCCCACGATACCATTGCAAGGGAAAACCAGCAGCAGCAGGACAGAAGACGCAGGAGAAGAAGACCAAATTAGTTAGAATAGGACGTGGAATGTTAGGACAATGATGAGGACAGGGAAATTGGAGAATGTTAAGCGAGAGATGGAAAGGGGAAATATAGATATTTTAGGTCTATGCGAGGTGAGATTGAAAGATAGCGGGGATTACTGGAGTGATAAGTATAGAATAATATACAGCGGTGGGGACGAGAGCCAACGAGGGGTTGCCATAGTATTAAATGAAGAGCTAGGAAGAAGCGTAGTCGAGATAGAGCAGGATACAGATAGATTATTAGACAGAAATATAGATAGATTATTACTAATAGAGATAAAAGCAGAACCGACGAATTTGGTTATTATTCAGGTATGCATGCCACCGAGCAACCATAAGGAAGAAGAGGTCGATAGGATATACGATCAGTTAAGAGGACATAATCTCGTGTGTTCCTGCAGGGAAACATTTGATAATGATGGGGGATTGGAATGCGACGGTAGGCGAAGGAAGAGATGGTGATGAGGTGGGGGAATACGGTTTAGGCATGAGGAATGACCGCGGGGAGAAAGCAGTTGAGTTCTGCAGGAGACAGGGGTTAGTCATCACCAACACTTGGTTTAGACACCACAAAAGACGCAGGCATACATGGAAAATGCCAGGTGACTCAGAGAGGTATCAGCTAGATTATATCCTGGTTAGACACAGGTTTAGGAACAGTATGATAAATTCGCACAGCTTCCCGGGAGCGGATGCGGACTCTGACCACAATTTAGTTGTTATGAAATGTAGCGTACGTTTCAAAAAGATAAGGCAGGGGCGGCGAGTTAGAAAATGGAATGTAGAAGCATTAAATGGTTTGAAAAGGAAGGAGTACAGAAAGGCGGTAGAGTAAATCATGGAGGATGGCAAAGAGCTAAGTATTATCGAAGAAAAATGGGAAAGTATCAAGAAAGGGTTGTCTAAAGCCGCAAATGACACTTTTGGAACCCTTAACGCGAAAAGGACTAGGAAACCATGGATCACGGAGGAGATGATTACAAAGATGGATGAGCGGAGAAAATGGAAGAATGTAAATACAGAGTTAGGCAAAATGAAGTACAAAGAATTAAACAATAAATTGAGGCGGGCAACATATAAAGCAAAAGAAGCATGGTGGAAGACGCAGTGCGAGAATATGGAAAGTTTGCAGAGGAAAGGTGAAATTGGTGCGCTGTACAGCAAAATTAAATCTTTATCGGGAAGTAAGAAAGGAAGAGCTATGCTAACAGTTAGAGATAAGGCGGGTAAGATAGTAGTTGACACAGGTAAGATCCAAGAGGGATGGAAGGAATATATAGAAGAACTGTATGGTAAAGAACTTCGACCAGCAAAGTTTGACATTGAAAAAGAATATGACGTAGAGGAAGGAGAAGAATTGCGCTAGGCAACGAGGCTTTCACAAGGAGGAGGGAGTTGATGACAGGGTCGTTGAGTACGGATGTTAAGAAAAGACTCGTAAAGACTTTGATATGGAGCGTAGCTATGTACGGCGCGGAAACGTGGTCATTGAAGCAGGAGGATAGACGTAGACTGGAGGCTTTTTAAATGTGGGTGTGGAGAAGAATGGAGAAGGTGAAATGGACAGAGAAGAAAACAAATGAGGAAGTACTTGGTATGGTGGGCGAAGAGAGGGGTTTGTTGGGAGCAATCCTATGGAGGCAGGAAAAATGGATGAAGGGGGTATTGTCCAGCAGTGGATTGTTGAAGACTGTAAGAGAGGGGAGAATGTTAGGCAAACGAGGAAAAGGAAATAACAGGATAGGGATGTTGGACGGGATGAAGGGGGGAAGAAAGTGCTCAGAGATGAAGAGGGACCTGATGTAGAGTAGGATGCTGGATTTTGTGTTTTGTTAGGAGTCACAAAATATTTATTTAGGAGCTGTGTCCATTCAAAAACCTACCTTAACCGATATATTGCCTAATAATAAATAATAATTCGAATTGTCGCTGGATAGATGAGACATTTACTCATAACAGAGATCATTTATTTATTTTATTGGTGTTCGTTGTCGACCGTAAGTTTCATGTAAGTTTGTTACAAAGTAATTTATATTTTGAATTGAAAAAAAATGGTGCGGATTCAACGGTTTTAAACTGTTTTAAATGGACCCAGAAGTTTAACTTATATTCTCTACCTTTATTCGCTTCCTGGGATATGTAGTTTGGGATGTTAATGTAGCATTCACTTTCATTTACGTATAATAGTTGATGTAAAATTGGTTATCGTATTCGCTAAGTACTGCCTGTTGATCACTATTATCAGGCGGTGATAATAGTGATCTGGCCATTCCTAATGCCATTCGGGATGCCCCATTTGCCGTGCATAATACTCCTATTTCCGTTGATCCCGAGTCAACCGTGCGAGGGGCAAAATGATTGCTATCGTCGATCGATGGGTTCCGCGTTCATTTACTCTCGGCTTCCCGCTCGCCTCTCGCCCATGAGTGTATCGCACTACGGGAATGGCAATCATCCTGCTTTCATCTGTGCCCTCTTCGATTTGTGAAAAATCGTTCCGGTATCGCAGGATGGCTCACGCTAAACACGCATTTAAGACGAGGCGTGACCGACCTCGGAATAACGCCTCACTTTAATGAATGGCTTTATTACTTTGCTTGTGTTTATCTTAAAATTAGGCAGCACACCAGACCTGCTCTGTTGACATTGAGTCAAATTTGAATTGAGCGCTCCACTGTTGCCTAGATACCATGGGAATTGCGCGCGCGATTCCCACTGTGGCTGATGACCACCTCTGGGGGAGGACCGGCGGTCCTTTTTGACACTCGCAATATTTTGTCGCCGACGTCACAGGCTGTTCAATTGTTGCCCCTAATTTAACCTTTGTCGCTCCCCTTTAGTTTTTCCCTATTTTATCGCTTGTTTTCATGCTCTTCTATAAGTATCTCTGTCATACAAAAACAACTATCATATATTTCCTACCATTGTCTTCTCCTATTGTTGCATGTAGCCACTTAAGTTAAACGTGTACTCAGGGATATAGGAAACCAAACATAATCGCTTCATCTGATTCAATTTCATAATCCATTATCCGGTGGGCGTCCCAAATTTAATTGTAACGAATTAGTTGACAAAAATACATCGTCTGCTCAAATATCATTTTACGTCTGCAGAGGATGATCGAGAGTAGGGTTATATGTATTGAGTACCAATTCCTCGTTGCCCTCTCGTTGTGAAACAAGAAGAATTTTTAAAGGAGAGGATTTTCAAGGAAGAGCGTTATTCAGGTATTATAATTGTCGTTGCACTAGATGTTAGAAAAATTGTTTAGTAAAAAATAGTAAAAATGTATCGTAAAACATTGTGTGTATGTAGTGCTTTGTGTATTTTTCTTTAAAATTATGAACTTATTTTGGACATTTTTATATTAACTTTGTTATAATCTCGATATGAACAGTGATTAACATGTAGTTACCTTTCGAATAGGTCTTAATTTCCTAAATTATTCCAGCTCTAGGATCGACGTTCTTTTATATTTCTCTTCTCCGTAATATTCTTCGAGCAAAGCATGTGCCAATGTCAGGCAACACCGCGAACATCTAAAAAAATCCCAATTCCGCCATGTAAGCAAGACCCAGATGTCCACTACCACGACGAATATTTCAAAAGCCAACCCGCTAAAAAACAATATATTTTAGTATTCCATGGCGGAGTTCGAGGTCGGGGGCTTTCCGATCGAATATAGAAATGCAACAACGGTTTGTGCTTGGATGTCGCCAGCCACCCCTGAATCACCTCTCTTGCGATCTATTCGCCCATGGCAGATCTGCGAATTAAATTTCGGTGCAAAAGTTGGGTCCGGAGTCGTCAGAACCCGCCGAGATTAGGGCGGGTGTGCCTAGGGACTCGGAAGAAGACCTGACAACCGTGTCGCTACGGTTGCGGATTTGGAGGGCTACCTGGATCACTCTCGAAAGATAATCGACGTTTCGTCGTCATCATAAGATTCATATTCTATATTTCCTCTCGATTTTCGCAGTGTTCGCAACATTATTGGGAATTTCCCGTCTCGCGCTTCACATCTGCTCGTGAAGTACACCGCTTCGCGTCCCCTGGCCAGCCCACGGCATCGCCCCACGAGGGTCGCTGCCGATCTTCGTTCGTCTAGCTGAACCCCCCCCCCCCCACACACACACCCTCCTCCTTCCTACCCCCCCCCCCCCCTCCACCACCACGAGACAGTAGAACAAAGCCATTTTTTATTTTCAAAGAAGAAAGAATCGAATCGAATTATAAGGCTTGCTGGCGTAGGCGAGGCGACTTGTCCGCGCTGCTTAGAGTTGCTCCTTCCATTTGTGGAAACGGACGACATCCGGAGCGCAGGATTCATGAATGGGTATCTTGAGCGTGTGTGCGATGCTCGTCTTCTTTTTTCCCTTCCACGGGGAAGGAGGAGGGGGGACCAGTCTTCCTTCCCACGCCCCGACCGCCCCCGCCGAGGAAACGACGTCCACCCCACTCCCCGACTTCTGGCGATAACCCTCGCTCCCAACGGCAGCACCACTCATGGTAACCATGGTGGCATTATCAGGTCGCGTGATGAAAAACATCTTCTACATGTTCAATCATCCAAAATTATTCATTGATTCTAGAGGAGCGGAGAGGAGCGAGATTTGGAAAACTTTGCTATGATAAACTTAGTAGCGATTCCCACCCGAATGCCAACTGCATTGGGAACACCGAAATAGAAGGAACGTGTAGACTCAATTAAATACCTATGACGTTATTCTCACTCACGATCTCTCCTGGATGAAACACATACCTGGGGGAATATGTGCTCAAGCTAACGAAAAATTAGAATTTATTACAAGAGTACTGGGTAAATGTGACGAAAATGTCAAAGAGAAATGTTAATTGTCCCTGGTTAGGCCTCATTTAGAATATGATGGAAGTTGGCTTAATTTGCCGAATTGGATCGCGTGAAGCGTGGAGTAGCGTTACATTTGTAAAACGTAGTTGTCGTGATAAACTTAGTAGCATATCCGAAATATTAGAGCAGCTAGGCTGGGAATCACTCGACTCAATCTATCACTACTCCTCGTACCCGACCATTCAAAAAGTCATTGATCCAACCCCGAATATTGTTATCTATGCCATATGCTTCTAGATTTTAGAGTAGGTTACTATGAGATACTTTGTCGAAGGCTTTCTTAAAATCTAGGAAATCTGCGTCCATTATAACATGACTTTCTCTCCTGAAGTAACAATATCGTGAACAAAAAGCGCAAGTTGTCTCGCAGGATCTACCCTTCTCGGAAACCGCGCTGATTTTTCATTAATAACTCCTGATTATCGAGGTGTCTCACGATAGAGCTAGCAACTGTATGTTCCATGACCTTGCACGGAATGGATGTGCGGGTGATGTGTCCGTCATTGCTCGGTTCCTCCTTGTCTCCGCTTTTAAATATTGGTGTTACGTTAGCCGTTTTCCAATCTCTGGGATCCATGTGATCTACCAGCGACTTCTTAAATATTTATTATTATTATTATCAGAGATAGAGAGATTAAGTGTAGCACAGATAGATTTAAATTGTCATTTTTGCCACGAACGATAAGGGATCAGAATAAGAGTGTCCGTCCGCGGTAGGGTAATATTCGGGTTAAAATTCGTGTGGTGTGTGTATTAACCCCGTCGCACACCCTAGCGATTGCTTTATGGGGTACTTAAATATCTAAAAATATAATACGAAGTGGGATCAAGCGCACACTTAATGTGCACTAACTTGTACCAGAAGGTGTACGAGGGAGTTGGGTTTATGAAATATCTAAAACCGCCTTGACCCGCTGTAGACAGCCGTCGATAGAACTGCCATCCAGCAATGAATTTCACGTGCTCCCAATACGAAGTGCCGAAGACATCTCGTTCGAAAAGAAGGCATCCTCGCCTCTGCACTGTTGAGTTGACGGAGAAAACGATGCGAAGTAGCCGAAGAGACACCAGTCGCAGACGACTTGTGCGCTCGTATCCATGACGGCGACGTGACGCGGGCGTACGTCACCGCCGGCTCGCTCGCTCTCTGTCCGCCCGCGTTCCCTTCGTCCCCTTCCGGCGAAGGGAAACGGGCCCGTTCCGCCCCTTTTCCCCCAAAACGGCCCCTCCCGACGACCCAACCACCCACGCACCCCCTCCACGGGTCGTGTTCTTCTCTCTCCGGACCCACCCCCGTCGCGGTGCGGCTTCCGGTCGCGCCCCCCCCCTGGGGCGACGTAAGGAGGGAGACTAATGGCCCCCCGGGGGACTACTGCCCCTCGCCGGCGACTTGGTCTTAAGTCTCTTGACGCGAGAGTAAGGCCGAACCCCACCCCCCCTTTCACCTCTGCTCCGTGCAGTTTCAAAAGGCGCTCATTCTGACGTGTGCGTCCAATGGCCCAACGATTGCCCGCTACCAATCTGTATCAGTCTGGACGCAGTTCTGCGTGGTGATTTACAGCATCCCACGCCAGGGATGACCGTATGTAGGGTCAGAACGGGAACGCCCTCGAAAGCACTTGTGGAATATGTGTCCGCCAGGAGAATCGATTCCATGCCACAGTGACTCCACCTTGCAGTGGTTCCCCTTGAGGGGATGGGGTGGCGAAACCCCTTCAAGGCGGGATTGGCTCCCTCGGCCACCACTCGGTGCGCCCGCGGCCCAGGAGTGGCGCATCCTGCGTGCGACAGGTGTTCCCCCTCCCGCCATGTCCTTATCGTCATCTCGCCCTGCCTCTCGCCATTCCCTCCTTTCCTGGTCGTCTCCCTATCGAGTCCAGGGCGAAACTTCGCCCACCCGTTTGAAAAATTCGTTGGAATGTTCCAGTTCAAACTTTGGCCGCCTTGTGTCGTGGAAATACGTATGCTATTGGAGTGAAAACTTTTACCATTTCAATTTTCTACTTGGGGTTTATCTCGTAATGTTCGTGGGGACGTCATTTTCCAGCTACGATTTGAAAGGTTTGTACTCAGAGTATCGGTCGCAATTTTCGCCTTACGCGTGTGTGAAGTTCTGAATTCAGACCGTCGGTTGTGAAGTGTGTGCATGATCGCAGATCGCATTGGCATAAGATGACCGTGAACACCATTATCACTGGAAATTTGGCGATGCGAAAGATCTACTCTAAATTAGTTGAGAAGGTGTTTGGACGGAAGAGCAGAGTCGAGTGTCTGCTTGGGAAGACCTGCAACGGCATCGCGACGATTCCCCAACCCTCTTACAGTCCCAACTTGGCACCAGCAGACTTTCCTATTCCCAAAAGTGAGATCCTCCCTGGAAGGACACCACCTAATGGGGCCCTAAGTGCCGTCAAAGAAGCTTGCACGCGTACCCTTAAGGGTACCTTCCGGAATCCGCCCAACAGGGAGCCTCCGAGTCGTGGAGAAGCCGCTTTGGCAAGTGCGTCGACGCTCAAGGGATGTTCTTTGAAGAAATTTGAGGCATTGTAGCGATATCTGAAATGAAACCACTTTTCCGAAACTTCTCCGGATACTTTATATACAAACCATTTACAGCAGTAGGTGTTAAAAGTTAATAACGACAGATATCATAAATGGATTTAAAATGAAAGGCACAAATTTTTGACAAATTCCAAAGAAACTGCGGGAGATGCCGCAACAGTAACTTTTTCTCAAATTCAAAATCATTCGTCGATTCCGCATGGAAGTGTCGCATGAAGTCGGCGATAAAGCGGTGGATTTATTCGATTTGCGTCGACGATTACTTGTCAGTCCCGTTGAAGGACATGGTCCATTTGGGTAGAGGGGTGCGGCGACCCAGGGGGTGTGGACGAGAGGCGAGGAGAGATGGAATGAACAAAGAGGAGGAATGATTTGAGGAGGGAACCGGGATGCAGGAGATCGGCGTGGGAGGAATAGGGTGACGACCAAACCCCCTGCCCTCTGGGTGGCGCCAAGCGTCGGCGCCGCCAGTTTGAACGTTTCCAAATAAACTAATACTATTTTTGACGCATCGAGGCCCTTTACTAGAAGAACGCGCCGACCGAAAAACCACCTCGCATGAGTTTAATATGACGCTACCTTGCTATCGGACACACCTGGGGAGAACGCGAATTTGTAAAGAATAGAATGGAAGGGAAAATATGTGTGGCAGTCAAATGAAAACAGAACACCCGCCATGCAAAGATGAGCGGAGAGGCGTGGTTCGTTTTCTGGTGCCTGAGGGCTCTCGCCACCGTAGTGCCAATCTGACGAAGGCTGCGCTTCAGCGATTTGATCGGAAAACACTTCGACAACCTCTGTACATCCCGGATCCTCCACCTTGTGATTCTTGCATCTTTGGCGACCTAAAGGAAGACGTCCATGGGCGTCAGTTTCATCCGGGACGGGAGGAAGTGCCGAAGTTTGGATCCGTCAGCGGCCAGCCGCCTACTCCACAAAACCCGAATTGATCGTCTCATCTCCCAGTGGGATGTGTGTTACTTGTGAATAAAACCCTGGTCTTTGCTGTTTGCCCTGGGGATCAAGATGGTGCGGGGGCTAACGTACTGGCTTCCCACCCAGAGGGCCCGGGTTAAAATCCCGGCGGTGCTGAATATTTTTCAGAGGTATCTCGGTCCCTATTCGAGGTGCTCTGTGGAGGGCACTTTGCGTGAGTACACCGTCCGTCGGATGGGACGTAAAGCTGCGGACCCCTTGACGCCCCTCGTAAAGAGTAGGCTAATGCCGACGCCGGGTTTCTCTCCGCCCTTCATCCTTTCCTGTCCATCCCCTAGGGCGCAAATGACCACAGCTGTCGGTCGCCTCCCCTTAGTACTAATGCTACGAACGAAGAGAGGTCTACTGTCACACCATGTCTTTCTGGAAGAAATGCATGAGTACAACACCTTCGACAACAAAGAAAACCAGCAGCATGACTTTGATTTTCGATCGGCTTTTTGTTGATTTTTTTGGTTTGATTTAATCCACTTGAAAACGGATGTTTTCTCCAGAGCATTTTCACCGTCAACAGCTGTCATCATTTCAGTAATTTCTTGATATTTTTTACCGCACTTCACCAAAAACTTGATGTTGATTTGTTGCTAATGTTGTGCTTTCGTCAGTATCCATACTCGACAAACAGTAAAAACAATGACAGCAGTAACTAATATAACTGGCACTGTACGCACAGCTCGACGATCCGACAAGCAAAGACGGCTCATTGGGTCTCAGGCAACTAGTGTCGCTAGTGGGCTACAGTCCGCGTCATAGCCGGCAGATTACACCAATTCGCGTATTTATTGGATAGACCTAGTGTATGATATGTGCCTGAAAGCTGAGGGAGGATTTCATTTGTGCGAGCACAAACACTCTCTCTATCTCTCTCTCTCTCTCTCTCTCGCATGATAGTCCGCGGGCCCTTGGAACGGTGACTTCATGTTCTTGAGAACCCTTACAATCTTGGTTTCCTTGCCGATCATCGCACGCCTATTGCGCCGATTCTGTATAATGTGCTCGTCAGTGATTCATCGAATCCTTTTGCAGACTGGCTTGCCAAAGCTACATCACCCACAATCTGATTGGATGAACCCTCCGCAGCCTGCTTTCAGAAGCGAAAAAAGTACTTTTGTTGAGCCAAACAAAAAATTAATAAAATCAGACAAATAGCAGATATTAAAGCGTCTCCCAACAAATTTTCCAATGTTGACTAAACAGTTCAAATGGTCGATATCATAATCAGCTCCATTTGGTCAATGTGACGATTTTAATGATAAATTTTACGATTGTGATTTTCATTTGTGTGTGCTATAGTATTTCGAAAAATATAAAATGATGTTGTAACAATGTAGTGTGCATAACCTTTCGTCTCTTTTACATTTAATCTGCAGCTGGGACAATGTCCTGTGTCATATGAACCCGTTCTAATGTCTTGTGCCCTGGAATGACGACGGTTGTCTCTCCCTCTCCTTTCTGGGTGGTCGCAGCAGCGGTCGCCCGGTCGACGGAGTGTCGAGCGTCGCCAAGAGCCGCAGCGTCGGCCTCCTCCCGCCGTCGGCCGCCCTCTCGAAGCAGCAGCCCCCGCGGCCCTTGGGGGCGGCGAGGAGGTTCGGGGGCGGAGGGTCCCCGGCGGCTGGGGGCCTGCTCGACCCCGTGGCAGCCCTGGCGGCGGCCACGACGCGCCCCCCTGGCGGGGGCCTGGTTCCTTGCCAGCGGAGCCGGACCCAGCCAATCCCCGTTCGCGTCGGGGGTGGTGACAGCCCGGAGGAGTGTGCCCTCGTCGGCGGAAGCATCGCGGAGAGGTCAGGCCCAGCACCGTCATTGCCAGCTTCATTTGATCGTATTTGCTACATGTCTTCATGGCGTTCGAACGGCCCATTCCCTCCACCTCCTTCCTCTCTTGAAGCTCCCCCTTCCACGGCGGCCTCATCAACCTCCTCCTCCCCCTTTTTCTGCTTTTCCATTACGATTGCAATTTCCAGGTCGATTACAATTGCATGGTTACTTGGCCAACGTGGGGGAGAGAGTGACATAGCACTCCACAATGCATCTCTCCTCTTTAAACCGCCGTCCCTCTTTCGGTACGTATGACCTCTCTCACCGCGTCAAATGGGCAGGCTTCGGTGGGGAAGTGTCGGTCGTTGTTGGGAGGGTGTCATGTCCTCGTTGCCGAGCAACGGCGAAACAATTGAACCCCTTCAATTGAAGCGAGGGAAGTGCGAAGGGAGTGGGGGGCGAAGTGTGTCTTCCCCGCCGACGACTGAGCTCTCCCCCTCGCCCCTGGACGGAAGCGCGCCTTTTGTGGCTTATCCCGAAATACACGCGCGTGCGATCGACGGCCTCACTCCACTCAAGCGTAGCATTCAGGCGCCTCGAAAATAAAATGGCGATTAATTGCAATTCTTGTTGTCTCCATTTATATTTAAATATTATTATTAATACAGGGTAAGGCAGAATGGACTCCCTGATTTGACGGCTAAATTGTAAAATAACCAACCAAGATAATTAAAAAAGCGATTTCATTTCTGAAAAGTACATCTAATGTCATTTTATTTTCATCATGTTTTGAACATTAATTCATCAAAGTGATGACCTTGGCGAGCGATGCACATGTTGAGTCGTTCGAAAAAGTTTTCGAAAGCTCTTCTCGGCATATTCTGCGTTATTCCAGCAATGGCATCTTTAAATGCCTCCTTAAGAGCTTACCAGGTCCTTGGTTAAACTTTGTAAACCTCAGCTTTGAGATATATCTTAAGAAAAAAATCGCATGTCTTCAAATCCGAGGAGCGAGCGAGGGTGCATTGGAACATCCCCTCGTCAGGATATCAGGCGGCCGGGAAATTGTTCTTGCAAGATTTGGCGTGAATGACGGGCGGCGGTATGAGCACACCATCCTGTTGGAACCAAAAGGCTTCTATTTTCATATTCCTCGCCATACTCTTCCATTTGGGGGAGTACAACGTTCTCCAGCATCTCAAAATAGCGCACAGAATTCACAATAACAGTTGAACCTCGAGATTCAAAAACTTTGGGCCCAATAATGCCTATGGAGGACACAGCGCACTTTGGGGCAATTGGGTGAAGTTCGCGAGGGTTAACAGTTGCCCTGTAAAGAAAATTTTGCTTATTCACTGGGCTGGAGGGGTGAAAATGCACTTCATCGCTAGACCACGGAATAGAGTCGCATTGCACAGAGGTTGAGATTGCATTCCAAGCATCTGTACGTTTCACCCAGTCTTCGGAACTCAATTCTTGAACGGCCATCATCTTTAAGAAGTGTAAGTGAAGGCCAGAGTGTAAAATCCATTGTGGGCGATATTCCAAGAGCAGGAGAATGTTTCTACGCAGAGTGCGATGGAGACTGTTCAATGGACGCTCTCACTGTCTCCGATGTTTTCAGGTGTCCACCGCACACTTTTAGGTCGCCCGGCTGGTTTTCTAGGATGTGCAGATCCTGTCGCCCGTACGCTAGTAATCCATTTCCTAATGGTATCAGTATCAGGAACCCTGTCGTGACGACTCAAACCAAACCGCCTGCGAAAAGCCCTCTGCGTCATCGCCATCATTGTTTTGAAAGAACCTTTTCTACGACAAAGCCTCGATGCTCACCTGACCACGGTATGGTAACTATGAAAAATGGCGTTGTTTCCCGCAGCTAGCACTCCGCTAATTCACCTTCACGCTCTTCAGTGATTTTTTTTAAAGTAGGGAGTCCATTCAGCTCCACCCTGTACAATAGTTACGATACGACCATTTAGTCTGGTGGCAGGTAACATGAGGTGGTAAAAAAGAAGTCACGCAAATATTACTTATGCAGGAAATATTTGTATTTTTTTAGTATTTTAATATGGTTGACATATTTCAATCTTCCATCCCGCAGGAAAAAAAATAATTTTTCCCGGTATTAGAAAAATGCCGTCCCGGTTCTACATCTTTGCCGTTCCGGTTCTGTATCTTAAAAATGTGGCATTTTCTCCCCGGATAATGTGACTCTTCTAACCATTCTGTGATATCGTCCAATGCAGCATCCCAAACATAATATCGGTGCATGCACTTCGAGCGTGCTTTCTTCCTCCTAAAGAAGAATTCAGCCCTTCCACGGAGAAGTCCTTCCACTCGTCCAACTTGGACGGCAGACTCGGGAGGAGTCCACGAAACGTAATCGTAGGATTAACGGACCGAGTGGAATTCCTGGGATTTACGCTTAAAAATGAGCTAGAATAGGGAAAGCAAGTTGGCAGCATCCGCGAATCTGCGTTGTATGAATTGGGGAAACGAACAATGTGGAATAACTCGAATGAAAAAGTCAGAAGGAATGTTGATTCCCGTTTGCTGAGACGTCACCTTGAATCCACTCGGGAGCGTTTGTGGCCCCGCGACTCCAGGGTCCATTCTCGAAATGAGACAGGATGCAGCCCGCGGAGAATCGGTCTGGACAGACAGGAGAGGGAAAGCTCAAGCCGAGCACGCGAAGATCGCATGCTCGGCTTGAGCTTTCGGAAAAATGCAAATCATTTGCACGTGTTCTGCGCCGACAAAAGAGGGAGAGCGATTTCAGGGTCGCATTACATCGACGGACACATTTGACTGTGGGACAGGCCGATGAGAGAAATCCTTTTCCCTTCGCGCAATTAGTGATCCTACCATCTATAAGCATACCGTACGGACATTTGAACTTGCTGGAAAATATACATCCACATAATATCCCTCAAGCCTCTGCAAATGCGTGTGGCGGGGGTCGCTACGTCATCACCCGTAAAAGGAATAAAACTACATGAAAAACCAACAAATCCATGCAAATCTACACCCACTGAGTCGTATATATCCAAGCGAAAAACTTAATAACTCACACGCATACAAATGTAGATGCTATCAACTAATGTACAATGCAGCTACGAATGTAGTAAAAATCTATCTAATAACGTGCAAATTCGTATATATGCTGGAGGAAGACTTAGTCTAAAACAAGGGTTAATTCACATATTTAATTAGTCATTTGCTATGCGAGAAAGACAAGAACGGTCGTACAGAATTTAAAAGTAGGAGGGGGAAATTCTACCATCACATGGGCATGCATTTCGTTGTCCCCGCCCCTGCAGTCACATGTACGGAATGTGACGCGCCGCTGTAGGAAGCGTGATGCGCGCCCCCCTACCCCAATAGGGAGAGACGAGGGATGGAAGGAGAAGAAGAATATAAATGACACATGTTGCCATTAATTGCTGATGACTTTGGTCACTGATGGGTTGGCATTCCCTGCCACACGCCATCTTGACGGTTACAGGTGATGGAGATGTGGACTTGTCTTGGGACTACATGCCGAGTGAGTAAGAAAGAGTGCGTCTTTTCATTCTCATCCTTTCAAATTAATAATATTCGCAGGAGAAGGAATAGTATTTTCAGAATTCTGGAGTGGCTTGCTCGCGTGGAACGAACTGGAGGTTTCGTGGGGTGTGGAGTGGTGAAGCGGCGGAGAAATGGTTCCTGCGCATGCGCAGAGAGATTTGCTTTCAATGCTCATCTATTATTCTCGGCGAACAAATTTTGCAACATATAGACAGACAATTTGGCGTGTTGAGAGAGTCACTCTTTTAGAAATAGAAAGGTCGTGCTCATGCATAAATCCAAATCGCATGCATCTTACTAAGTCATTTCGTTCTCCAATCTGCGAAAGAAATTTCCGTCTCTAAAATCGGGTCAGAGTTCATGGCAGTGATTTGATTTTAAATTGTAGGCGTGCATAGGCAATATTAACTGTGTGCTGCTGTTTATTTAATAGGAAATGGGAGCTGGATGATTATCTTTGGATAGAAGTTAAACGCACCGAGACAGTAGTGGAGTTTCTCAGCATGGGCTCTGGCTTTCGAGCCGTTAAGTAATCACTGTGGTGTTAAACCAGCTGATGCCGTGATTTTTGGACATTATTGTGGAGGAAACTGGGAATGTGGTGAGGAGATCTCATTTGTCAATATCTCGTTGTCCAAAGTCGCTGCGTCATGAATAAAGCGATAGTCATTGCGTTTCGGAGTGGCATGATGCGTAGTCGTGAGCAATGGGCGCGGATTTTAGTGTAATGCTGATCCTTCTGAATCTATTTTATAGTGGTTATGAGAGCCATGGGAGGATCATATTCTGGAATATTCCACTTTTTTATTTAACACCGTGTCATTCTTCCCAGGGAATGAATTGAATTTGAATTGATATTGTTCTCTACGTAGAATTGGATATAATACCTCTTGAAGAACAATAGTACGTATTGGTCAGAAGTCTGTGATGAGACGAAGGAAAAAAAAATTATTTTATCATGAAAACTTTAAGGTTAATTTAGTTCCGTGTCTTAGTCCGTGGGTGAAAATAGCAAATCGTAATTTGAATTCGCCCATCAGATCTATTTGCTGCTAATCCTATCGCCTCTTGGGGTTCTGAAAGCGAAACGATGCTTCAAATTTCACAATCGATGCCACACTATGTACATTTATGTATTGAGTCGTTGCTCGCCTTATTCCTGAATGCGGCTGCGTGAATCCCTAAGGTTTAATTTAAGGAATGACTATTTTTTTTAAATGCCAACTCGTTTTGTCGTTTGGTTGTGCCACAAAAATGGACTCTGTTTTCAATGCTTCGTCAAGTTTTGCCAATACTTCACTCTTTTAAATGTTTAACGGAAGATTGCTGACGTGATCTTTTTCTCGGGAAAGTTTTGAAGGAACTGTTTACTCGAGTCATCTTCTAGTTGTTGTGGCCATCAACCCTTAACGCGGAGAACGAGGCATTCCCCACTCTATCGCGGTCGATTCGTATGGGCGGAGGTTGGGAAGCTTGGAACCAAGGCGCCACGTTCGTCATATGAGTTTAGCGGTTATAATAATGCTGAATCAGATATTTTTAATGAATCTTAAAATATATTTTTTTTTAAACCATGTACTTAATGAGTAGGAAGTAATTTTGTGATATTACTTTTATAGGGATTAGGAAATAATTTGCTGGTACCAAGTCGGGAGTGCAAGGGAGTTGGGGAATCGTCGCAATGTCGTTGAAGAAGATCTTCGCAAGCTGGCACTTGACTCTGCTCTTGATCGTCCAACCAAACACCTTCCTGACGCGAGTTCAGCGCAGTTGTTTCACATCGCAGAATTTTCAGAGATAATGGTGTGCTCTGCCATCTTACCCATGCCAACAAAAAATAGGGCTTATTGGTAGGGTGCTGGGTAAACGTGATTAAAAGGTCAAAGAAAAATGTTATCTTTCGCTGGTTAGACCTCATTTAGAATATCCAGCAAGTGTACAATGGGATCCTCACGAATAGCTGGGATTGATTGTCGAATCGGATCGCGTTCAGCGTAGAGGAGCTAGATTTGTATAACGCTGTTATGATAAACTTAGTCAAAGTATCCAAAATACTAGAGCATCTCTGCTGAGAACCACTTAATGGAGCGGAGGTTAAATAACAGATTGAAGCTCTTGCATAAATTGTCTTTAGCAGTGATGTTGAAAATGTATTATTACCCCCATCGTGCTACGGCAGGAGAGATCATGTCAGTGAAATCAGAGAGATTAAGTGTAGAACAGATAGAATTAAGATGCCATTTTTTCCACGAACGATAAGGTATCAGAATAACATTGCCCGACCGCGGTAGGGTGATGTTCGGGTAAAAATTAGTCTGAGGTGAATTCACTCCCTGCCACACACCCTAGCGGTGGCTTGCAGGGTACTAATCTACCTAAAATATCTTGAAGAATAATACGATGTGGGATCAAGCGCACACTTAATGTACACTAACTTGGACGTAGTGGAGGATGTGCAAGGGAGCTGGCGATGTGGAGATTGAATAGCGAGGCGCGATGACTGGAGTCAACCAATCTTCGGATCGAAATGCCGATGTGACTTGACCATGAGCGAGCTTTTTATAATCTTCGAGGTAGATGAAGCCGTTAGTTCATGATGATACGTTAAAACGGAGCGGACAAATAATCGCGCATATGGCAGTGTTTACTGAGGGCCCACGTAACTTGGACGAAATAATTCAGTCCCCCATCCCTCTCGATCTCCACGGGTGGCATTCGACTACACGAAAGAGAGACATCTGGTCGCACCCCAGTGCGTGTTTATAAGGCTTTCAGAGGGTAGTCTACTCACAAAAGCAGATGCTCAACTGATTACCTATCGCAGGGTTTGCATTTGCGATCTATAAAAGCATACCTGGAGCATTTGCGATAAGCAACAGACTGATTTTCCTCCCCTCCTAGTCAAACAACCAATACGGAAGCCGTCCAGTTCGGATTAAACAAAAAACTATTGAACAAGGTCCAAAAAGCCTCAGAATTATTTTGTTGGGTTAATGGGTCGGAATTCTCAGAATCACACGAAATATAGTATGGGGAAGGAAAAAGCCATTAATAGTTTTGGCCATTAAAATTGAATGCTTCTTTTATTTCAAATGGCGTGTTCATTGGAAACGCTCTTTATAACACAAAATACGAATATTCCCGCCCTCGAGCCACATGATCTAATGCGTATTATATTGGCATGTTGGGTGGACTACATTGGAAAAAAATCACATGAATCGTTTCCCCCACGAAGCATTCAACTAGAGCAAGGAGACCCTGATTGAGCGCTCGTGTCCTCTCATCGTCCCCATCGATATCCTCGCGTGCATTTTTAATAAACCAAATTTTACAGCATTTTCCCTCATGCTTTAAATGTATCCTTTTGTCGAATAATTCTGTTATTGAATATTCTTTCATACGAGTAGCTTCGACATTGTGTGAATAACTTTGTTCGAGTTCACGACCAAACTGATTGATATCTGTGTCGAAGTGTCATAATTGGGATTTTGCACGCTTGGCTGGTGACGTTACACCCCCCGCCACACGCCCTTGCGGCGGCTTGCGGGGCATCGTGTACATGTAGGTGTAGATGTACATCGTCTATTCCTCCTCATCTCTTGCTGACGAAGCGATCTGTGTTGCCTTTCATTACGCACGATGCACACGTTTGTGATAATCCTCAATTAGCGCCGCATCGCTCTTTCCAGGGAATATCAGGGCCTCGGATATTTCCAATTGTGTCTTTAGAAATTGGAGTCCATTGATGTATGTTTCCTGGCGTGTGCAGGTTTCCTCTCCATTGGGATATGCAGGTGTAGTCGTAATGTTTTGCTGAAGTTTGCAATTTTTAGAGTGTTAAAAGTAACGCTTGCAGAAAAATTAGATTTTGATTGCCTTACGGATTAATCAATGTTGCATTTGCGAGGGAGTATCTTAAACTTTTGATTATTTCATAAAATAATCGAGATAGGTACTTAATTTTTATTTGCTATTCTTAAGGCTTCAATACATAGTCACCACACAGAGTTATACATTACTCCCAGGGTTTCTCGACCTTTCGAAGGCCGTCATTGTAGAACTCTGTAGATTGCGTCGAAAACCATTGTTCCACCTCTCGAATGACGTTATTTGTTTTGTCCAATCTTCGACCCTGTAGTGGTTTTTTTGAGTTCTGGGAATAAGGAAAAGTCGCTCGGGGCGAGATCAGGAGGATAGGCAAAATTTCAAAGCCACACTTCGCTTTGATTGCAGCTCGCGCCATGTTTGCTTCTGTAAAGGAAAGCCACTAGTCGTGGAACTCGGCCTGCTGACACTTATATCATGTGCAGTTCTTCGTGTATCAATTTCCTCACACTGTCGTAACTAAATTAAGTCTCACTCATGATCATTTGGATATTTGCTCTTCGCTCTAATACGAGCGTAAGGATAAAGTCCTCTTCACTTTCTTCACTGAGGCAGCATCGTGTGTGAGTGATGGTCTTATTCTACTTCTTGGATCGTCGTCTGTGAGGGACATGTGGTCCATTTGAATATGCCTTTTCCACTTCAAAACTGTATCTTATGGCGGGTTATCATTGCCGTAAACGACCATTATTGCATCGTGGATTTTCCGGGCACTGTAGCCTTTCAAATGAAGGAACTTAGTCACACTCGGAGCCTCTACCTTTTCCATACTGTAAGTTAATTCAATCTATGGCTTCCCGAAACAAAACAAATCAACACTGATAACTGTAATTTACAAAATAGGGTGCATTAGGGTCCATTAATGTGCAGAATAAATGTTACCCAGATGAATCCGTTATTTCTTAATGATAATTGCTGTAAAACAAATACCCCCCTCTGTAATCCACGCGCAATGCGACCGTAAATGCGCTAAACCTCCCCACTTGAGGGCACGATTCCCTGAATTTCGCAAACCTCCTGCTTCCCGCCCATTCCGCATTCGCCTATTCTTTTCCTCTCCCCGCATCGCCTGTCCATGCCACTCTCTCGTATCTCACAGTCTTCAGCATCCCACTCCGCCTCTTGTCCGCGTCGCCCAATTCCCTCCTCCTTTCCTCACCTCTTCCTTGGATTCGGATGCTATCGCACATTAGTTTTTTCCGTTTAAATGAACGAAACGGCGACCGTAATGGTTCAAATTCCAGCCGGGGCGCTGAAGTCGTGGCTTGCGATGTGTTTCACGATGCGAAAATACGAGGAGCGTCAAGCGAAGATAAAAAAATGTACCGCCTTCGTAAAAGGAAAGGTTATGAATTTTTTATGGAGGCGAATACGAGGAGAGGCGCCATGATTGCATTTAATGAGATTAAGGGTGGGGATGGAGGAAGGGAGGGGGTGGGAAGCGCGCGCTTACAGGGCAAACATGGTTGGCTTGCTCTCGGCGTGAAAATGAAGTCGGAATAACCATTAGAAGCGTTCTAAATGTTCACGAGTTGCGTTCGGAAGGTTTAAAGAAACTGCAAGGCGGAAGGCATCACCCTGAATGCATACATGAGTTGGCGTTAAAAGGGTGGAAGGTTTTATAACTGTGAAAGGAGAGGCCAGATCGTTTTGTTGAAAATTAAGATAGAGGAATGAGCGATAAGGGATGAACGATCAGAATAACATTGTCCGAGGTAAAAATTTTCAGGTCGAAATTAGTCTGATGAGAGTTATTCACCCCCTGCCACACACCCTAGCGGTGGCTTCAAGGGCACTGAAATAACTTAGCACGAATTGCTCGCGGGGGTGAGAATGAAAGATAGCAACTCGCTGACGTGAATGGGGAAGGGAGTGAAGGCGACTGCAGAAATCTTCATTCCGATTTTGAGGAACTTCCTTCTCTCTACAGCGGCGAAGATCGTATCGCCAAAGCTGCGCCCAGACTGGTTGGGCCTCAGGGGGAGCATGTTTAGTATAGGCAGGCGGGTGCCTATGCAATGTAAGTAAGGCGTCTAATGATAGGGCAGCTTGAGTTTGGACACACTACGTGATAGTACTGTCATCTATGAGCGTGGCCAAGAATAAGGAATAAACAGATGATGCGCGAATGTAAATATTTCGAATTTTGAGAGAATTGGTGCAAACATTTTTCCGAAGTCGGAAAATCGCGTAATGGTATTTGCGTAATTCTGAGTCCACTTGAAAATTCATTCAGCTGTCTTTTATTGAAATTATCCATTTCTTTTTGTCAATTTAGTAACTTGGGCGATTTTTGTACTAGATTGGTATTCATTTTCTCTTCGCGGACTATATTTAAATCTTCATAAATTATCCCTTTTTTAATCAGATGGCATTACATTTCAATAAGTTTAAATTTTTCATCTTATTAATGTGGTATTTTACTCCAGGGTCATTTTTCGGTAATTAATCCTTGTCAGTAATCGTTTTAAGATATGCCTTGTGTCGTGTGTAGTTCATTTATATTTATGCGAACTTTTCTTGCAAAATGTTTCATATTTTTAAGTTAAGCTTGGTATCAATTCAATATTTATCCTACAATCAGTCTTTGTCGGTGCTTTTTTCATTTTTGTTGGTTTCATTACTTTGAGGGCTCAAGTAGTGAAACGATGACTCATTTCGCAAAGGTTTGGCGAACGACCTTTGATTACCCAGTTGGGTTCATGGAATACAGTTATATTTTTACTATGTGAATCACTATATGCTTACTCTCTCCTAAGACAACATTACGCTTGAAGATTAATTTTCTTAATGTTTATACTATGCCAAAATAATATTTTGCAAGCAGGCAAACGAGGTATGGATATAAACACAATAACAAATACGATGTTCTTAGTCATGAAATGAAGCACCAAACAAAGACATATGTTCTTACATCTACATTTACGATAACTGTACCCAATGACTCGATAAAATAAAGTTATTGCGAGAATTAAACTACATTAATGCGGAAGACGTCAAACATCTCTTGCGTATGGAAAGATCATTAATACAGTCTCCATTTTTTCAACGAGTGAAAGTGTACTCTCTTAACGAAATAACCAATATCATTGTGACCAACATATACATATATCCCACACTGCCGCCATGGCGATTATCCTTCTGCTAGTTGTCTCGCTTCTAGCACTTGGAGGGATGGGGTGGCAAGATGGCTTATTTAGGATACACTTCTCGTGTCCTGAATCCGGGGGCCGAAATAGGTGCCTACATATGCCGCCCTCTCCTCGCCTTAAGAGTTGGACACCCTTCAAGATGGTGGCCACCCTGAATCGAGCGATTTAGGCGCCTAAATGGCGAGTCTGGACGCCGCTTAAACCGACCACTTCGAGGAGTCGCTTTTCTTTCTCCGCTCCCTTTCAGATTTCTCCGTTCGCATGCCGTGCGCGCGGCAGATTCACAGGCGAACAATTGACGGCCGCGATGCGCGGAGCAAGTGACTGCAACAGTGCGTGTGCGAGGTGTTCGCGAGATAATGTCGCGTCAATTCAAGGTCGAGTGAATTCCACGCGCTAAAGGCCCCGATGAACGCCCGAAGTGGGCGTGGCGTCGCCCACAGCTTAACGGTTATTATTTGCAAGGAATATATTCGGCCGTGACTGTGGGGAAGTTATTAACCGTTGGCGGAAAAAACTTTGCACTGTTGATTTCCTCTTGCATAATTTATTTTCATACCCCGGTTTCAACATTAGAATTCCATAATTGGGTGTCCGGATGGCATCGTTGAAACTGGCCTGTGATTTTAAACTAGATAAGAATGTTGCAGTTTCTTGCAACAGCACTTGGGTTTTACCTAAGCCGGTCTTAATGTATATTTTTACATATTATTATTATCATTTCACCGCTGCTAGCATGCGGACTCCTTTAAACAGGCACTAATGGGCGGAAAACATTCCGCAATCCACCGCGAAGGGAAGACGGCAGACAAACTTGTAGTTTACTACGAATTAGCACGCCTGATATTAATGATATTTTCCATTAAAATAATGTTTATTCCAGACTTTCGAGGAGGAGTGTGGATGAGAGTGGAATAAGTAAAATGGGCGGAAAAGTGAACGAACTATTTTCTATGACAGGCATGGCATAGGAAATAGTTCGTTCATGGCATAGACGTAGAGGGAGAAGGTTGTCGGGAGATATTTAGAGGTGACGGGATTAGTAAACGATGGGCATTTAGATTTGTGCTGACCGTTGAAGGCGGAGATATATGAATATTTATTTACATGGATGCATGCAAGGAAAAGGGACACATGTTAAAGGCAGACTTAGGAATGGTGGGGAAGGTGGAATCGAGGGAGATCACAAGCGTAAAAAGTTTCCTTGACTGGGACTCGAACCACGAATCTCCGACTTCCCGGGCCGATGTTCTAAACATTGCAATGATTGCCCGGTATATGTCGAGCCCCGAAGTTTGTACGTCCTCGTATCTCGTCGGGGCGACGCCTCCGCATCTGTTTGGCGTCTCCATTCGCGGCTTCCGCCGACCGACGCTCCGCAGGGTCCTCCTCGCGAAGGCGCGAGTGTAGGTAGGGTTGCCTGCCGATGTTCACTCGAGGTAATTGGTTGGCGTGCAGAGAAGGCCCCCCCTGAGCGCCTCCTGTGAGCCAGCCCCCGTAGCAGACGGTCGCTCACGCGGAGAGGCGACGGGGGGCGTGCCCCATCGGGCCATGGTACGATCAATTCGAGCCATGGCGTGGTTGAACCAGGCAAATCCTGGAAATGGGACGAAAAATGAGCAGGTTGTGCTCAAGGTGGCTGCAATGGCAATCGACGCGAATGAAAGCAGTTCGTGCTTCGATGGCACATAGATCGATAGAGAAAGGGTCGTCTTTGTTTTGGAGCGATATCGAGACTATGGAGTCTCTTCTACCACCCGACCCCTCGTTACACATTTACAATATTTAAATTATAAATAAATCACACAAATTATAAAGAAATAGCTATAAAATCAAAGCATACAATATCTTAGGACCAACGTACAGCAACACAATACGTACATTAGTTGCCTAGTTCAATTACTAGCTATAAAATAAAATACAACATACACTCATACGATGCATAAATATACTATGCATACACATACCAATGTGTGCAATCAATATTTTGGTAAAATAGTGAGGGGTTTTATAATTTAGTATTTGATAGAGTAAGGACGGCACGTGGGAGTTCCATGCGAGATTCCAGAAGTAGCCAGTATAGTTTAGTTAGTAGGTACGGTCATGTTGAGAGAACGGACCGGAATCAAATCATCAAACATGCACGGGAGTGAGTTGTTTAATAGGAACGGATGGACTGAGGAAGTCGCGGGTGCATATATGCAGTCAAAGAGAGAAGGAATTCTCAGGAATTGAAGAGTTTAAATGAGACAATTCCCGATCGTGAATGGGGAGAAAGATGCGGGAAGGGACTCGGCAGAATGGAGAAGAACAGAAAGTGGGTGCGGGGTGAAAATGGATGCTTTCTGCACATTCCCTGCCCGGAGTGTCTGCCCTCCCGCGCACCCCGATGTCGCTGGGTCGGCCACGAACTCCTTCCGCGCGCCCCGGTTCCTGGTCTGTGCCACGCTGATGCTCTCCTTTCTCCCTCCGCTATTTTATTATGATGCATCCAAATGCCTTTTCCGTGAGCACCTGCTGTCCTGATGCTGTAATTGACCGTGCCGGAGGACCACGGGAGATGCACCAGTGTTTGGTTTCATTGGACCCATCGGCAGCGCCACGGTGCCTTGGTGGTGGTCGGCTGACTCTTTCGTTGGCCCCTCTCGCTATGAATGTCCCGTCTTCCCCCGATGCGCCCTGCCTCAATGGCCGTCCCGCCCCAGTCCCTTCATTCCCTGAGGATACCTACAATTCTTCCATTTCGTCAAGTATTCAATGGCTCTGTCCCCTTAATGTTCTTCTTCCCTTGTTACCACAAGCCAGTGTTTTGTTTTTCATCATAAGCCTCAAGTATTTATTAGTATTTATCTCATGTCCTTGAGGTATGATCTAGACTCCCCTTTTCCTGAAGGGGACGTGTGAGTGCGTGATGGAGAAGGGCACGCCAATACACGGAGAGAGTCCGTTATTTAGTCCCAATTTGTGCCGAGGAAAGATGCGAACTGGAAGCTATCCTTGGATATATTTGCATAACGTCCAACAAATTGGGAAATATCTTCACGAGGAATCGATTAGGAAAATATTGGATAGATTTATCAACAAATGATAAAGTGGGAACGTGGAGAACGATGGCAAGGAAAGGCATGCATCTCATATTTTGTAAAAAATTAACGAAATTGTATTGTGAGTTTAAAAATAAGGCACCCCAAAAAATTGAAACAATATATTGCTCAATTCTAATCGAACGGGCCAAATTATTAATATTAATTATTATTATTGTTTCATGTTATATTGTGTGGTCATCGTTCCAATCAGGTATTCCTGCCCCTCTGCGATTTCCAGTGCTACTGCTGCGCATGTATTAGTGCTGAACGCAAGGAGGGGGTAAACAATGTGCGATTTATTTGCCCTGAGTGCCGTAATGCCTTGACCAGATTATCTTGTTTATTTTCTAAATATATCTTTGTGGAATTGGAGCGTATTGTTGTGCGTGTGCCCACGTTTGTTGACATTGTTTTGCCGTCTCCTCCTGCTGCAGGTTGGCCGCCTTGCAGAAGAGCGGTCAGTCGGACTGGAGGAAGCGCATATCTCGACTCAACGCGGAAGAGGAGCTCACGGAGGTGACGCAGAGCTGCAATGGATCCACGCCCTTGTCGAGGGTGAGTTCTCCTCCCTCGCTTGCCTTCCACTCCCTTGCTCTACGGCTGAAGGCTCGCCGGGCTGAGGACGAAGGGCGGAGTTGTTTCAACGCGCGTGGATTCGTACGCTCCAATGCCAGTCTCTTTAAACTATACGAGAAAATTCTCGGACTGCAATTAATTGCAGTTGGTATTTTTCGTATATTTTAAGAGACTATTTCAACTCCCATCTCTCCCCAAAAGATGAAAGTTATCAAATACTACCCTGCCAATAAATGCGCGAACTGAGGCTATAAAAACTATTTTGCAAAATTTAGTCGAAATCGATTTTGTCCCCTTTCAAAGTACTCTCCATTCGTTGCTATGCACTCATTCCATCTTCTTTTCAACTGTTTGAAGCACCTTTGGAAGTCCTCATGGCAGATAGGCTTTTTAGTTTTCTTGTCGTTTCTTGCTTTATTGTGTCCACATCTTCCCAGTGATGTCCCCTCATCACATTTTTGCATTTTGGGGGAATAGGAAAAAGTGGCAGGGGGGCGAGATCTGGCGAATAAGGAGGTTGATCAAGGATCAAGGCGATTGAATGTTTTGCCATAAACTGGCGAACAATCAATGCTGAATGTGCAGGTGCATTGTCATGGCGAAGGATCCATCCATCATGCCCGGTTAGAATAGTGTGCACTGTTGCTTTTCCTGAATTCAGTTCATCAGTTATCATTCCGACAGTTTGTCGACGATCGGTAAGGACAAGGGACCGCACACGATCAATGTTGTCGTCGGCACAGGTGGTTGAAGGTCGTCCCGGCCTTGCATCATCCTTGTCGGACAACCATGTCTTGTCGGACATCTTTAAAGCGCTTAATCCACTTGAAAACGGATGTTTTCTTCCGAGCATTATCACCGTAAAAAACTGCCAACGTTTCAGTAATTTCCTGATAACTTTTCCGCACTTCACCAAAAAACTTGGTCACATATATAAGGTAAATATCATTTCGTACGCTCAGCTAACATTGGCGGCGATGTGGATGTTATTCGCAGTTTCGGGTGGTCCCTCCTCTTCTTGTAACTTGGTCCGGCTTCCCGAATCCTGGACCAATGGAATGAAACGGACCGAGAGCGTGCTTTCTAGCCATGTCGTATTTTCCGCAAAAACACTTTCTAAGCCGAGAATAATACAGCCGTGATTTAGAGCAGCCTTGTTTCCATTTCGGGGGTGCCGAGGAGGAGGGAAAAGGGGCGCGGGGAGAGTGTAAACCCTCCGCTCCCCCCCCCCTGGGTCTCATCCCCTGACCTCGCCGGCATTCCGAGGGTGTTCCTAATGGGATCATGCGATTGGCGAAAGCGCCCGCGGCGATGAGGAGGCCTTAGAGCAGTTCGGCGAGCTTGACCCTGGTCTTGCGGTGCGGGTGGGGGAGGGGGGGGGCACCGGCTCCGAATCGATTCGCCGTTTCGATCGCACCCTTGCTGCTAAGGTGTGCGGGGGAGGATTCGCAGATCGAGCAGATTCATAGAGCCACGCGTTCGCGCGTTGCCTCGTTACTACGACCCGGTGCGGTCGCGACGGCCGGAGATGATGTGATTACATCCACACGTACGAGTAATCGTTCGTAAGGAGATGTTCGCAACATGTGGCATGTAAATATTATGTTGTTTTGTTGGTAGTGAGAAAGTTTGACATTTTTCTTTTATCTTTTCTTCAAGTTTAATATTTTCCGGTCGTGGTCGTTGAGTGAAAAGAGGGAGCACTCCTAAAGCCGTTTTGATATTATTTCTGGCGAGGTACCAATTTCCCAGCGAGGCACTTCGTAAAATCTCCCTCGGCTTGAACGCGTTTAAAAACAACTAGTCTTGAAACTCCGGCTTGAGAAGCAATCCTCCCGTCTTCAGTCGATTAAGGCGAACCATGAGAGATCCCCCTTGGCATTCTCCTTCGTGCGAAGGCAAGCGGCAGTGCCTGCCTGGTTGGTCTACAGTCCACGCTATAATTGTAATAATTCAAAGTTGTACAAATTTGAATTATCACTCACACATAATTCATTTTCACTTCCTGTAACGGTATTGATTCAACACCAATTATACAATTGGTAACGTTGGTCATGTAGGAAATCGAATATTAGTATAAAAAATTAATAGTAATTGATCGAAAGAGTGTGAACATAGAAGTTTTAGGCTTAACTTTGTGGAATGCATTCACGATGACGGTAGAAAAAGAAACTTTGCACTTCCACACAAAGATTAAATGCTTCACATTAGTGTTAAATCTTAACGTGGAAGTGCAAAGTGTCTTCTTCTACCCCCATCGAAAAGATGTGGGTGGGATTGTATGCATTGGAAACGGTCGTTGTGATATTGGCGTCACATGCTCCACGCTCATGAGAAGATGTTACAGGTATGCAATGGGAGTGGATAGATGTTTAAAGATGGTGTTTGGCATGAAAGGATATTGGAAATACGGCTATAGTGGCGAGATGTAGCGCTTAGATGTCATTGATTGAGCATTCCCTTTACATGTTTAACATTTTCTGATAGGTACATGCATTTCACCTAATTATTCCATGTGAGTTGAATTTCTTTCGATACCGTGCATGTAGAGTGCAGGGCACTGCCGAAGGACGAAAAGTCGTTGATGACGTAATTGTTAAATCGACATATAGATTTATTTCTCAAGTCGGCAATCATGTCAGACTTTGATTGTTGGATAGTTTCGACATCTTTACGTGATATGCTGGAATATTAGAGAGATTCTACCGAAAAATGTTGGATGCTTAGGTTTATCAAGACCTGTCCATTACAGTTAACATGAGCAATGCAATAGGGCAACCTTTCGACTTCCATTTTTATTTTTTAATTATAATCTCGGTGTTGTCCTTTTATTTCAAACGGCATCACGTGGGCGTCCGTCCATTCGGCCTCTTGAAATGGTCTAAATGTATTTTAATTCATTTGGTGGAATGAAGATGCGCGCGCAGATGTGCGTTTTTTTAACGTCCCTTCCGTCCGCCCAAAAATCGTCCCACGTTCCCCCCCCCTCTCCCCCTTCCCGCTTTAACCCCCCCGACCCACCCACCGGGTCAGATTCTTTCATCCAAGACGCCCCTCGCTTCTTTTTCTCCACCCCACGTCACTCCCCCCCCCCCACGTGACCCCGCTCCAAAGAGACAGGTCGCATTATTGCCGTCCATCCGTCTTAGCGGTGCAATCGAGGTAACCGGGCGTCTCTGGTGGGCGGGGCCTTGCCTTTCGAGGGGCCCTTTCGCAGTGACATGCGCGTCGCTCTCATCTACATTCCCAGTCATCCTTCACCATTTGGCCAAAAATCATGAAATGTCATTTTTTGGGCGATTATTATTATTGCCACGCGTCCATGATTATGTAGTACTCGGCCATGTTCAGTGGCAGGTGGTTTTTCTCTAATCCCTTACGAAACAAGTTTTCAAAATGAATATTGCTTATTTTCGCTTCTGAGACGCAAGAACTGGTGAAGAAACATGGTAATAATCGATGACCAATGGCCAATTACTGTTGACTGAACCTTTATTTATAATTAGATGATTCAGGGAAAACCAAAAAAAGTAGCATTCTGACCTATTATTCTCTCATTTGCTTCTGAATGAGTTCCCTGTGTTGTTTCCCGCCGGAATTTCCGTGTGCCACGGATCTTTCCCTCCAGGTAGCATGACCGCAAATCAACGTGTCGACTCCACATTTGCTCAAGATATTTCCAATGAATCTCTCTCAAGTTTTTTTCCCTTCATATTGATCAATCTCCGATTTCCTTTCCTTCCACCGAATTACAAATGCAGAATCCTCCCAAGGTTCGGGATCCAAATCACAAGATTCTCGTCGATATTGTGTATATTTGTTTACTCGGAATGTTTCTTCCCATTGGGGTAAACTTTGAAGTAAATAATTGAACACAAAGGTGTGGAGGACAGGCATTGAACAAAAAAACAAGTCCTACCTCTTGGAAGTGCGCCAATTTTGAAATACGAATTATGCGTTGCGGTGGGCAAACGTTAATGTCTTATAATCGTACTTTTTTCGAACTTGATTTGAATGCAATGCAGGTATCTCAGTCAGTAAGTAATCGGCTTGTCACTTTTCCCTGCGTACTTCTCATGTGGAAGTGTTTGGTTGCGTCTAAGTTACATAACAACACATCTCTTCGGCCTTCTCCTCGGGTTCAAGTCTTCCTGCGTTGTATGTGAATTGGTGGGCACGTGTGTGTGTGTCTTGTCTTGTCTATTCCCGAACGCGGCCCCCTCCCCCCCTTCTCCTTCCTGCGCATCCCCATCGCCCACGACTCCCCTCGCTCGACTTCCGCCTGGAAACAGTCGCCATCTGTCGGCATTCCGACAGACTATTTCCAAGTTATGCCTTCGCGACTAATCTTGTAGGAAATATATAAAACGTAATTCTTGAAGGAGTTGAAAATCGGAGACATAAGTACTCGTACTACGAGACATATATATCATTTGCTGGTCACTTCAGAATGTGGTCTTGACGGGCGGGTGTCGCAGTTGAGAACATAATGAAATTTTCTGTCACATTAGAGCAAAAATAAAATCTTTTTCAAAACTTATTTTCAAACTCATTTACGGAATTTATTTTTCCGAATTTTGCTGAAACCAACATCACATAAGAAAGCCCTTTTCGTCGATTCTTTGCTGCACTAGGTGTTGGAAGATGTATGCATGGTGTGCCGATCTCAAGGGTTTAGACAGAAAGTGGAAATGTGTATTGGTTGTAGACTTACCAAATGGTCCTTGAATGTAATTAATTATTCCAGGTTATTAATATATTTTGGTGAAAATTGTGCGGATTGTGGACTGCCACGGCGGGTCAGGAAGGCTGCCGAAGAGATGCGGATAGAATGTATCGTCACTTTGTGTCGCGCATATTCCTGGATTCCTGGGCCTAGGTTTGAATGGTGCGCTCTGACCTTGACCTCTCAAATCACTTGAGGGCGAAATCCATTCTTTTCTGCCGTTTCTCTCGTTGATTAGAAAGGACCGCACAGGAGGGAAATGGTCGCGTGGTTTGCGCTCTGGGTCATATTCCTCAGTAATTGGAGCAACGTGATTACGTCTCTTCCTTGTCGGAAGGAAGATTGGGATTCGAAATTTCCGCCGAAAGTCTCGGATTTTTCACTCAAGTCATTTAGTTCTCGATCCGCCCGCTGAGGGACTCCAATCTGACACCGAGGCGCCATCTTTTGCTAGTTGCGTCATCTACGTTTCGCGGTGCGTGTCAATGAGATAGACGTCGGGTGCGGAGGCGTCGTGGGCGGATTGGGGGGAGGGCGAGTGGGGGAGTGACACCCTCTGGGTCCTTAGGGCAACACTCAGGGTGCCTTGGTGACGGATGCAAACGTTCGGTTATTTAAACCGCGTCCCTATTGTTTGAAATCGAGTGCGACGTCACTAAATTCTATTGTAACGAATGTGAAAGCAGTTTAGGTGAGAAATTATTCGAACCGATATTCCATTTTATGCCAATCTCATTGTTATCGGACATGGTTTATTCCTACTCTACGTCAACGACACGAGTTCCCTGGTTAATAAGTTTAAGATAAGTGTATTTGCCGACGATGCAGTGGTTTACGGGGATATCCTTGGTTATGGGAATAAGGCAGCTTTAGCAGTTGACGTTAATTCGCTGGTACGGCACTTGGCAATTAGAAATAAACTAAAAAAGTATGAATCAATAAATGTTTGGAGAAAGAGCGATTCCCTCCCGAACGCCTACTGCATTGGGAACACCGATTTGGAATGTGTAGACTCGATTAAATACCTAGGCGTTAGCCTCACTCACGGTCTCTCCTGGGTGAAACACACACTGGGAATGTGTGCATAAGCTAACAAATAATTAGGATTTATTAGAAGAGTACTGGGTAAATTAAATGAAAAGGTCAAAGAGAAATTATATCTGCCGTTGGTTAGGCCTCATTTAGAATATGCTGCAAGTATATGGGATCCTCATGAAGTTGGATTAATTGGCGAATTGGATCGCAAACAGTGTAGAGGAGCTCGTTTGATTAAACGTTGTTACGAAAAACTTAATAGCGTATCCAAATAATTGGAGGATTTAGATTTGGAATCACTCACGGAGCGAAGGTTAAATTACAGATTAAATATCTTGCGTAAATTTGAAGTATGTCTCTTTAGCAGTGATGTTGGAAATGAAAAAAATATCTTGTCAATAAAATTATAGATGTTAAGAGTATAGCAGATAGATTTAAGATGTTTTTTTCCACGAACGATAAGGGATCAGAATGACGTCCGACCAAGCTAGGAGGGAAAAGTGTTTTGGGTCAAAATTAGTCTGTTGCGTGGTCACCTCCTGCCACACCCTCTGGCGGTGGCTTGCGGGTTGCTTTTTGAATTTATAAAATCTTAACTTACCGAAGAAGGGGGATCAACTTTGGCAAAAATCCGGATCGGATACGCGGCCGCCTTGCTGACGGGTCCGGGGTTCAAATTGGGATTGGGGTACTCGACACCCTCCCCGAGCTATGAGTGACCGTGACCCTGGATTACTTTAATACACACTCAATTTCTAAGCATCTGAAATGTCCTGAAAAGTTACAAAAAATGTTCTAGAATATTTCTGCGCCGTGGCATCAAAGTGATTTTGTTCATTTTCCGGCGAAGCACCTGAGTGTGGGCATTGTTCATCTACATAGTGCCCCGCGACCCGCCCCAAGGGCGTGTGGCAGGGGGTGTTAGGTCACCACCCGTAAAAGAGAATAAAACCGCATGAAAAACCCACAAATTTATGTCATCCACACTCACACAATCGTAAATATTCATACAAATGCTTTTATAACTGACACGCATACAAATACCCACACTATCAGCTGACACACACATGTGCCTACGAATAAACCTTATGTCTACGCGGCGTTTAATCTTGTCCTGACTAGTAAATTTAATGTCTTGAATATTTCTGTAGTTACTTTGTTTCCGTACTATTATCATTCCTGATAATCCGGGGAAATAATGAGTATTTGTATCTCTCTGTACCGGAATCCATTTCCCTTACCTTTATAGTCCGATCTACCGAAGCAGTGTTGGACTGGAACATACCCTACAGTGTAATTGTTGAACTCGTTCGTTCTGAACCTTCCTGAAAGTCCCAGTCTCGCTTCGCGTTTCAGCTGGCTCCCAGCCTAATTCCCCAAAAAAGGCCCGTCACGGTCTTCGTTCTCACGAAGCGCACTGCCCTCCCATTTATCCCATTCCATGTGATTAAATGCACACACACCGTCGGAATTGTACTCAGTTCACAACTTCTAGTATTATTTCCTCCCTCCTTCATTTATGGACGATCAGATGGATCCAATGCCGTGGTACTAATCGACTATGTCGCCGCTTGATTTCTTTGATAGACCTTTCGGAACAAATAATAAGAAATTAAAAAATAGCGGAAATATTTCTTTTTAAGTAACCTCTTCGCCGATCGGCGAAAATCACAGTGATCTCTTGTTTTTCGGAATCGGAGTGAACTACCCCATCCCCTCGATCGATGATTGTCTTTTAAATAAGGAGGTGCCCTCATTCGGAGAGAATTTCGTCCACCTTCTGTCATATTTAATCATGAAATATTTGGAATGGTTCTTTGCGGCAAATAATTATAATTAGCCACAGCATTCGAGTCGAGGCGCCGTTTTCTCCATCGCGAGAGAAAGGAAAATATTTCGACTCTAAAAAACTCGCACATCCCGCGAGGCAACATGGAAAGATGCGATCATGATTTCACAGAAGTGAAAACATCTAAGAATCTATGGAATATTTGTTTTTTTTCAAAACAGTTAAGTTTTTATAGCTTAAATATTTTGTTAGAGTCGCGGTAGTCCAGGGGGTAGAGCGTTGGACTACTTACCGGAGGGCCCGGGTTCGATTCCCGGGCACACTCAGCTCCACCCAAGCTATGCGATTTTTCGGGTACCAGGTCTTCCTGGGAAACCATAACCGGCACAGGAAAAGGAACTGCCCTCCTAACCTTATGTGTGAATTTCACAGGCCGTATAGGGCTTAGTACTGGGTGAACTCTGCCATCAGACTACCAAACCGACCTTCGGGTTGATTACTGTGTTTCTGGTTTTTCTTATTCTCTTTTAACGGATGTAACAGGAGCAGCCATTAAAAGAGTCCTTGTTGAGACCACTATTTTGGAAGGAGGGAGCGTGATGAGGCAATGATCCAGGGGGGCGCAGCCATTGAAACCTAGAGTGGATACGTAGGAACTAAGTTTGATTTCCTTGGAGAAATATTCAAAATACATGCGGGTTAAATCGACGAAAGGGCAGAATGCACTTAATGTGCGACGCAACGCCCGCCGTCTCGATGTCTGAATTTGTGATTGCCTTGAGAATCGCTTACTTGTACACGTGCGTGCTTCTATTTGTTTTGGACTGGGTTGATGTCAGCTTGGCGGGCGTTCTTTTCGTGGCGATCCGCCCGAGAGGCCTTCTCACCAACGAATGCATTCGTTTCCATCGGATTTCGGAGAGCGTGCGCAGTTGTACGTGATAATGGAGTTAATTGCGAAGGCAACGTTCGTTCGCCGCTCTTCCCCCCTCTCTCCTCGGGATGAAGGCGGCTTCTCGAAGACCTCGTCTCGGCGGGAGTCCATCGGGACGGTCCGCCGCGACGCGGGCGTGCGCCCCTCACCCCACGCGCCCTCCATCGGAGGCGAGTGCCCCGAAGACCTCTCGCCGTGGTCGGTACCCTAGATCAAAAGAGTAGCTGCACGGTCTGCCAGGATTCCAGGTGCAGGCCTCTACGAGTCTCGTAGTTTATGCATTATTATTATTATTATCTGAAGACATCAAATTCATTATAGAAATAGGAAATAAATTCGATTGCCAAGTCGGGACAAGACTGAACGCTGCGTAGATATAATGTATATTCGTAGGTGCATGTGTATGTTAGTTGATGGTGTGTGAATCTCCATACGTGTGGGTTACAAAGGTTCTTGCATGAATGCATACGCCTACGTGGGTGTAGGTTTGCGTGGATTTTTTATGGTTTTGCGTGTGGTTTTATTCTCTCTTACGGGTGGTGACCTAACACCCCCCGCCACACACCCTTGCGGCGGCCTGCGGTATATTATGTAGATATAGATTATAATCAATCGTTACTAATCAATTAAACTTGGGTCCTGGATGGAAACACGTACAGACGCTGCACTTCTCTGTCGCCTAGACGCGATTGGGCGCCTTACGCCACGACAGACCCACCACCCTCCCAACCCCCTCCGCGTACCCCTCCCCTCCCTTCCATTCGTCCTCCTTTCATGGCTTCCCTCCATTTCGCTTTTTCGATTCTCCTCCAAAACCTAATCTCTCGAACCCCCAAATCCACGCTCGCCATCTTGCCCCGACTATGCCGAGTTATTGCGCCCTGCAAAAATGATGGTTCCGTAATTTCACTACGTGATCTAATGTACTACCTTGATCAAAAATTTCCCGGAATTTATTCAGAAAATTAAAAATACAAGTTTATTCATCTAAATCTATATTGTCCCCTTCAAAGTAATCCCCATCGACTGCAACACACTTATGCCAGCGCTTGATCCAATCCTCGAAACATTTTTTATATTCGGTTTTCGGTATGTCCATCAGTGCTTCCTGCGATTTTTCCATTACTTCCTCTCGGCTGCTAAAACGCGTTCCCCGTAATGGTTTTTTAACTCGATTGAACAGAAAGAAGTCACAGGGAGCCAAATCAGGTGAATTCGGTGGCTGTTGGATGTTATTTGTTGCATTTTTCGTCAAAAAATTACGAATAATGATAGCACTGTGCGACGGTGCGTTATCATGGTGCAAAATCCACGAGTTTTCTGCCCACATTTCTGGTCTCTTTCGGCGAATTGCTTCACGCAAACGTCTCTAAACGCCCAAATAATACTCTTTGTTTACTGTCTGGCCTTCTGGCAAAAATTCATGATGCACTACACCGTTGTAATCCATGAAAACCGTCAGCATTGCCTTCTTTTTTGACTGAAAACGACGTGGTTTTTTTGGTCTCGGCTAATTTGGTGAACGCCATTCACTTGCCTGATGTCTGGATTGCGTGTCGTACTCATAAACCCACGTCTCGTCTCCAGTAATGATCCTTTTGATGAATGTGGGATCGGATTCAGCCTCGCAAATCATGTCTTTTGCGACGTCAACACGGTCTCTTTTTTGCATGAAATTGAGGTCTTTTGGCATGCTACACGACGGAAACCCAAATCATTAACCACAATGTCTTGGGCGGATCCATAGGCAATGTTCAAGTCCTCCGCTATTTCTCTGATGGTTAATTTGCGGTTATTGACCAACATTTCTTTTACTTTATCAATTTTTTCACCGACTTTCGATGTCGATGGTCTGCCACTGCGTTCATCATCTTCGATTGACTCACGTCCACTTCTGAACCGCTCGTGCCACTGGTAAACGACCGTTTTTTTTAGAGAATCGTTGCCGAAACACTTTTCCAACATTTCCAACGTCCGTGCGCCACTAAATCCGTTTTTTACGCAAAATTTAATACAAGTTCGTTGTTGCAAATTTAAATCCATTTCTGAAATTGTAAAAAATCGCCAACACACACAGAGATAGATGTACTCTTGGCTACGTAACTTTTGCAAATGTCAAGTTATGACACTAAGATTTAAAGGGAATATCAACAACAGATGTACCAATTTAACAAAAAAAACAGAACTCAAATCGGAACGATGGGAGCGCCACACGGTGGTTATTCCGGGAACTTTTTGATCAAGGTAGTATATTGAATGCATCGAAACCTGGTTGGAAATAAATTCGTTCATTAGCGAAAGATTTTCTATTCTAACCGTACTTGGTAAGAGAACAGGTTGCGCAATACCCTGGAGCCCAGGATTCCCGAACGAGAACGGCTTTAAGATTAATGAATTTGCTTGATTGCTTCATCGAATAATTTTTTTTATCACGTTTCTGCCCATCTCGTCAAACCTTCGGAACATGTTTTACCGACGCATTAGTCTATTATGAGCAGGAAATGCCGCCAGGAGATTTAATTATCTTCCGCCTTGGAAATGAGTCGGAAATTAATATTTGCGCCAACCAGTAAGTGATGAGATATATAAAGCGGTTTAATGTATTGCGGGCAGGTTTTAAAAATCTCTCTGCCTTCACTCGAGGGAGGGCAATCGAAATTAGTGTTCATACGTATATGCTCGTATTGAAGCTGAAGAGTTTAGCTGTAAAGGTTGTCAGTAGTAAGGTTGTGCTAGCATGGCCTCTCATATGTGCATGGACCACAGATTTCCATCTTCGATACGAATGCATTTCCATCGTTCATGTGACATACTATATATTTTCATGTCTGTTTGCTCAATTAACCTTTTGAACTATGCGTCTATATTACCTAAGTTCCTGTTTACTCGGAGAATTCATTTCTTTTGTGAATACAGTGGATGGTTGTGTATGTCTATTTTTAATAAAGGATATAAATGTATTTATGATTGATTGACGTAGGTACAAATTTACCGAACCTTAAAATTGAAGCCCATCCTTGTGTCGCTGACATCATATCGAATGAGGAAAATGATGGCGTACAAAAGTGAAAGGATGAGTGTCATGGAACTACTCTTTGAGGAATTCCATTGCTATTTTGGTAAATAGTGATTGATTGAAAGATCCTGAACAAATATGGCAACTGCGCAAATGTTCGAGGAAACGAACCTGCAGATAATGAATTAACTTCTTGAACTGAGTGCAATAATATAATCATGTATGTAAGGGTTTACCAAAAGAATAAGAAGGGACCTCCGTGCTGGAGCGCATTTATTCTTTCATTTGTCAGAGATTCACTGCACTGGAATGGAGGGGAGGGGGCATTGAGTCGGCGTTGGATAGTAGCTGGGTTGTTCGCGTGCGAGTGAATCATTAAATTGCAAAACATCGAAGGGCGATTCATTTCCACCAGTTGACTCTTTAACAGGCGCTAGACTGTCATGAAATTTAGTGCTTACGTGGGTCGTTCTACAATTCCTTAGAAAATCCGAGAGATGACTCTGGCAGTATAGGAAAATATTTGCTTTCAGTTAGCCTTACATCTCACTTGACTGCTGTTTAAGTTTCAACCATATCCATGTCGTGATTTCATTTTCGTAGTCGATTTAAGAAACAAAATTCTGTTTATTTAGAAAAGTGGACAAAAATTAGTTTCGCGCGGTGATTAAATACGTATTATAAGCAGTAGTTTACTGGGTTAGGGTAGGTTTTTGAGGAAACCTTGCCCTATCCACTCGGGTACTCGGTAAGCCCTGACGTGCATGACACAAAAGATCCTTTAAAAGCCTACAAAACATTACAATAACTCATTCTTCATCACTGCATACTTCCCAACTCCCTGAGGTCCCAACCAACCGACATGCCTGCTTTCCTCCTCCCTCTGCACTGCTTTCCCATCCCTCTCTCTCGCCGCATCCCATTGAGGGATGCTTCTCTCAGGGTCGGCATCAACTTTTCATGCCTCATTCGTATTCAACCCTGCAACCTTCCCCTCCAATGACCAGGCGTGCTAAGACGTAAGAAATCGGCGACTGTCTCACGGTGGCCCGTTCTGTGGAATCAACCGAGTACTTCTCTTAGAATGTTTAGGTTTGCTCGGTCAGAAAAAAAGAGCCGTTTCTAATACGTTCAAAAAAAGTGCGAACTGTTTCTATGACTCAAATATTTACGGAATTCACTCTGCACGATCTGTGACACGGAATTCCAATGAAGGACTTTTTTTATGTCACTTATCCAAGAGTACTTTCCCACGGCTTGAATTACATGGCAGACAGCTATAAACTTAAATAGTTTATTCATCGGCGTTTTTCAATGAGTTATTTCTGCAAAGGAATGCTGAAACCGAATGGCGTTTTTGAAGTAGCAGGAGGCTTTATAATGGGATTGCACATTACATTTCGAATGTCAAAAAATCTTTGAAACAAACAAGTACAGAAGACTAAACGGGAGTAAGATTGCTTTAGCTTTCATTCCTTTTATTATTGGCGATGGATTTTTTCTATTGCAAAAGCAATAAACTAGTAAGCAGTCCTAAATTTAACTTGAATAGGACGGCGAGTTGGACGCGCAATTCTATACTTTGGAGGATGGACTCCTTTCCAAGGCCCCTTCGCCGGCCAACGACACCAATGTCGTCGAACAATTGAAGGGCAATTGATGATAGGGGAAGTGGGTTCTTTAAGATACTTTATTATTATTATTATTATTAAAACTCACAGAAATACAATCCCAGGTGACACACAAGTCCCACATATTACAATCAAATTTGCCTTGGAAAAATAACATCACATTTGAGACATCCCATCAATATCACGAAAGATAATAAATAAAATCAGTCAGAAAAATAACAAATAACTTGAAGGAAACTTTCAAAAACAAATCTCTAACACAAAAAAAAAGAAAATCCCATCTCATTAGAATCAGTTTCCCGATCAGCAAGAAAAAAATCAAAAATTTAGCTGTTACATACAATTTTACGAAACACATCGTTCATATTATTAAATAAATTCTTTAGATCTTTCCTTAAAAGTATTTACCCTGTTAGGAAAGGACTCGTATAGTTATGCGAGTAAACTGTTCTAATCAACAATCGTTTTATTAAGAAATGAAACATTTTTTAAAATTTGTTCTTTGTGCCCGACATTTTACCTTGATTTTGTGATCGTTCCTCCTTTTAAAATGTGGATATTCCGTGGATTTCTTTCCTTAGTTCTGCCCTAGCTTTCTCTCCCTTCAGAATGAGTAACATTCCACAAATTCCGCTTCATTTTTATTTTCAAGTAAGCCTCGCGCGACTATTTCCTCGGGTTTACTTTGCCGCGAATCAGTTTTGATTAAACTCTCGACGGTACAAAGTGCAGAACTCGGAGAACGTCGATTGCTTCTCGACGGCTTTGTGTCACTTGACTTCTCTGTGCGTCTGTCGTGGTCCTAGCGGCTAATGATAATCATAAATATTTGATCCAAATGTCACCCAAGTTCTCAGACCCAGGGGCAGTGTTAAAGTGAACCAAAGGAGGGGTCAATCAGTTAAATGGCTAATTCAAATCAATTAATATTTTGTATGGAATGTTAGGGCAACGAGAGCTTTGCGAGCAGGATTTTTTTAAAAGAAATTTTAATCGTGGAACTCGACCCGAACGTAATTCTTTTGTAATTTAATGTACTTTTTCTATTTAAATTTCAAACGTATCGCCATAAAACATGTGATGCTATTGCAGAGTGTAGTATGATCGGATCTGACACATTATCTATGATTTCATCACTTTTGAAAGAATTTCGAGAATGATTACCTGTGTTGAAGATTAGAGCATATGCGTATAGTTTTATCGAGAAGAATGTTAATTCCGCTCTGTCTACTCGTATCCGAGTGAACTGATTTTTTAAGTAGCCCTAAACACATTAATTGCCCCTCCACTTCCAACTCTACTCTCGCGGACAAATTCAATCTGCTTTCCCTCGTCTTGGATTAAGACTGAAGTGATATTGAAAGATTTGTCCCATGGTTTTAATTTTTTTGTGACAAATGCCCAAAAATATTATGATGACCTGGTGACGGCTGAAAAACTGTGTGTTGCGCTATGGTGCCCTTGAAGGATAAAAGGGCTATTTATTTAAATGTGTTATCTGCCGGTCAAAGTCATAACTATGATTCAATATATTTAAGCAAATATAATTGCACATTTTATATGGCCCATTAAAATTATTTTGAAGCTGCTAACGTAAATACCGCTGCACTATTGTTAGATTTCGAGTGCAACGGAAGGGAAATGAATACATGTTGCAACTCCTATCAACATAATTTCTAAAAGGTCATGCTATTTAATTCTGCCCGAAAACCCGGATAATTTACGAAGTAATAGCTTAATTGCTATAAATGAATGTAATGAATTTTAAATAGTGAAATGGCTATGAGTAAATTTCAGTATGCGGTTGTTAGGTCTGAGGGGAGGGGGTGGTTTAAAAAAATAAAGATAATAATTGGTGCCACGGTGGTGTAATGGGGATGAGCTAGTAGCGATGAATTCGACGTGGAATTTGTCGGTGGTTGGTGAGAGATCAAGATAGGAAGAACGGTGGATGAAAATATTATTTATTTGACGTAAGATTTCGTGAGATGGATGAGATTTTTTCTCGAGAATTGGAGATAAAGATTGATGTCGAATGAAGATGTTTTTTCGCAATGAAAAAATCGCATATCCGAGTGAGGTGCAATGCCTGCATGCTATGATTTGAAATACTGTCGTAGTCAACCATTCATTGTAGATTACAGAATGTGCTCAAGTAAAATGGATAATTCTACGTGCAGTGAATCTCGGCCGACGAGGGGAAACTTGCATCGGCTCCTTATCCGTGTAGATACCCATCTTGACGGAACTTTGGATTAATATTGACCGAATGTATGTGGAAATAATATTTTTGTCACCTGATCCCACGGACAGTGGCAAGTGTGGCTCGTGTGTGAAGCAGCGACTTATTGAGAGTTGACTTGTAACCATTCTCCGTTGCGTTCACTCACTTTTGGCGTGTCCATTCACACGTCCTAAAAGGAACAGTTTTTACTGATCTGCTGGTACGCTAGCCATCGATGGTACGTGACGTCAAGGTAAGTGGTAAGATAAGAAAGGTTTTCAATCATGAATTTGGCATGAAATTTGATAGTAGGCGCCAAATTAATCGAGTCTTACTCATTTTTTGAACCTAGTTTCAGGGGCTAATTTAAAAAAAAATTGAAGGTCAAGCATCCACCAATAATAATAACTCATTTGGCCTCTGCCAATCCTGACATTGTATTTCATTTGTTTATAAGAATTAACAGGGATAGATTCTTCTCGAGAGAAAGGCATGGGAACGCAGGGTAGACGGTTTCGGTGGATCCGTTGGCCTGACGTGTTTATAGTTTCTTACCACCACCACCGTCCGTCCTTCCGCCTCGCCGCACCCGGCCCTGCATCCTCCCGTGCCGCGCCGCGCCAAATCCTTCCTTCCGTTCCGCTCCATTCCGCTCGAAGTCGGACCTCATGCCGTCGTCATAGCACGTGGACGGCGCGGTGTGGGGTTTGACGGAGGTGAGAAGGATCGGTGGGGGGAGCGTGGCTTTGGGGGAGGGGGGAGAGGCGCGAGGGTGTGAGAGGGGCCGAGGGGGGGGTGGCATGGGGAAGGGGTCGAGAGGGAGGAGGTTTAGGCGTCCGGTTGTGGCTTCTCCATATCCCCGGAGTTGGTCGACGAGGACGGAAGCTTCTAGGAGAAGCATTTCAATTTTGTTTTTTTTTTCCTGTTGTCATCACGCTCACGTCCCCTCCCGCCGCGCTTGGAACTCTGGGGGTCTCGGCTCTGCGTCGCGCGTCTCCAGTGCATCGTTCGTCCGTCGCGAAGGGATCGCCGGATTTTTTCGGACCTCCCGCGTTTCCCTGTGCAACCTTCGATTCGGTGGAAAGTTGTTTTTTGTTCCATCCCTTGTTACCGGACGCACTTCGATGCTAGCCAGGGTTTCCCTCTCTTGAAGTGGGGTGGACGTGGTGAAAAAGGATATACCGACTCATTTAAAGTGGGGGCTGTTTGCAGTGTACTGTTTATTTTTTCCACCCGCCAGAGTTTTTGTAGTGTTTCCCTGCAGTCGGTGTCCAGAAATGTTAATTTGAGATCACGAAGGGGAGAGGTGATCCCGTTTTCTTCGACCCTGGGGTTTCCCGGCGTGCTTTTAAACGGAGGATGGACCTCCAGGTTCGAAAGGTTACATCCGGAGATCGTCATTGGGATTACAATTATGCTATTTTCAAATGACATTATAGTGTAAAACCGGGTGTTCAACGGAGACATGACATCGAAAATCTGGTCTTAAATGCATTTATTAGGTGGTGACATCAATTTAAAAGGTATAGTTGCAGTTGATATTTTGTCGGCACCAGCCACGAAGAATAGTGAATACTATCGTCGAATTTACGGCTTAATCAGCGTCTATTTCTTAAGGATTATTGATGGATTTATTCATATTTTTCTTGAGGTCCCGAAAGGTGCGATGTTGGGTCCCAGATAGTTCATGAAGTCGAGGGAAGCGTATCACTAATAAGTGTGGCGTGTTTCGCTGTATCTCATTGGATCGTCTCGTTTGATTGTCCTTTGAGACTGTCCATAACCCCCTTGGATTGAATGAAAGGGGTCAATGTCGGGTCCGACCCCTCCCTGGCGGGTAGCAATGGAGCCTCAAGGATGACTCGGGGCGACAGTAATTGTGTGTGACTCTAGCTCCTGCTTGCAGCGCCTCTCCTTCCTCTTGCGGCGTGCGTCGCGTCACTAGTTTGTGAATGGTTTGCCTCTCGTGATGATCACGTGAGAGTTTCTTCTTAAGTGCATCCCGAAGTGGTGACTGGGGATTTGTGTGGTGGCGGAAACAATAGTCTACAACTGTAGAAGGACTTTCAAGACTCCGCGCGTTCTTTCCTTTGGAATACTTGAATCGGCAGAACGTGTACGAATGTGATGGTTGAAGCGCGAATGCATTTCTGGCCCATTGACCTTTTTTCTGCTAATCGAGGAGTTAAGGGACGCGTAAACCGGCTGACTTTGACATCTTTGCCCCCGCTCTCCCCTCGTTTGTTCGAAGCCTCGGCTCCGGGTGCGTAGTCCACACCCCGGATCGGGCGGCACCCGTCGACGACGGTGCCCCACTCTTCCGGAAGTTCGCGGGTTAGCACTCACGTTGTCCGTCTTTTCGTCCCCCGGATTCCGCGTCGCATTACAAGGTTAAACCGGAACCCGCGAGCCAAGACTTTCGCCAACAACCCCGCGATCCCGAACAAGAACCCTACTCCATACCTCCTGCACCGACCCCCCCCCCCCCGTTTTTTTTTGGAATCCCCGCGGGAAAGCGATTTTCGACTTTCGCAATTGCGAAAAATGAACGAATCCTTTCGATGTCCCTAAGTTTGGGGATGTGCAATGCGTCCTCTTTTGACCGCAGTTCAGCCGGATTCGAGAGTTCAACTCGGATATTTCCGTGATTATGTCCCGTTCATAATTCATAACATGTTACACGAGACCGGAACCAAGTTTCGCCTATGCAATCGATTTACGCTGACCAAACGGGCATCAGTGTGAGCTGGGTTGGATACAATCTTCACCACACCCGATTACGGTTTCTTATCGAATTAACGAAATTTACGTTCCATCGCACGTACCAATGCACTCTTAAAAAAATGTGATAGTGATGTAATCTGTGGTCTTTCCCTCCCGATGAATGTGTATTGAATGACTTTTCCATTCAATCGGACGGACGTGGGTCGGAGTCGTGGCGATAAATCGTCATCAAGCGCGCAAGAGGTCTCTCTCTCTCTCTCACAAAAACGCGTCAAACATTTTCGACAGCGAACTTCAGCTCTGCGTCTGGATGTGTAGAGCCCATTCGCCGGAGACTTTTGACGACTTACTCACCCCGCTTGAATCACCGGCTGAGACCCTGGGTGACCCTGTCGAAAGGAAGTGGGTTGCGGAATCTTGAGTCGGGTCAGCTAGAACCGTGCGAGTCGTTCGATAGCTTCCACTTTAATCGCTAGGTGGCGTAACGATCGCTCGTGTGCGTGTGTGAGTGCGTGTGGCGGCGAAGACTACAACGAACTGATTAAGTCATCCGTTAAGGAGTTGTGTTGATCGGAGGAGACATGGAGGGAGGTGAGAGGGATCCCGCCCGCCTGAGCTTGGGCTCCCTGGCCCTGCCGGCCCTGGCGATATTTCTCATTTCCTGGACGGTGTCCCTGAGCGCGGGTGTCTTCGTGTTCGCCCTTGGGTCGCTCGTCTTCTCCCTGGATCGTCTGACGGCGCAGGTGAGTGTGTCGCCGCGACGCCTGGAAGTAGTCGACGCCTCGCCCCTCGAACGGCCACCCTTTCTTTACGCATGCGCTTAAATCCTTTCACTTCCGAGTCCATTCGTGCGCTACTTGGGTTTGTGCGCCGCGCAGTTTTTAATCTCTCAATCGCTTAAGATCAATGGCGGCTTGGTTGCACTTTGGCGGCATGCCGTTGTTTGGTTTCCTGTCGATTGTTTTTTGATTTAGTCCCTATCTTGTTGCCATTTGTCAATTTTTACGATCCATGTGCGTTGTAATTTTTTGTTAAGATTTCTCGAAAAACCAACCATCGATTTATTCTTGATTTTTAATTTATCTTACAAAGAACACGAGATTATTTCCGTAAAAATATGGGCGAAAATTATCATTCTATTTCGGTGTTTTGAAATTTTATGCCGTAATGTCATTATAAAACTTTACGTGATCAAAGTGCAATACAAGGTGTGCATAAAATGTGTCGGTAACAATTTTGAATTCTGACGTGCATTGCGTGGAGTGCTGAATACAGAGCGTCGGTTGTTAGGGGTGCTCATGATCTCAGATATCGCATATTGGCATTGATAAGACAGTGAAAACACCATTATCACTAAACATTTGGAGACGCGAAAGATATAAAGCGCTAAACTCGTCTTCCTGAAAGTCTTGACGGACGACCAAAAGAGCACAGTCGGTAATATCTGCTTGCGGAGACTTTCTGCAACGGCATCGCGACGATTCCCCGACCCCCTTACACTCCCGGCTTGGCACCAGCAGACTATTTCCTATTCCCTATAAAAGTGAAATCCTCCCTCCCTCAAAGGACACCACCGTGGGACCCTAAATGAAGCCGTCAATGAAGCTAGAACGCGTACCCTTAAAGACCTCCCTGAATCATCTCACCAGGGAGCCTTTGAGTCGTGGAAAAGCCCCCAAGGCAAAAGCGTGTCGACGCTCAAGGGATTTACTTTGAAGAACTTTGAGCTATTGCGGCAATATCTGAAATAAATCTTTCTTTCGGAATATTCTCCCGATACTTTTTATGTAAACCTAGCAGATATTTATCACAATTACAAAGCCATTTGTCATTCATCTTTCAATGAATCAATAATGCTTTCTTATTCATGAAAAATCATTTCGTGCCTCAGGTCAACGAACTGAAGACTTGAGTTCCATCTTCATGCGCAGATTATATCCAAAAATGGAAAGTCAGCTGACGTGGCAGGGAAATAGGACAGCGTTGGATCGTGAAAGCGAAAGGAACAGGAAAGGGTGCACATGTGCATGGGGATTTCTACCAAGATCAGCTTTACGATAGCATGGTCAACGCGATCACACTTTCATCAGTGTGATCAAAGAGGATGAAGAGTTCCAGAGTAACCCGCTCCTTTTTTTTCGGCTTTTCCCAGGGGAACCGTGTATAGGTATGGTTATCGCGTTTCACAGGTTTTTCATACACGATGCATAATTTGTATGCAAAATGCCGGGAAACGTTTTGGACAATTAGATTTATTTAAGATATTGCTATACCATGCCTCAAAATTCTTCTAAGTACATCCCTTGAGCGTCGACATACCAAAACGGTTTTCCCACGGCTCGAAGGCTCCCTTGCTGCCGGATTCCGGGTGAGGGCACTCTTGTGGACACGCGTGCAAGCTTCCTTGACGGCACTTAAGGTCCCATGGTGGTGTCCTTAGAGGGAATAGGATTTCGCTTTTATAGGGAATAGCCAGTTTAGATATTTAGCTTCGCCAAATTTGTAGTGATAATAGTTAGTGTGCTTCTTCCTTATCAATCGCAATACGACCCGTGACCATGCACGCACTTAACAACGGACGATCTGTATTCAACACTTCACGCACACGTCATGAAAAAATTGTGACCGATACTTTGTGCTCAAACTTCTTCTATCGTAGCTTGAAAATGACGTCCCCACGAATGGTGAATTGCCGATGAGAATGATGTTCTTTATCAGTTCCCGTTGTCCGCAGGTCATCATGAGTGAAGGGAACTTGCGAAAAACCGAAACTAATCAGTCTGGCCGATTTCAATCATGCCAATGGGTTGCGAAGAGATGATGGGTGATCCTAAACAATCGGCAGAAAATCGGCCTAAGATGGGAGGGACATTCGTCGCAGACATCCATTTATTTTAGTACCCTGCTGACCACCGCCAGGGTGTGTGGCAGGGGGTGTATACACACCAGAATAATTGTTGCCCGAACATGACCCTACCGTGGTCGAACAATGGTTATTATGATACCCTATCGTTTGTGGAAAAAATGACATCGTAAATCTATCTGTTCTACACTTAATCTCTCTACATTTACTAACATGGCCTCTCCTACCATAATACGATGGGGTTAATGATACATTTTCAATGTCACTGCTAAAGAGACGTCTTTCCAATCAATGCAAGAGCTTCAACCTGTAGTTTAACCTTCGCTCCATTGAGTGATTCCCAGCCTAGCTGCTCTAATATTTTGGATACGCTACTAAGTTTATCATAACAACCTTTTACAAATCTAGCTCCTCTACGCTGCACGCGATCCAATCCGGCAATCAATCCAACTTCGTGAGGATCCCATAATATACTTGCATCATATTCCAAATGAGACCTAACCAGTGAAAGATAACATTTCTCTTTGACCTTTTCATCAGATTTACTCATTACTCTTCTAATAAATGCTAATTTTTTGTCAGCTTGTCTACATATTGCCCCTAGTATGTGTTTCACCCAGGAGGGGTCGTAAAAGAGGGTAACTCCAAGGTATTTAATTGAGTATACACATTCCATTTCGGTGTTCCAGATGCATTAGGCGTTCGGAAGGGAATCTCTCTTTTTCCAAAAATTTATGATTGCGCATTTGTTTAAGTTTAAATCTAATTGCCAAGTATCGCGCCAGCGTTGTATAACATTAAGGTCATCTGACAGAGCTGCTTTATCCTCATGACTACGCGGTCAATGTCGTTAACGTAAAGTGGGAATAAAAGACGCGGCAATGTCGGGGGTGGTAGTCTCATCAAAGGGTGTCCACACGGGGGCGAGATATGAGTGGAAAAGGATCGAGAGTTGTTTTCACTCGATCCCGATCGACTTCCTTTAATCGCGATGTTTTCGATCGCCAATACCTCATTGAGGAGCAAATGATCCGTTTGGTGCGAGTGATCATCCATAATTGGAAATCGATATAAACTGTCGAAATCAAATGGAGGAACAGTTTTTAGCGCAGCTGTTCAATTTATGCTGTTCCTATTTGTCTCTTGCATACGCCCTATCGCTGCCTTCTTTCATTCCCGGCCTCCCCTCATTTACTGCCGTCAGTTGTCTTAATTGAACCATCGTGCCGCGGAATGCGTCCAATCAGGTTCCCTCTCCTTGGGAGTGTCGCACGTGAGAACCCGAGGTACTTTTTCTTCATTCGTCATTATTCCCTCTCGGGCTATTCTCCGTGTCCTTGGGCGTTCGGTATCTTTGAGTTTAGACTTGGGAGGGTGGTGAGGGCCAATCAGGCCTTTTTCGGAGATGGCGCCGCCGCTTTCGAGTCCAGCACGTCCCGAATGGATCTCTATCGCATTCGTCGGTGAATGGCGTCGCGTTTGCCGTTCCATGCCTCTCTCTCTCTCTCTCTCTCCCCCGCACTACCTCCTCATTTGTATCGACATTCAGTCCCATCACGTTCGACGGTGAACTGTGCATTCTCTGAATTCGACGATTTTGACGATCTAACTTTGTGAAAATTCATGATCGCTGGATAAACAAAACTTGGCATTTTTCTCACGCGAATAAACTTCAGTGTGAAAAAACACGAAGTGTATTCGTTATGCATTCCCTGGTTCAAATGAATGATCGCTCGCGTGGCACATCCTGACGACCGCGGTTGCCGGGAGACGGCGGCCTTCGCGTCGTCGATCTGCCGCGCTTTCACAGAAACCAGAGACCGGCCGTCATTATTGGAGCGTATGTGGAAGAGCGCGTTAACTTTTAAAAACCTCAACCATGGAAAAAATGTTCTTCATGGAATAATTCCTGAGATAACGGCATTTTGAATCTATTTCGCCCGATCAGTCGACAGAAGATAAAGCCGTTCACGAGAGGGAAAAGCGTAAGGAATTACCGCGGGTAGCGCGAATAAACTTTTGAACGCCATGCGCACCTTAGAAAACTTAGTCCCTGGTCCTTAGTCCCTAGTCCTTATCTCCAACCCTACCTTGACCAGTTGACACCCTACTGGTATGAATTTCATTGAATAATAAATTGGGTTGGGAGTCTGTAACGGTTGCGTGTCCTGGAATATGCCTTTGTTCTACTGAATAGCATCAAGTAACGTACTAATTATTGAAAAGGTCAACATTATGAATGCAAAGGCTTAATCGGGGTTCAATATTTCAAATCAACTGCATCCATAAGCTCTCTCTTTTTCTACTTCCCGAGATCGTCTACTTGAAGGCAAACCGGAAGCCTCAACAGGAATTATGTGCGTGCGTAGTGTAATTGCTGGAGCCATCAATTGTCTCCGCACGTAACCCGCTGTGTCTGAATATTTGAGGGACCCCCCGGTGACATTATGGCGGGAAACACCCGAAAGGGACGGTGATCTGTATATCAGCTGAGTTAAATGAATGAGGAACAGGGATATTGGTTAAGTTTTGAACCCGAAGAAGATGAACTCGTGAAGTGCTCTCTTAAATGTTGTCGCGGATGATGGAGAGTTTTGTTATGTCGTCTGGGAGAGAGTTGCGCAGACGTATGACATGAAAAGATTGGAGATATAGGTAATGGATGAGAATCAATTTAAAGAAAACAAATGATATGAGATTTCCAAAAGAGAGGATTGCTACGCTCAGCGTTTAAATAGGAGGATTGAAACCATGGTAGTAGTTAGAACGATGTACCGTTTTTTATCCCGGAAGGGCTTTGCGTTGAGATGGTCAAAATATTCGGAAAAAGATTTGCGTTAGGTAAGGAAGATTCAACGAAGGAGGAGGCTGTTGATGACGGGGACGTTGAGTAAGGATGATAAGAAAGACTCGTTAAAACTTAGATATGGAGCGTAGCTATGTACGGCGCGGAAACGTGGTCACTGAAGCGGGATGATAGAAGTAGATTGGACGATTTTGAAAGGTGGGTTTGGAGAAGAATGGTGAAGTTGAAACGGACGGGGTGGGCGGAGAGAGGGGTTTGTTTGGAGAATTCCTATGAAGGCAGGAAAAATGGATAGAGGACGTATTAGTTGGCAAAGAGATGTTGAAGATTATGGTGATAGAGGGGGGAATGTTAGGCAAGCGAGGAAGGGGCAGGAAGAGGATAGGACTGTTAGACGAGATGAAGGGAGGGAATAAATTCGTCTTACACGAAGCTCAGAAATGTGGCGATATTCTCTACGTTTCGGTGTAAAACAGACCTCAAATTCTAAGACTACCAATAATATTAACGACGCACTGATAGGCGGTGGAGGGAGCAAAGCGAAGTCATTCCGGGGGTCGGGGCCGTCATTAGCAGCCAGCGATAAATGGTCGCCCCCCCCCTCCCCCTAGTATGTTTAATAAAAACAAGGCGCGTGAGTTATTTAATTGAAATCCATTGCATTTCCATCTACGAACTATTCCGAAAGCCTATATCGCTCGCTTGCCCCGTAGCATGCGCGGGTGGGGCGGAGATGATGATGACTGCACGCTTTACGCCATTTTCCTCTGTCAATACGCCATTCCGGGGACTGCCAGTTCCGATGCATCGCCTCTGTTTCCTCTTGCCAATAAGTTCGATAAAGATTATTTATTCTTCGATAAAAGGATAGATGTCTTGATGCGGATTTTCGTGGAAGTGGGCATATTATATATATATATATATATATATATATATATATATATATATATATATATATATATATATATATATATATATATATTATATTATATTATATTAATGAACTCGAGGATGAAATATATAAATCATGATTTGATCTAGCTGAAATAAAATGCTTCGTTCAGTAACTTTCAGAGTGAATTCCCCCAATCGTCTGCTGGCATCCTTAGCCAGTGCTCATTTATGTTCCCCCTTCTTTGATAGACGCAATTATATTTCAAATTATCCATTCAAGCTTTGCTCGCCGTGGTACATGTCAATGGCACGTGGCACATATAACATCCGTGGAGTTCCGAGGGCAGTAATTCGAAAGGCAGCAATTCTGTGTTGCCTTATCGTTTAATTCTCATTCCTTTGGCGTTTGGCCAAGTGTCTCGTGACGCACTCTGATTTTCCTTCGTTTTTGCCCTCTGGGGCGCTGGCTCTCCATTCGCGGCAAAATGATGGAAGTTCCGTTTACGGCGGAGTCGTCCCAGATCCCCCGCCGCGGATGGGGGAAAGAGAATGGCGGAGGCCCTCGCCGTGGAAAAGAGCGTGTCCATTTAAGGCCGGACTACGTTGGCCTATGGGCTCTCGGGCTACGTCGAGGGCTTGCTGCAACGACTTAAAACAACGTCAAAGGTCGTGGTCGGCAGGTGCCCCATATGTTCGTCGAAGAGGTTTTTTTTCGTTCTTTAAATATAATTGCGTCTCTGTAATTGCTCTCCTAGTCATCATGCCGTGACGCTTAATACTTTTTTTTATATCCTTGACTCATAAAAATCTTTTATGGTAGTGTTCTCGTGTGCCTACGGATGCGTGACTTGTTCCTTTTTTATCGTTTTGAAGCTTCAATTGGCTCGAATAACAGTTCGCGTGTACTGCATTGTGTGTGCTACTCTAGGAGGGCGCTGCTATCTCGCTGGAACATTTTAATCCTGATGATTTTTTAAAAGCTTCCCTTTTACATTTTCGATTTGCTTCAAACCCGTAACTTTGCAACGGCCCAGCTGAGTTTCCCTCGGTAGTCTTTGATTTACATAATTTAGCAGAGTTTTGCGATTTTTGCGACGGCCTGTAAAATATTCGTAGTGGAAGCAGGCAGTTTGTCTTTGAAATGTGCTACACATCTACATCTACACAATTCCACGCAACCCTCCGCAAGGGAGTGTGGCGGGGGGTGTTAGGTCACCACCCGTCCGTTAACTAGAAGTAAACCACGTGGAAAGCCAAATCATGTTTACCTCTACACAAATATTAGTTTTTTCATGCACACGACAAACCTTAATCAGCCACGGAAGAAAGTACTCACATGCAACAATATTCAATAACAGGATATTTATATTAAAATCATGCTGTAGAACTGTTAAAAAATGGGTATTTTGAATAAAAAGAAAAACATGCAGGAATAAACATGCACGGTACGGACAAAATATAAACACTACCAATTTTAATTATCTCCTACGCTATTGTTGTCATGTCTTTTTTGATCTCTAATGGTACGAGGAAAGAACGACGTTTTGAATCCATCCGTTCTGTTATCTATGTCCCTTATTTTACTTTGTTGATCTGATCTGCCATAGCAAGTAAGTGGGGGCCTGTAATATGTCCTTAACATCCTCAGATAAGCAACCTGCCTCAAATTTACGCTGTAAACTGTTAAGCATATACTTAACCTACTTAACCTTGGCACATACTTAAACTACGTATAACGACCATATAATGGTACTGGTGTCAAGAAAATACTGGTGTTCTGACTCCAAGGAAAAAAAATCCAATGCGCCGTAATTGTTTTGAATGCAGTGATACAGGGCGTAGAGACGATGGGCAATGGGTGAGATGTGCAGATTCATTGCTGTGAAATGTGTATGTACCGGCCGTTGGACGGGAAATACTTCTGTCGTGATCCCATCTCGAAAATTAGATTCCTTTTGACCTGCTGAGTACTCGTCGTCTACTTCGGCTCTTAGTTCTTCGTTTGAGGGGAATCGCCCTCCGCCTTAGAGGAAAACTTTGAGCTTTGGGAAGAGATGGACATCCGATGGAGCCAAATCAGGCCAAGTCGGGCGGCGTCAATTCGTATCTCAGTTCACGCACTCCATGTTGGCCGTGGCGACGGCACTTGTATGTGGCCCTTGCATTGCCTTGATGAAAAATGGATTTCTTCCTTGCCAAACCTCGCCTTTTTTCGTGTCTCTTTTGGTGCAGTTGGTCCAAGGGGTGAGCGTAGTATTGGCCAGTAAATGTGTGACCAGTGGGAAGAAAATCCATCGGCGGAACCCTTTTCGCATCCCATTAAACTGTAACTCATATTCTTTTCGGGCTGAAATCTTTGCTATTTATTTATACCAATTTGGGAGGAATGCATTTGGAAATTGTAATTAAAAAACAGGAAATCTCAGACAGAAAAATGTTGTGATTTAATGTCATAAAAGGAAATGAAAAAAAAACTTTCTTGCAAATTTAGAGCATGATAACTGGAAGCTCGATAGTGAGACGTGATGCTGGCATTTTCGGAGAATACGGGTATGTTATAGTGATTTGGAGATGCGTATATGTCAACTTTGACCCTTTGATTGGCATCGGAATTCAATTGCATCCTAGCGAGTTTCAAATGATGCTGGCGTGCATATTTTAGTAATATTGAGTCTTGCCAAATTATATTAACATTTAAGCCACATTACCTTTACGTAAGTACTTTATTTGTAAACCATATTTTCATATTTTGCTTTAAAATGCCTATGACTAAAGCCATGTACGTGACCGCACGTATATTCCCCTAATACATGACACATGCCAGTTATTGGAGTGCCTACCGCTGTTGGGTTAATTGCCATTGAGTAATTATGAGGATAGAGGTGGAGTATCGCCGACGAGGTTTTAAATATAGTGGACGAAGGGAAGGACTTACCGTTGGTTTAATCCGAATGAGAGAGAAGCAGAGGGTGGGGGAGATGTTGAGATAGAGCGAGAGAGAGGTGGAGTGGGGTGTTGCTGGGAGAGGGAAGGAGGGAGGACGTCTGAGGTGTGGAAGTGGGAGGGGGAGGGAGGGAGGGTTTTGGAAAGCATGAGGGCAGGTAAAGGAAAATAAGGACTAGAGGAATCGATCAATGACCAAAGGAGAGAGCAAGTACGCGGTCTATGTCATGCAAAGTAATAATTGCTAGCGACAGACCGAAAGCCACCCCTGACTGATAGGTTTAATGATATTTGATTGGCTTGCATGGTACTGAAACGCTCATTTTGTGCTCACTTGCCACAAAATGAGTGCTTTTATACCCTGAAAGCCACCGCTATGATGTGTGGTAGGGGGTGAATACACCCCAAACTAATTTTGACCCGAATATGACTCTACCGTGGTCGAACAATGTTATTCTGATCACTCATCGTTCATGGGGAAAATGACATCTTAAATCCAGCTGCTCTATTCTTAATCTCTCTAATTTTCTTGACATGCTTCCTCCTACCGTAGTACGATGGGGGTAATAATACATTTCCAACATCACTGCTTAAGAGATAATGCAAGAGCTTCGATCTGTAATTTAAACTTCGCACCATTGAGTAATTCCCAACCTAGCTCATCCAATATTTGGGATACGCCACTAAGTTTATCATCCGAATCTTTTACAAATCGGACTCCTCTACGCTGCACGCGATCCAATCCGGCAATCTATCCAACTTCGTGAGGATCCCATAATATACTTGCAGCATTTTCTAAATGAGGCCTAACCAGCGACGGATAGCATTTCTCTTTGACCTTTTCATCATATTTACTCATTACTCTTCTAATAAATGCTAATTTTTTTGTTAGCTCGTTCACATCTTCCTCGAATGTGTTTCACCCAGGAGAAGTCCTGTGTGAGGGTAACGCCCAGGTATTCATTCGAGTCTACACATTCCGTCAGTGAACCATGAACCTTAGTGTCGACGTAAAAGCGAATATTCCCGAACGCCAACTGCATCGGGAAAGCAAAGCGTTCCCGACGCAGTTGGCGTTCGGGAGGGAATTGCTCTTTTTCAAAAAATTCATCTCTACGCACTTTTTTAAGTTCGATTCCAATTGCCAAGTGTCACACCGGCGTTGTATAAATAAATGATGGAGATGCTATCGCTCCTCAAGGGCTCGTTGCTCCCGCGCGATAACCCTTTCTCTTTCCCTCCTTCTTCCTTCCCATCACCTCTTGGCATCTTGGATTGCGCGCATATGTACGATGTCCCAACGACACGCACGCGACAATTCCGGAGGAAGGAAGCGGTCCGCCCCCGGTTATCGGTTCCGACCGATTATCAGTGAACAGTTAATCGGTTCCTGCGGCCTTCTCACCTCAGCCGGATTCGACTACCAGGGGGTCGCCTCCGCTCCACGCATGCGCGGGTGCTTCCTCACTCTCAATTGAAGCGCCATTGAGGGATGCACATGGCGCCATTCGCCATGATTTCCCATGACGAGTTGTGGAAAAATTAATGCTGGATCATCGAAATATATATATATGTATGAAAGAGGCATTAATTATGAAAATGGTGTAATGTCCTCTCTGATCGCATAACCTCGATGGCATAACGATGACCATCCTGCACACACGTTTACTCAGTAAATCACTTGGTCCGGTTAATGCCCTCCGAATATGAATGCCCATAACTATGACTCTAGTGTTAAAGTGTTTAAGAATGGCACACTTCCGATCTTCGTTGACAATAGAACGCCATGGTATCACTTTTCAAATGAATACAAACCCAATTTTAAATGTAACATATTTGTGAAAATAATGTTCTGGACGTTCGACGCTGGGAAATAATTAAAACTTTCCCTTGAGTACTTCATGTTTATGTATTTTAATTTTCGTCAAAGTGGCGACGACTGCTTCATTCACAAGACCCGCTTCTTTAAGCAGGTGCTCTGATCTCACTTGTCCGACGTATAATTCCGTGTAATGTTCATCTACATCTACATCTACTCAATACCCCGCAAGCCGCCGCAAGGGCGTGTGGCGGGGGGTGCTAGGACACCACCCATAATTTAGAAAAGAAAAATAATAAAAAAAAAATCGCATGCAATAACGACAAAATCATATATAAAAAAAAACATGGCATACATTCATGCATGAACACTTACACCCCACACACATGCAAACACTCAAACTACCAACTAACATACACATGCACCTGAAAGTATACCTAACATCTCTATAGTGTTTAATTTTGTTCCGACTTGTAAATTCAAAGTTTTTAATATTTCTAAAGTGACTTCGGTTTCTTGCTATTATGATTACTGATTGTTCGGGGAAAGAATGAGTATTTGTACCTATCTGTCTTGGAATCTATCTCCCTTAGTTTATCTTTGTGGTCTGATATACCTAAGTAGTGTGGGGCCATTATAATTCCTTCAGTGTCATATTTAAACTCGTTTGTTCTGAACCTTTCTAAAAGTCTAAGCCTCGCTTGTTCTCTCCGCACTTCAAGTGGTTCCCAGCCTAAATCCCCTAAGAGACCTGTCACACTTGTGTTTTTATCATAACAATTTTTAACAAATCTAGCGGATTTTCTCTGGACTTTATCTAATTCTTTTTGCCAAATTTTCTCCCACGGATCCCAAATACTTGCGGCATATTCCAAATGAGGTCTAACTAGAGCAAAATAACACCTCTCTTTAACTTTTTCATTACATTTCCCCACCACCCGTTTTATGAAGCCAAGTTTCTTTAAAGCTGATCCGCATATTGTCCTGATATGTGCTCCCCATGAAAGGCGTGGTGTTAGAACAACCCCCAAATATTTAACTTGATTTGCCGTAGTCAATACTGAACCCTCTATTTTGTAGTTTATATCCTGTTCCTCGCTTCCTTTATTCCAAAATTTCAAAACTGCACATTTATCTATATTAAGTGTTAATCCCCATTTATTGCACCATCCCGAGATATTGTCTAAGTCTCTAGAGAGTAGCTCGCGATCTAGTTGGCTCCTTATTTCCCTGTATATCACCGTGTCGTCAGCAAATAACCTTAGATTGCTACTAACGTGTGTGCTTAAGTCATTTATGTATATTAAGAACAGAAGAGGCCCTATTACACTTCCCTGGGGGACGCCCGAAGTAACATCTCTCTCCGTTGAGCACAACCCATTTATGACTACTATTTGTTTGCGGTTTGACAAGAAGTCCCTAATCCAATTAATTATTTTCTCATTGATCCCATAGTATTTAAGTTTGTGTAACAATTTATTGTGTGGGACTTTGTCGAAGGCTTTTTTGAAATCCAGGAATACTGCATCAACTTGGGTGTTGTTTTCTCCCGATCTAAGTATATCGTGAATGAAGAGACCAAGTTGTGTTTCGTATGTTACCAATATAAAACGATTATATAACATCAGTGATATAAATAGGGTCTTAGGGATATTGCCTTAGTCTGCCCTAAACTCCAGACGTTGCCGTTGTGAGTATGTGATATTTCGAAGTTTCTCCTTGAAATTGTGTCTGGTTTGGGGAGCAGTGTCCCCGCACCCCAGGGATGTCAGGGAGAAATTCTGAACTTACTTTTCTCCAGGGCATTTAGGGCTGTCGATCCTGTTTACCCTTCACGAGGCTAAGCGAGTCGTAACGAGATTAACTTCTCCGCGATTCTCTCCCTCGCGAAGAGGCCTGGAGGCATTGCCGCCTTCCGTTACGGCCCCCTCTCCCGCCGCGAAGGGAACTCAAAGCAGAGGAAATAAAGTTCAGAGAACTCGAGAAGGTTAGGCTAGGTGAATTTCACCCGGAGTGCATGCCGGTGCTGAACCAACCGCCATAGACACCAATGTTTGACTTGGCGAGGGAGAGATCTAAAGGCCTAAAGGGGTGTGATGGCCTCACGTCCACCGACAGGGTGTCAATAAGGGAGGCAGTTGCTTAAATCCCTGCGGTGGACTGAAGCTGAGGGTCATCTGGTAATCGCTCCGTCCACTACCACTCCCACTGGTAATAGTGTAACATTTAGATACGGGCAATCGATGAGTCGAGAAGTGCTTCAAAGTGCTTCTTCCCTTGAGAGCGTCGGCACGCACTTTTACCCTTGCGGCTTTTCCACGACTCGAAGGCTCCCTGGTAGGCGGATTGAGGAATGTCCTCAATGGTAAGCGTGGAAGTTTCTTTGATGGCTCGACTTAGGGTCCTATGGTGGTGTCCTTTGAAGGACGATTTCACTTTTGTGATTACGATTTACCCATCTGGTGCCAAGTCGGGACTGTAAGGGAGTAGGGGAATCGTCGCGATGTCGTTGCGGAAGGTTTTCGATAGCAGACACTTGACTCTTGCTCTTGGTTGTCTGTCGAGATCTTCGGGAGGACGAGTTTAGTGCGGAATTTTCGCATCGCCAATTTTCCAGTGATAATGGTGTGTGCCCTGTCACTGTCTTATCAATGCTAATATATGATACGTGCGATCACTTATCAACGGACGGTCTAAATTCAGCACTTCACGCACGCGTCAGAATTAAACATTGTTACCGATACTTTTCATACAAACCTTGTATTAAGAGATATTATGGATTCTGTCGTGAGTGGCTGCTGTACCACGCCGAAACGCTTCAGACGTGAAAAGTGACCCACAAAGGGAGCAAAATTTGTTCTTACCAGAAGCTAATTCCTGTTAATCTATCTGTTTTTTACCCTTCTCGCACGAGAGCACGCTAATGGAATGGAGGATATTGAGGAACGTGTAGTCACGGCATCATCGTATTTAAAACGGATGGGGACATGCAGAGGAGGTATAAGGTTGATGACTTGTCAACTGGCGACGAGAGCGTTTCAGAATTTGGCACGGAAGGGAAAATTGTGAAGGACGGAAGCGGTTATCACGTTTTGGACTAGTTAAAGGAGAGTGAAGGGAATATTGGTGGAGGGAAGTTGTTCATGTGGCGTAGAAATGTTTTCTAAAGATCGTGATTTACTGTTCAGAAACCACAAAATGCGCTTCCATGGTTTTGGTGATTTAAAGCACTGCTGAAGATGCCTCGGCAGTTACTTTAACGGAATCATACCTTTATGTACGTATTTTGTCATTCCAGCACTTAACAGCGCGAATACCATTCGCCTCGACCGAGTTGCGAACCCGGGTCCCTTCATGTCCAGGCGAGTGCTTTCACCATTGAAGCTACCGAGGAGCCTCCTTGCCAATCTTTACGTCGAGGCGAATTATTTTTATGCGTTGAAATTCCTGCATTTCAGTCCAGTTAAATTTACTATATTTTAAATTGAATTAATTCAAAATTTGAACGCATATGAAATTAATTAGGTATATTAAATCAGAGTTAAATCACGTACAGATCGCAGATATTTAAAGTACTCTAGTCTAAATTGTGGCGACACGAATGCAACAGTGTGGCGTCCGTCGAAATCCAACCAAGACGCAATAATATTGCTCGCGTGTCATTGTAGTTGAATGCCGTACATATTATTACAGAATTGTGTTAGGCACAACGTTAATAAGGCCGTGTGCGCGCGTGATGTTTTGTGAGCGAAGGATGTAAATCCTCGTAGGATTGGGTGGAGAGTACAGAATTAAATTTGAACGTACGTACATATTGTAAGTGACTGAAAGCGAATGAGGCCTTTCGCGTATTGCCTCCGACCGAAATAATGCTCGCGTCAGTGCACCATGGAAGCGTTTTGCGGTTCGTCCTTATGCGCAATTTTCACGTGTGGTTTGAGGTCGCTCCTTTCGCCTGCGGTACCGCCTTTCCTTGTTGACATTTCGTGTCCGGGTTGTTAGGAGAGGGCGATGAGGGGCGGGAGGTGATCTGTGAATGAGCATCATTTAGGATCCCCCGCTCCGTGTTCGTTGCGGTCAAGGGCTGTTATTTCCCAGCGCCCCCGTCGCGTGCGCCGCCCGAGTCAGTGGTCATCGAATTTTTAGGGAAAGGGAAGGACAGCCCTCCAGGGACGAACTGTCGCCCTTTGAAGCAAGCTGGAAATGCTAATGCGTGCCCTTTCGGATGTGTTCTGTTTGGAAGAACAACAATGGAAGCGTCTCGGCGATTTCGACGCGAATGCTCGCAGTTTTCTCGTTACGTCTTGTTTTGAATCGGCCCCCGACAAGCACCAAACCACAGCAGTGCACGACAACTCGACCTACCAACGTGATGGAATCCTAATAAAGTGATGATTGATGCCATTGAGGTTAGTAGAAGTGAAAAAAGATCACTCCTTTCACGTTTGAGCGAATGTTGTGACTTATTTAATGGGAGATCCTTTTGGTAGGCCTGGCATTGCTTACGACGAGTTCGCCAGGATGTCGTGCGTGTCAATCGTGATCCACTGACTTGCAGCAGTTAGATTTTCTTCGGCCGACGCGAATGGCATCCATGTATAGACATTAATGTCAATTCGTTGGAATGTTAACGTCGTTAGGCGCGGTGATAACACGGCGGCGTGTGAGTTGTATTTTTGCGAGTGAAGAATGAGAATCCTCCCAGTCTTGGATGGAAATTATTAAAGGTGGAAATGTCGCTCTCGTATTGGCAGGCAGAGAGTAGCTGTACGAATCGGTATCTCACCTTTTTCTGCAAAGAGTCGCCAATCAATTGTTCTTCTTCGGAGCATGAAATGGCGAAGTCAATGCTTCACGAAGCCAGAGTATTGGGTTTTGTGAAGACGACGTAGTCGGTAGAATGTGGACAGCCGGAAGTACGCGTCGAATGCGTTGTACTTATGTGACCTATCCCGCGAGTCACGGGTCTCCATCATCTGCCGGCGATCGCTTGGTGGCATGTAATTCCTTGGATTACGTATCGATGAAGCTAACGGTTTATGGCTGAAATGCCTGCTCTCCTTTCCCCTTCTTCACCCGGCATTCTTCCTTCCATCACGACGTGCAACTACTGCCGAGACTTCGTACTGCCCGAGTGCCGCGTGAGCCGCTCCCCTTGGGTGTTCGGGGCGGAGAGAGGGAGGCATTTTGGAAGGAATGGTGGGAGATGCAATAGTTAGTGGAGCTGAACAGTTGTTTGGTGTGAAGCAAGCGCTTAGCTTATTTAGTGTAATTATAAACAATGCTTCCCTCCCTCCCTTAACCACGGTCTCTCAAAACAAAGCGAACTCAATTCTCATTGCACGTATAATCTTTTTACGTATATATTTTGTCATAATTTGAATGACTTACGTACTTAATAACTAAATGGATATACATTCTGTCAAGTATTATTGTTGAAGCAGTATTAATGGCATAGGGAGCTACGTCAACGATGAGGATTATTAGTTTTTCTCACTCATAATGAGAAACATGATAAATATTTTCGTTCTACCTCACCACGTCCAAAATATAGGGTATTTTGTTCTTACAAAATGTTCCTTTATCTCAATACTTTTCAATTGCGCAGTTTCGTTCGTGGACCCCCTCCCTGTAGATTACTCATCACTTATCTTCAGTGCGAAGTATTTGCCGGAGCGACCGGTGTGCATACTGGTCCCGGCACGCGTGTCCAAGCCGTGGGCGCAGGCGAATGGATGAGTCGGGGGTGGTAAAAAGGTTGCGAATTTTCGGTGTGCGGAGGTGGCTGTTAAGGACGTGATGTTAAGACCTCTGCCAAGACGTGGGGTGCGCCATGTTCGCGCCCACTGGGTTCCGAAGCCCAGAATATCCCCGCGCGGGCATCCTTCGGACGATCTGAAAGACTGCCAGGGTGCGTGAATTTGCGTGCGAGTGTGCATGAATAAGTTATGCGGGAAAATACGTCCCAAATCCTTCTCGTCGAGTGGACTTCCCAATTTCCGTTTGTGAACTGAGATTCTCGAATTGGAGAAGCCGAAGGAGGGCGTCAAGGCGGGCGGGCCATCCAATCATGCCGCTGTGGAGTAATCATTCATCTATTTGCAAATCGAATTCCGGCAGTCGAAGACGAGCGGTCATCAATTTTGAGTGGCTGGTCTAATATAACTTATGCGACAGTGTGGTTCTTTCTGAATAACCTGGAAAAGAGGGAAGGTGGAAGATTTTGATTGCATAGATTAGTATTTGAATGTCGTGGTGTATTGGGAATCCGGCGAAGGGAATAAAACAGAAGAGAAACAGGAGAGGGTCTGATTCACGTGAACGAAATTCGAGAAAATATGGAATGGCATAGCTTGATTAGTGTTAAGTAATTGATTTATTCTCAAAGGCGTATAAACTTGATGGAAAAGGGCTGAAATAGCCCTTCAGGTATCTTGAGTCCAGCCTGGGGAGTTCTATTAAAACACGAGAGTTTATTCATGCTCAATTTTAGTTTAAAAACATGGTCATTCTTTCCTTTAATTGTCGCTTCTTCTCCTCCCTTGGACAACTCCCACAAGGACCACCCCTTGCACTGCCCCTGCTCAGGCAACGCTAGCATTGCCACAGAAAATTTGATCTCTCTTTCAAGCTTCATCACTATTTTCTTATCCTTGCATACATCTGTTGCCTCTGGTCACATTCATAAATTGCTTCCTGTTTCTCTCCGTCTCCCCATCTCAAAACATTTACTCTTCTCGAATATGTATATCCTTTTGATGATTTGACTTTCATCCTCTCTCTTTGCCTGATGAAATGAACAACACATACTTCCGTCATGCTTGTCTATTGCTGTCAGTGCATCAAATCAACATTCTTTCATTTCCTCCTCATTCCTCCACTTTCAATCTCCACTCTTTTTCGCCACACATTCTCCTCAATCGCTCTATTACCCACTGCATTTAGTTAACACATAGGCTTATCCTGATCACCATTCAAAGTTCTGTTGTTCCATATCACTATAAAGGGAGAAACAACAGAGAATCAATATTGTGGTGATCAATGGACGTGTCGGGAAATGTTGACTACATATAGTACTACGTACCATATCGGCTGGCGGTGGCGGTGGGGTAATGTCTTCGTCTGCCGACCCAGTGGTTGTGGGTTTGATTCCTGTCCAGGTGGATTTTCCTCCATCTAGGGTTTGGTTTTATGCAATATCTAAGGGTTAAGTGGAAGAAGGGACTATAAGTCTCAAGCTCGCGCAATTAAGTCGATGAATAAATGAATAAATAAATGCATTGCCCATAATTGAATGTAAATGGTCATGTATGTGCATTCCTTTGCAGTTGAGGAGCAAGTCGGAGAGGCCCTCTGAGTCTCCGGACAATGTTGAGGACGGCAGCAGTCCAAAGGGCGCCAAGGGGTTGCTGGCTGAGCGCAAGGGGAAGCTGGTGGAGGCGGCAGAGGGCTGGAGGAACAGGGTAGAGCCCTCGGATGCCATTGGGTTCTCGGTGGCCGGCAGAATGGGGAAGCCAGCACTGCCCCCCTCTGCCGCACTGCTGCCACCTTCGGCAGTGGCTGCAGCGACCACTCCACCATCGACGTCCCCGCTCCCTGCAAGGCGTACCAAGAAGACACCGAGGCCAGCCAGGTTCCGAAGCAAGACATGTAAGTTGCTCGGTCTCTCATAGTGATGCAGGGGGTTAAGTCATCATCAATTAATGATAATGTGTCATTGGTTCTATTGCGGAACAATATTAAATGTGATATCCACTCCGAGGTTATCATAAACTAATGCAATTCAGTACTAATATGTGGTAGTTAATTTTTCTCAGTGATGTTTTGTTTGGTCCAAAAACCCAAATCATAAAACCAAAAATTGCACGCAAAATTGATAAAAATATTATTTAGGTCTCGGTTATCTTCCAAGAAAGTCCGAACATGCCTGAAACTCTTTCAGGCATTCATATTACTTTGAATTACAGCTTTTCAACATAAAATATTTTTTAAGATTGGCAGCCTATTTTCTCTCATTATCATTATGAATTTGCCACTTCATTTGCAGTATTGTCGACAAAAATCAAATGTTGTGTTTGATGTATCTTCCCATTATGACAATGCAAATGAATTTTCAAAGTTGTGCTCGAGGTTTAATACTTAGGTGTTTTTGATTGCATTCCTCATGCATGGGAAAGCACTGCTTCAACAAAATAGTCAGTAGTTCCGCCAACCAGAGCAATTGTTTTGACAGTGCTCATTGATGCTTTGAAGGAAATGGTTCCATTATGCTTCATACCCTTTGCTTGATGGAAAGTCCGAGTGACAAAATATTGTTCTGTTGTTGACGGAGAACTCTTAAGACTGGTTCATCTCAAGCAATAACTGCTATGTACACGGTAGAGTGGCAACAGATATGAGAGGAAACGTTTGCAGTTGCCACCGCGTTTGGCGTGAGATTCCACTTGTCACTTACTGTCCATTCCCTTTCTCTTTTTCAGCCACCAACTTGGCATCGGAAGCCGCAAGCCTGGCGGCATCATCCCCATCTCCCGACACTCCCGAGGATTTCCCATACTCCTTGAAGAGGAGCATCTCTGCACCTGGGTGCGAGGACGGAGACTTGCGTAAGTCGCTCATTTTCATTCCTTTCACTCTATTCCTTGCGCCATGTTCTCTCCATGAATCTCAAGAAAGCGAGATGGTTAAAATTATTCATTAAGACGGAGTAAATGCCATTTGATCATGGTGGCAGAGTCAGTCAGCATTGCTGCTGAAAGCTTTTGCAAAATTTGTTTTGGTGCATTTAATGTGCGAGTAGATGGATTTAAGTGACACTTCCATGACTCCGAGAGGTCAATGCCACCACTTCCATGACTCCGAGAGGTCAATGCCACCATATGTTATTTCTAATGTCCACACTCAAGGAATTTGCATCAGGAGTCCAAAGAATGCGAGATGTGTTTCCAGCATCCAATTTCCAGATGCCTATGTATAATATTTTCTTATCTATTAAGTGCATTAATATTAACCTGATGCCTTCCATTTTTCTCCAGTCCAGGGTTTGGCAGGGGCTTGCAAAGTTGGAGTACCTCGTGCTGATGATGAAACATTCACCGAATTCTTCAAGGGTTTGTCAACGGAGAAGGCATGGTCGGAGCACTTGGACCTCGAAGTGGATGACTTTGACTGTCTGACAAGTCAATCCGGGGAACTGTGAGTGTCTAGAGTTCTATGTGGGAACAATTTAGAAATCAGTTCATTTTGCAATGTCATTTAATATCATTAATCCAAAAGTTTAAAATATTGCTCGTTTAATTTATGTTGGAGGTATCTGATGTTACTTGAGATTTACACTTAACAATAAAATTACGAGGGTATGTATTTCTGAATTGGAAAAAGTAGTGGATAAGGGGGAGAAATGAAATTTCATTACCAGTTATCAATCGACAATTGTGTAATGGCTTTAACATTAACTATCTGACAACTTTGGTCTACCTGTGCTTGTCAGCTTCGATTACTACTTGTAGGTATGAGTTCATTTTCCTAATTGTAGCCCTCCTGGGTTAATGAGGATGGTCACTTCTCCTCTTAATGTTTTTTTGTATAGATGTCAAATGAAACTTCGTAAAAGGATTCTTTGCCAAGTTGTGGAATCTCTTTCGGCTGGTCCGGCCTAAACAGCAAAGAAATCACTCACTGGATAATACAATCGTCTCTGTTTTGAATCGCACTCAGGATATTATTGGCTGTCAGTAATTTCATGGGTTATGAAGTTAAATGCAGAGTGAAGCAATAGAAAATTATAATGTGCTCATATGCTCGAGTGTGTGAAATATTATTTTTATAGTGATTATCAAATTAAATTTATTTTTAAGTTATCTCATTAAGAGTTGATTTTTATGGAGTCCCAGTTTTATGCAACCCCTATGGTCCTATTAAATTCTCATTAATCTGAAAACAGCCCTTCAGCCTTTACATCGCATTTTAACAATGGTATAACAATTGATGCAGTTACGTACGCCCATGCCGTAGGTGGAGAAAAACCCACCTGGGTGGAAATCGAACCCACGACCTCTGTGTTGACAGGCAAGGATGTTACTCCACCGGGGCCGTTTGAATTGTGCATTGAGACTGCTCTCCCGAGCAGTTTTTTGTTGAATGCATTAATTTGTGACACTATCCTTCCGCCATTTTCTCTTCCTTCCTACGACAGGCTGCTTTCCATCCCTCCGATGGTATGAGATTAGACCTCTTCAATAGCCAATCATGTAAATCCACCCTTTCCATTCTGATTAGTGTGGCTCTTATGTTTGTCTTTGTTCGATGTGCTGCTCCCATCGCTCTACGCCATGCGTGGCTGGGGAATGCACCCTTGGAATGGATTCCCCCGTGAAACGTCGTTCCTGCGATGCTGCTCATTCCTCTGCTGCTTCCTTCATCGCTTTGTAATTCCATTCCCTCATTGTATCTACCATTTTATTGTATCTCCCTCCTAACACTCTCTTGCAGTCAACTTTTACTTCTGTCATTCTCTTCTGCTGACAGTCCCATCTTTAAATGTCTCCAAGTCAAATCTCTTTCCCTCTTCTTATAAAGTGTCAATTATACTTGTCCCGTCATACATCCTCTGCGATACAATTCTTCAGTTGTAACTTTGCTCAACTTTTATTCTATTCCATTTTTGCCGGAGCCACGCTTGAAAGCCTTCTGGGTATCTCTTTACATTCTGTCCAATCATTCCTGTTTTGGATATGTAAATTGTAATATGCCAGATAAAGCATTCATCAAATCTTTTTCTCAGTTCAATGTTATTTCTTTTGACTGTTCATAGTTGTTTGAATGTACCAAAAGTCCTTTAAATTTGTGGAGTTTCTCATCTCAGTGGGAGTTGAAGGGGAGGTGGCCGAGGTTATTTGTGCTGCTAGGGATGGATGGGAGAGGATGAAGGGTGAAGAGAAACCTGGCGTCGGCATTAGCGTAAAGCTTACTTTCTCTTAAAGAAAGGCACCAAGGGGGCCTCAGTGTAATGTCCCAAGCGATGGACGGCGTACTCACTTAAAATGCTTTCCATAATGCACCTGAAGGAGGGTTGGAGATACCACTGAACAATATCTGCCATCTTGTCTTTGCATCCCGTGTACAACTGGAATGCCATTTCATCACACTTTCTAAGGATTTGCAAAGGAATGAAACTACTTGTTCCATTCCATGTCTCTACTCTATGATCACTTTTAAGAATCTTTCTTTCTTATCTCTACACTCGCATTACTGAGATACTTCATTCTATATTCTTGGTTACATTCGTTTTCATTCCTCAATATTTCCCCACCCACATTGTTTGTCTGCATTGCGCATAATTCTCCACGGCTTTTATTTCACTCCCTCTCCTTAGGTTGGTGCAAAAGAAAACTGTGAGAAAGCAGCAGCGAAGGCTGGCTACGTCACGAAACCCTGTGAGGGCACTGGCCGCCCGAAGTGACCTTCGCGAGGAGTACTTTGAAATCAAGTCAACTGGTATTGCGGAGAGAGAGCTTCGCCGGATGAAAGTTGAAAAATGTGAGTCACTTTGAAACTCGGTTCACCTTGTTGCTGGATTCAAGTGGAATGGAGTGAATGTGTGAAATGAGCTCGTGTCCTAGGAATATTTTGCATTTTTTTATCCCACATTTTTTTATTTTTTTGCTATCACAAACAACTTTTGTCAATTATGTGTGTTCCCTAATTGGTTTGCCCAACGGTTGTCAATGTTTCCTCTTCAAAACTGTGAAATGTATTTATTTATGCGTGGGGCATGCATTTTAGTAAATATTGCCATCAGTGGTCCTAAGACTGATTGGGCTGCCCTCTATCATGCCGTCGGCTAACCTCCTGATGCCCACATATGCCTTCTCTTTGCCGTCTGAGCTGTTGGGAAATATGTACTTGGTCATGTGAAATTTGTACCCATTTTCACTGGGAAATATCAAATTGCATTGCCATGTGGTTCCAATTTGCTTCTTACTTATCAAACAAATAATTAAATGTTTCTCCCAAAATATCTCCTCAAAAACGTAGTGTCTGTGAACTCATCAATGGCAATTGAGGCATTGGCTGGCCTCGCCAGCAAGGAAGACTTCACCGCCGTTTCCCTCAGGAAAGCCAATGCATCGCCCATAAATGCTTCGATGTTGCCCTACAAGCACCCGATGCTGCTGCTAATCAAGGGAAGGCGTCACGTCCAGACACGACTCGTGGAGCCCGTTGCCAAGTCCATCAACCATGGAGACACCTATGTCCTCGTCACGCAGCATGAGGTAACAGCTCTGCACCAGAAGCATGCAACGTTATGCTTTTGTGATTTTATGGCGTTGAGTAAATTCTTAATAACAGAGACGGAAAGTCCTGAAAGTTTCACAGAATAAAGATTTACTTTGACTAGTTCCAATGTACTTCATCATTTTCAAGTTCTTGAGGTCTTGAAATTGATGCAGTACATCGAAGCTAGTCGAAAATAAATCTTCATTGTGTGGAAAATTGTTAGAGTTACCATGTCTGTTATTATGGAACATTTCCACCTCATGACACCTGAATACGTAATTTATAATAAGTAAATTAGTGTAGCCAATAATGAGAAAACTTTAGAAAGCTCCAATAATGTTATTTTGGTCAGCCTGTGACCGTCAATGGGACAGCGAGAAGACGTCAGTACTGCAGCACTGTTCTATAACGAGTGAAATTTTTATTACTGGGCTAGAGGTATTAACTTAACTTCACATTCACAGCCAATAGCTCAAATGTCTTCCTTCATTTGTGTTTTTGTTTCAAATTTTTGTATGAAAATGAAGCAACCGCTCTCCTGCTCAGGTTATGATGTTCTTTTCTATGAATCTTAATGTATAGTTGATGTTTAGTCATCATTATGCCTAGCTTAGAAACCATGTAATTAAATTCATGTAATGGACCTGCAAAGCTTCATGATTTGATTTGCAAATCATTTTGATGATTAAATGGTCAAAACAGTATTTCTTTCAGTAAACACACAAAGAATCCTCTTGGACTAATATTCATTTCAATTTTAATAGCTCACAAATAAACAGAGAAGAATGCAGAATAGCTTATGTTGGAAACAAAATGAAAACTCTTTCTGTTTCAAGTCATGATACCTTTAAATAAAACATGACAAGAGTAATCATTTTTAAAGCAATTTCAGGGTGGAAAAAAATCATGCTCTTTGTATGTTCAAAATTTTTTACGTAATGTCGAAAATATGTCTATTGATGATTGCTATGTTCAAGTACTTATAATGGTATTTTTGGGATTTGGAGTGACCTCTCTGTAGCTTAATTACTAATTCATGGTAACATACTTCACTCTACTCTTTGCAAGTTGACTATTTTAGCCAATGGAGGTGTTGGTAAGAGTGAAGAAATGAAACAACTGTCATTTAAGGTCAAAATAATGACCTTGCATAGTGGTTGTAATTTTAAATCCCCAAATATTTTAATACTATGAAAAAAAATGTCTTCCCAAAGGTCTACAATTGGATTGGGGATTATTCCAATGTGATTGAGAGGTCGCGATCAGCTGAAATAGCCGCCATGATACACCAGAAGAAGGACCTTGGGTGCTCGGGTGCATCGCAGGTGATAACCATAGGCGGAGGACTGCCGGGGGCACCAGCCAAGCTCTCGTGCACCTCGGCACAGGTGGCCAAGTTCTGGAAGATCCTGGGATCGGAGGACGGCTCCCCTCTGGGTAAGAGCAGTGCCGAGACAGCCACATTGGCATTCTCCAGAGAGCATAGTTGCATGCTTGCCTGGTTTCTTAAAAAACAAAACCTACCCCAACCTGGTGGGATGCTCCCAAATATACACAAAGAACACATATTCAGAATTTAAAAAACAGTGAAATAGATTCTCCTGAGCAGCAAGGCATAAAAAAACATTGTCTTTTGTAAGCTATGGAAGCATAAACGATTATGTGCCTTTTTTTGCTTTCATGTGACAATAATTGATGGGATTTATTTTTTATTGTTTTTTTAATGTTCTTTTCCTTTGAAACAGCATCAGAGGCTGGTGATCCGGATGAAGATGAACTCTATGAAATGTCAATAGTGGACACCAACATAACCTATGAGGTGAAAGGTGAAGAACTTGTGCCATTGGAGGAGTATTGGGGATGCATTCCTAGGATACAAGTATTAGATCCCTCCAAGGTATGCCTTAGACTTTTTAAACAATGGATTGTCTATTTTCTGGATGCTTTTATTTACCCCTCAGTTATCCCATGACATGAGCTGCATATTGGTATGGATTATGTATATATAGGGTCGCGGTAGTCCAGTGGGTAAAGTGTTGGACTGCTGACCGGAGGGTTCCGGGTTTGATTCCCGGGCAAGGCACTCTGGGCACCTGCAGCTCCACCCAAGCTAAAGTGATTTTTCGGGTACCAGGTCTTCCTGGGAAGCCATAACCGGCACAGGGAAAGGAACTGACCCCCCTACCCTGATGTGTAAATTTTCACACGCCGTATAGGGCTTAGTACTGGGTGATCTCTACCATCACCTACCAAACCGACCTTCTGGTTGATTACTGTGTTTATGGTTTTACATAAAATATATATAAAGCTAGAGCAGGTAGAACAGTTTACGTATCTCGGAAGTGTTTTGGACCTACACGATCAAAGTAGTAGGGACGTGAAGAGAAGAATTGCGCTAGGCAAAGAGGCTTTCACAAGGAGGAGGGAGTTGATGACGGGGACGTTGAGTAAGGATGTTGAGAAAAGACTCGTAAAAACTTTAATTTGGAGCGTAGCTATGTACGGCGCGGAAACGTGGTCATTGAAGCAGGAGGATAGACGTAGACTGGAGGCTTTTGAAATGTGGGTATGGAGAAGAATGGAGAAGGTGAAATGGACAGAGAAGAAAACAAACGAGGAAGTACTTGGTGTGGTGGGCGAAGAGAGGGCTTTGTTGGGCGTAATCCTATGGAGGCAGGAAAAGTGGCTTAAGGGGGTATTGACTGGCAGCGGGATGTTGAAGACTGTGATTGAGGGGAGGATGTTAGGCAAACGAGGAAAGGGAAGGAACAGGATAGGGATGTTGGATGGGATGAAGGTAGGAAGAAAGTACTCAGAGCTGAAGAGGGGCTTGGTGTAAAATAGGATGTTGTTTTTTGCTAGGGGCCACAAATTATTTAATTAGTAATTACGTCCATCCCAAAACCTACCTTAACCGGTAGATTACCTAATAATAATAATAATAATAATTAACAGAGGTGCAGGTTATGCATCTAAAGAAGTTCTCTGGTGTTCTGTCGCACTCTACATAGTCCAAATTGAGCTAATTTTTGTGAAATCTGAGAATTTTGACAATGTCAACGTGAAAGCATAATCCATTTCATCTTTTGCATGCTCGAGGGAGGAGAGACTTGAAATAAATTGTGCAATATCATGTAAGGCAGTGTGCCCAGAACATCCTGTTCTAGACTGCTGGGATAAATAAATATGAATTACCCAATGAGATAATTGAGTAATCTTATCGAAGATGCCCTAGGTATTTTGGGGGAAGGAAAGAGGTTTTGTTGGGAGACTTTCAAAGAAGGTGGGCATTAGGGATTCCAGGTACGTGCAATGAATGGAAATGGAATGCTGCACATTGTCTTATATGCAGAGTGCAAATTGTAAAAGTTAAACGAAGGAGGAGGCATAATGGGCAGAATGAAAGGAGGTAGGAATTACATATGTGGGATGAGAGAATGGTTATTGTGATGTGGGGTGTGTCAGGTTATGTTAGGGCAGAGTCTCTCTAGCTATCGAAAACCTACCAGTAGATCACGCCAGTTAATGATGGAATCACATTCTTGATCAGTTAGAATGAATATAATATTCTTGCCGTACATATTATCAAATTTTGATGGATATGCTGCCTCCTTGATGCGAGAGACAGCATATGTTACCTCACTCACGCACACCTTCCTCAGGTGCGCATTTGGTCGAGAACAATGAATGTCTGTTGTTGGAGTGCATTTGAGCCTTCAGGTGGTGCCATCCTTTGCCCATTTCAGGTCCTCGTCTTTGACTTTGGGTCGGAGCTGTACGTGTGGAATGGGAAAAATGCCACCCAACCAATGAGGAAGCTCGGCACGAAACTTGTGAAGGAATTGTGGGAGAATTGCAGTGATTACTCCGTGTGCGACGCCAGCCCGCTGGAGCTGTTCCGGCCCAACGCAAGCGGAGGGGGGAGGTCGGAACTGGGTGGGCGTCGCCCCGAGTGGGCAATGCTCGGCAAGGTCAACCAGCACATGGAGACGGTGTTGTTCCGGGAGAAGTTCCTCGACTGGCCGGATTTCTCTCGGGTCATACGAGTCAAGAGTTCGGAGGATGACGAGGAGGCAAAGGGGGGCGGCAAGGGGGGGGCGAGCTACCTCGAGGTGCTTGCATGCAACGCCAAGGAGATGCTGGAATCGGAGGGGTCGACGGCAGACCTGGAGTTGGAAGGGAGCCACCTGGGTCGTGGCGATTGCTATGCGGACGAGGAGGTGAGCAGAGTCCTCCCTCCTCCGCCACTTTACTACCTCCTTCAATCAAAGAATACCCTTGTGCCAACATGCTGTTTGCATGCAGGAGCCCCTCCGAGATGTGCCGTTTGTTAGCAAGATGGTCGTTACTGCAAAGCCTCTTTTATATGTTGCAGATAAAATTCCATTTCAAACTATTTTATAAAATAATTGTTTATTCTCTGGTTTTTTAATAACCAGAAGACAAAGATTACTCATCCATGAAATTGGAGTGCATGATGACTTAACTGCCTTTATATTCTATTGTTTCAGGCTTCACTTTGTGGAAGTATTTAATATCCATACTAAAAAGAAAGACTCGTACTTTTCCACAGATTTACTCGTATAAGACTCGTACTTTTCCACAAATCTGTGGAAAAGTACGAGTCTTTCTTTTTAGTATGGATGTTAACTGCCTTTCTTTTGCTGTTTGTATATTCAACAGGCTACCTCCCTGAAATATTTATGTTGGTAAAGTTGGGGAATAATTGCGATTCACGGGACTAACAATCTATTATGTGCTTTGCTTATAAATCTGCATGGAAATTATTTATGGATCTGAATTCATTTCATCGAGGGAATGTGAAGTGTTTACCTATGTACAATAGTCTGCAGGCCTAAGTTGAGCAGATGTTTGCTTCATAATCGTAAATTTGGTGTAACTTTGATTTCAAGACATTAGTTGGCTTATCTCCTCTTATTTAGTGATGAAAAATATGAAATTGTTGGCATCTCTCTTTTCATCTCTTGAAAGAATTCCATTCCAATTACCTTTATAATGCCAAAGTGTGATGCAATTGAAAACCTACTGAGTCTCCCCACAGTTGTTGCTTTATAATTTCGGCATCAAAATCCTTTGTCATTGTATCTACCTGAATGATGTTATTTTTGGTTACATTACCCCCAAATTCCATGGCAGTGTTTTTGAATGCCCTGCTTCAGTTAATCACATGGCGTTTCCTAGCAGGTGGATATTTTTCTGGGAAATGGTTTGATTTCACTCTCACACTTGACCTGTGTATTTATGTTCAATGTAATGCATTCGCAGAAGCAAATGCTATGAGCCTTGCAAGAAGAGAGGTCTCGGCATTTGAGTGAGAGCTCATTGAAATCTTGCAAGGGAAGAAATATTAACGCCAAGTCTATGCTTCTTCAATTTCAAAGCAAATTTTAAGCTGTTTAGTGGCGCTGGACAAATGTTCAGCTGCATATAGTTGCTTTCCAAGATATGCTTAAAACATGTATCCCATTTAAGGAAGGAATTTAGCATTGAAGTTCCTTTTCGGCTTTGATCAAGCCAAATATTTTGGGGCTTTTAACTTTCAGCTTGACTCAATTTAAATGAACATAATCAATAACTCAGTGCTAATAGTTAATTTTAATAATGTTGTAACTCACATTTATCCTTTATATTTTTACTTAACATTTTGTTTTTAGTTTCTGAATGTATTTAAATGCCATGTGTGCCAACTAACAAATGTGTGCTCATAATTTGTCTGCTTCTCTTTTTTTATAGCTTTCCGAAATAGTTGCTCAGTTGAAAAGGGTAAATACGAACATTTATTCTATGGAGATTGTTTATTTTTATGTTGCTAGTGCACTTAACTTGCCAAAAGTGGGATTTGTGGAGGGATTCACTGTTGCCTTAGGATCTTGCATAGTTGGAGTGCATTGCATTCACTTCTCCTGGCATGCTTGGCAGTGACCACGCTCTGCTTATGTACACCTTCCTAATCTGAAACTTGTACTTTGGCATGCGCACACATCTCTTGAAATTCCTTTCTTTGTCAGAACAGCGCGATATATATGACTGTACTCATTGACCATCTAAGTAAATGCAATTCTTTTGTCATCGTAGGAAGTGTGGTGGACTGCTGTCATTGGGTTAATGGCAAAGAATACATGTCTTTGACTAATGTTGTCAGAAATGAAACTTATCACGAATAGTTGAGGGTGGGTTCAACAACATTAATCACATCTCATGTCTACAGAACATGTAGTATTTAATTAATTGATTATTTATTTTAATGGGAAAAGCCTGTAATGATGAACTAGTGAATATTGAGTTAAATAGAGGAAGAATAGCCATATAATCATTAAAATATAAGATATTTGTGAATCTTTTATATTTATTTTGTAATGTAATCATTTGGAAAAACATACTGCTTCTAATACATCTGTTCAACCCTTCTTAAGTAGTTTGACATGGAAGTTTTTCAAAACTAATGTCAAAGTAAAAATCAATTTTGATTTGTAGTTTTGGAATAAACTTACATAATCATCATCAAAGGCAGTTCTGTGGAAAACTTCCCACAAATGTAATCTGGTAAAATCAGAACTGTTTCTTTTTATGGCTGTTAACAGTCTTCAACTTTTCATAAGGAAATATTAATACTCTTTCAATTCAACTGTAATAACATCTACAATCAATCAGTATTCCAATTTATGTTGCCTCAGTCGCTGAATTTGTTGAAGATTGTCTCGTGACATACTCTAAGATTGTCTCACCCAATGGTATCTTTGATGAATTGTAATCAATGAGTATTGTTATATTCAAGGATTGGGAGAATGTATAAAGTTTCACTTTGTTTAGCATTCTGTCATGTAACAATTGGTGTTATATTGTGTTTTTAAATCCTGTCTTTAAAAGTATTTGCGAGAGAAAGTACCTGTGCAGCATAATTTATTTCCCATCATTGACTTCTTTCATTTCTAGTATTCAATGGCTTCCTTTATGTGGTGTGAAATGCCTACTTGCTGTCCCTTCCATCACTTCTTTGGCATAATTGACCTTTCCATAGCTACATTAAATTACCTTCCAGACAAACTCTCTTGATATTTATAGATATGTATATAGCTTGATATCTCCCCTTCATCAACTCTTATATGTTTCGTCTTCTAATCCATTTCCCTCTCTTCCTTTACCTTTCCCCAAGCCCACACACAGTGGCCTATGACCCCATGCTGTGCCCTCCTTCATCAAAATCCATTTTTCCAGACAGCTATTTGTAATCATATGACAACCTCATTGTGACCTCCCTTCTCAAAGTATTTACTATTTGTTTTGTTTGTTGTGATTCATACTTAGATAGCATAGAACATAATATCGTAATAATTAGCATAAATCTGTAATGACTACATTTTATTAATTCAAAAACACAATAAAGGTGTAAAGCTATTCAAATTAATCATAACTTATTTCTACTGAGTTGTGGAACATCTTGGAATAATGGAGATGAAGCATGGTACGGAGTGATGAACCTCAACAGATGCATTCGTCAGTGGTAACTTCCAGTTCATGAGGAGCCAGTAAATGTCGTTGTTTATGAAAAGTTTAACTACTGTTAACCACAAAAGCTAACAATGAAGTGGTGTGCTGTTTAAATAAGATACCTTCTGCAGCAGCAACTATTGTCAAAATGGCTCCGGTGGCCTGTTGGCTTATTTTTGTGCAATGTTGTTGTTTATGGCTTGGTTTCCATGTGCACTCTCTTTGCAATGAGGTGTAAAGTTTCCCTGGTCCGATCTAGCAAAGTGATTACGACCAAATCAAGGTGCATCTTTCCTTTCTTTTACGTGGGAACGTGAACTTCTGGGCATGATTGAGTGTCATTCTTTGTGACTCAGTTGGACTATTGCATGCCTAAAGCTCACCAATGTCTTCATTATTCTCTTCCTGATTGTTCTCCAAGGATGGTCGATTTGAGGGTGCACCCTATCTGAAAGGGGACGTCAATGGTTTGCTGTATGGTCTGCCTGGTAGCTTTAGCATTTGGGATTTTGACTTTTCCTCTAGTTCCTTCCTCTCTCTTTCCTTTCGTGTCTCAGAATAGATCCCTGTGCTCTCAACTTCGGTTTGACTGTAGTGTTGCGCTCTTTGCAGGGCCGGCGCATGTACGAGATATCGACCATTGGCGTGACCATGTGGCACGTTTCTGAGTTTGAACACGAGGAAGTCGAGGAGCAGTCCTTGGGGCAGTTTCACTCTGGTGGGACCTATGTGATACGATGGCACTACCAGGTCACTGTGTCCGGTAATTCATCCTTATTTTACATTTTCCTCTGGTGAATTTGTTATCAGTGTTGATAAATCTTTGTCTCATTCCAGTGGAGCGTAACTTTTTTAACCCATTTCGGTCACATACCACGGCAACCTTCCTTAACAACTTGTGTTAAGCTGGGAGTTATGGCCACAATTGGTTTAAAAGTATAAAATACTGTTTACTTTGACTGCATTTCAAAGAAAATTTGACATGTGGAAGCTTTTACTATGGATATTTGACAAAAATAAAAAGTTGACGGATTTTACATTGGTTGTGTTTTAACTGTATTTTTTTAAATTTAAATTTTCCTGGATATTATTACTTAAGGATTTTCATTAATCACTTTCCCTTCACATATGATTAGTTTTTTTGAAAATGTGATGGGCTCTTCCCTCCAAACTCTGTTTTAATTGACTGAAAATGCTTGGGAAAAAGGGAAACATGTTGAAATATTACCTCCCAAAAAACTTTGTTGCTTGGAAACCCTGTGGTGGGTGATGCTGCTAAAGCTTTTCTCCTTAATTCCCACCTCTGCCCTTGCCCCCCCCCCCACCCGACCCCAGGTCGCGAACTGAGCGGTGGCAAGTCGAGGCACATGTTGACGGGGCGTGAGCGCTGCGCATACTTCTGCTGGCAGGGGAGGGACGCATCGCTGAATGAAAAGGGTGCTGCCGCCCTGCTCACGGTGGAGCTGGACAAAGAGAAGGGACCCCAGGTGCGTCTCACCCAGGGGGCAGAGCCACCCGCTTTCCTGCGCATCTTCAAGGGGTGCATGGCGGTCCACAGGGGTCGCAGGGGCGAGGCGGGAGGCATCTCGACTCCGGCATCAAAGGCAGGCTGCCGCAGGAGAAGTGGTGAGTCTCTCTCACCATGTGCACCCTGATTCAATGAAAACTATCCCCTTCCATTGAATTTACCTCATTGGCCAATTCATGAAGTTGTGTGTTCAAATTGTAAGTTAAATTTTGTTTCTTTTTGGTCAGGAAATTGATGTTTTTAGTAGGGACATGAGTTTATACACATCATGTAAAATATCAAGACTTTTTGCTATTATAATAATATCCAATGATAATTTTGTGAACTCAGAAGTACGAGGTCTATTCAATAAATACGAGAACTGGTGCGATCCGGCGGCCATGATGCGGACTGTACCCCCCCCCCACTAGTGGCGCAAGTTGCCTGAGACCCAATGAGCCGTCTTTGCTTGGCAGATCATCGAGTTGTGCGTATAGTGCCAGTTGTATTAGTTTCTGTTGTCCTTGTTTTGTGATGTTCGTCGAAAATGGATACTGACAAAATCACAACATCAGCAACAAATCAACTTCAAGTTTTTTGTTGAAGTGTGGTAAAAGTTATCCTGAAATTACTGAATTGTTGAGAGCTGTTTACGGTTATAATGCTCTGAAGAAAACATCCGTTGTCAAGTGGATTAAATCAAACCAAAAAATCAAGAAAAAGCCGATCGAAAATCAAAGTCATGCTCCTGGTTTTCTTTGGTGTCGAAGGTCTTGTTCATCGTGAATTCCTTCCTGAAAGACAAACGGTGTAACTGCTGAGTGTTGTGCCTCACAGTTCTCAAGCGTTTGAGAGATTGCGTGCGTCATGTGCGACCAAATTAGACTCAGGGCGATGGATGGATGGATCCTTCTTAACCATGACAACACACCTGCACATTCAGCGTTGATTGTTCGCCCTGTTTCTGGCAAAACATTCAATCGCCTTGATCATCCTCATTACTCGCCAGTTCTCGCCCCCTGCCACTTTTTCATATTCCCCCAAAATGCAAAAATGTGATGAGGGGACATCACTGAAAAGACGTGGACACAATAAAGTAGGAAATGACGAGAAAACTACATAGCCCAAGCCCTTCCAAGGGTGCTATACTAAACATTGGGAAAGCAGATGCAATGAGTGCATGGCCTACGGATGGAGAGTACTTCGAACAGGGGACAAAATTGATGTGGACTAAATTGTGCAAAATGAAGTTTTTGATGGCCTCAGTTTGCGTATTTATTGGACAGACCTCATATGTCATAATTTTTGTGTTTATTTCATCTTGTTTGGGGAAAGGGTAGTCATGGGGCTTTTGACTGGATTGCCTGGGTTTGATTCCCAGGCGCACCTCTGGGCACCCCCAGTTATACCCGAGCTGTATAATCTTTTTGGTACTAGAATTTACTGGGAAACCGTGAGCGGCACACCGAAAAGATCTGACCCTCCAACCGTGATGTTTGAATTTCACGTGTGGTATAGGGCTTAGTATTGGGTAAACTCTACCCCCACCTACCAAACCAACTATTCGATTGAAAACCTCGGTTGGTTTGGTTGTCATATTTATTTTTCTAAAGATTAATATATTTCTTGGCAAAAAAGAGTGCTCTCTTGACTTTGTTGATCATAATTCATCGCACTTTGTCACTGCCGTGGTTGTCCTTGTTCTCATTTACGTGACATGCATTGCCGACTCCGTCTAAGTAATTTCCCCATTTCCTGATTTTTGCCTGAATAAGTTGCCCATCTCTTCGGAGCAAGAATTCAGACTCACTACAAGTAAACCATCGGTGGACTGACTAACTGGTGTCATTAGTGGTACGAGGTGTATTCCAAAAGTAAGGTGACTTTATATTTTTATGGAAAAATATTTATTTATTCTTCAATAGATAAGTTGTCCCCTTCCAAGTAATCCCCCCCAGATGTAATACACTCCTGCCATCACTTTTTTCAATTCTCGATGCAATTCTGATAAGCACTTTTTGTTAGAGCCTTGAGCTCTTCCAGCGATACAGTGTTTATCTCCTCAATCGTTGCAGAACTCCATCCTTTCATGGGTCTCTTCAGTTTTGGGAGCGGGAATATGTCGCAGGGGGCCAAATCAAGGTGAATATGGTGGCTGAGGCATAATTGGGGCATTGTTCGTGGCCAAACAATCTCTCACAAGCAACAATGAGAGAGCTGGTGCATTATTCTGATGCAAAAGCCATGGATTGTTTTTCTACCATTCCGGATGGTTTTTTTGTATTGCTTCTAGCGGACGGCACACAACTTCAGGGTAATACTCCTTACTGACCGTACGACCTTGTGGTAAGAACTCCTGATGTACTACCCCATGATAATCGAAGAAAACAGTGAGCAAAACCTTGACATTTGATCGAACATGGCGTGCTTTTTCCAGTCTTGGTTCTTCTCCTGGGTTCTTCCATTGGGACAATTGGGCTTTGGTTTCAACCTCATAACCATGTTCTCATGGTTTGTCTCCAGTTTTGATCCTTTTGAGCAAATCAGGATCATCGTTGACGCCATTCAACATCTCCCGAGCGATGCTCATACGATGGTTCTTCTGGTCATAATTGAGCAGTTTCGGAACGAGCTTCGCTGGCATGCGTCTCATTCCCAAAACATCCGAAAACATTTCATTGCACGAGCCAACCGATATTCAAACATCCTCAGCAACTTCTCTCATTATGATTCGACGATTTTTCAAAACAATTTGCTTCACTGCTTCAATGTTTTAATCTGCCGTAGACGTGCTGGGTCATTCAAACCGAGGTTCGTCATTGGCATCTCCACGGCCATCTTGGAAGAGCTCATGCCACTTGAAACATTTAGTTTACTCAGAGCAGACTCACCGCATGACACTGCCAATATTTAAAGTGTTTTGGTGAACTTAATTCCATTTTTTACACGAAGTTTGATGCAAATTCTTTGATCCATTTTTTTATAGCAGAAAATCACTGAGCACATCAAAACATGTCTAACGTTTGTGTCTGTCAATAACATACTAAATGTGCTCTATTGTTGAAACTGTAAAGAAATGTTTGGGGCATGTGTACCAATACAACAAAACAAAAGATCAATTGTATGTTGCCCGCGAAATTTGAAAAGTCACCTTACGTTTTGAACACACACCTCGCTGTATGTGTTGTTGAAGTGGAAGTATCCATCCCGATGGGAGTAAACAAACACTGGAGCGTGATTTTGTTAATATGGCACATTCATGGAGGAGTAACCCATTTCTTACAGCATAGATTATTTTTTTTAATCTTATGAAATTTATTGGAATTTTTTTATCCTTAATGCCAAAATTTCACCTGTGACCTCCCTCCCCTCCCACCCTCTCCCCTCTCGCCTCATGCCGTGCTGCCGTTTCAGGCTGGCGACTGTACATCTGCAGGGGCGCGTTTGAGGAGGCCGAAGCCATTCTCGAGGAGGTCCTGTGCGGCACGAGGCACTTGAGGAGCAGGGCATCCTTCGTCCTCATCCACTCGGCATCTGGCACCATTTATGTCTGGCATGGAGCCAAGTCACATCAGAAAACGAGAAAGGTAAGCATTATCCCTCGAGTCTCCCTGAAAAATGCATTCTGAGGTGCATCTATTTAAAATAAGCTCCAAAACATGTGCCCATCAGTGTGAACTTAAGATATGAGACCTGAGCTGCAAGAAATGCTCATTATTGAGTGGGGCGATAAATATTATATACGTGTGGTCAATAGATTGACAGAAATTAATGTCATGTCTTAAATAAATACTACATGTTGTTCCATGACTAACGGAGATCCTTCTACTTGACGCATTCTTTCTTTTTGCAGTGCATCATTTATATATGTATAGGTTAAAGTGTGTGCTATATCATTTGAATATGCATTTGGTGTCCTTGAATGCAAATTACGAGGGTCATCGGAAAATTAGTACCACATATGCCATATGCGTGCTCAATCTCAAATACCTTCAGTTTTTTATTCTGCTCACTGTGTCTGAAGTTGAATAATGCTGTCATTGCTTTTTTTCAGTGTAAGTCCATCAATGTTTCAGAAAATTGAAAATGCCTCCACTTGTGAAGTTAGGGCTGTGGTCGGGTTTCTCAATGCAAAACATGTGTGAGCATGTGGTATTTGCTGGCAATTAAAGGTGCTTTATGGAGGCAGTATCATTGACATTGTCTGTTTGACAAAACTTCCAACTTGAGGGATGGAGAATGTCCATGATGACAAGCGTTTGGGACACTCATCTGTCGCTACGGACACACTGCCGAGTTCAGCTGGCAAACTCATAAAGAGTGATCGGCATGTTACGCTTGAGGAAATCAGTGAATAGTTTCCTGATGTTTCGTGCACAATTATTCATCAAATAGTCATCTGCAGTACGTATGGGGAAATATGTGCATAACCAATGAACTCAACCAAAAGAAGGGTTGGCCTTCTTTCTCAATAGACTGGCAAAGGAATATGAAGGTGGATTACAATACCCTCTTACACATTAGGATATATGCATAAATTTGCATGGTCAATATGCAGAGAATTAGTTTCGAGGTTTCAGTAAACACTTAACTAGTTCTTTCTCGGTCTAATTCTGCCTCATTGCACTTTTCTTGTCCTGCTGAATGCTTCCTTGGCCATCGCTATCCTTATTTTAATATCCCCTTCACTCCTCCAGCTTTTTGTTGCCTCCGTAATCAGGTATTTGCACCTCTCCGCTTGTTCCAGCCTTTCTTCTTCTATTGCAGCATATATTTCCTCATCTCCACCCACATTCATTACCTTGGTGTTGCTCCTATTTATCATCAGGCTACACTACTCCTTGAGGCAATTAAGGTGTCACAACATTTCATTTGATTTTTCTTCTTCCTCGGCAAAAAGGATCATGTCGTCAGCAAATCCGATGCACACAATCCTTCTTCCTCCAACTGACACTCCTGAATCTTTTCTCCGGCACATCCAGACCATGTCTTCCACAAAAAGGTTAAAGAGGGTGGAGGGAAGACCGCACCCCTCCCTCACTCCCCACCATATATCCAGCCAATCTGTACTCTTTTCATCAATTCTTGTACACATCTTCTGGTTTAAGCACAGATTTTTATTCAGTCTTCTGCCTCTCCAGTTCACACCTTTCCCTTTTAGAATGTTCATAATTTTTTCCCATTGTACGCAGTCCAAAGCCTTCACCAAGTCAGCAAAACACACACATATCTTTTCCCTTCTCCAGACATCGCTCTCCGGTGCTATGCATTTCTCCTAGCAGTAATAGTTTTTATGGGAGGCGACCAACAGCTTAGGTCAATTGCACCATTAGGAATGGATGGGAAAGGAAGGGTGGAGAGAAACCCGGTGTCAGCATTAGTCTGCTCTTGTCAAAAGGAGCCAATGGATCCGAAGTTTAACGTCCCATCCAACGGATGCCGTACTCCTTCAAAGTGCTCTCCACAAAGCACCTCAAGCAGGGATCGAGGGATACCTCTGAAAAATATTTGTTGTCTCCAGGATTTGAGCCGGGGCCCTCACGGTGGGAAGCCTATACGTTGGCCACGGCACCCTCCCGATCCCCCTGCACTTCTCCTCGTGCATTTCTTGCACCCATACCTCTTCCGAAGCCCCACTGATCCTCCACCGTGTTCTCTTCCATTATTTGGTTCAATCTTCTCTTCAGTATCCTTGACAATCTCTTTGCTGCATGAGTGATGACGCTTATCAAATCATGCTGCTCACATTTCCTTGTTCCTTTCTTCTTTGGCAATGGGATCATCTTGGTTCTCAAGAAGTCCAGCAACCACTCACTATTACAGTAAAGTTTGTTGCAGAGGGATGATAATTTCACCAATCCCTCTTCTTGCAGACATTTCAGTAGCTCTTCAGGTATTCCATCTTGTATTCACGAGTATAAAGAAATTAGTAGCTATTTGTTCATTTTTGAGGATAATTATGTTCGTTAAACTGTGTTTAGTTTTACAGTTTTCTTCAATGATTTTGATATGACTTTCAGATTGCCTTGGCAGCAGTGAACAACCTGAAGGACAACATGCCCCCAGAATTCTCCTTCCCTGAGGGCATCGAACTCACTGTCAAGGAGTTTGAAGAAGGCTCTGAATCAAAGGACTTCTTCGATGGTAAGGGCCGAAGGGGAGCATGAGATAATGATATCAATCTTGTCATGTCGTATGACATCATAATGCTTCATGTTACGTCTTAGTTGCGTCTCTACTGGCGAAGAACGTAATGGAATGGCGACTGTTGCTGTCACTTCCTCGTGCAGTTCTTTTTTAATGCTTTGATGATGATGTTCATGACCTTATTTCTCAGAATATCTATGTGGAACTCCTCTGGTGGTTTCTACATCGGTGATTTAAAGGACTGAAATGGAGGTTTTAACAAGTGGATAATGAATGATTAATTCATCAAAATGACCGCAAAAACATGTGGATTCTTTTGTTGCGCTCAGTCGCTGTGTTTGAGGCTTTGATTCTTGCATGACCATCATTATGTCACTTTCTTATTTCTATGTTTCAATTTAACTGTCACTTTATCAGTTCCAACTTGTATCAATTGTTGCTTTAAATAATTATTGGTTATCTAAATTGCTCAAATAATTTTGCAAAAAAAATTCCTGTCTTAGTTTTACAATAAGTTTTGATTCTCAGAACTGAAAATATTTGGAAAAAATACACTGTGTCCTCCAGAATCTAAAATAATGTCCTTTATTTTTTTCTCGGACTTGCAAAAAATAAGAGGGTCATTTTACAATCACAAGTTATTCGACCTGCAGGGAAAAAGTTGTGCATCCTTACTTAGATACGCAAACATTTACACTGAGTGAATGAGAAAGAAGAATGGAATGCAATGTGCATAAGTAATAGTTAACATGCTGTAATTTTAGAAAATTTTTGAGAAGTTTAAATTATGAAGTTAATTAATCAAAGGAACTGCTTTTAAAAAATAAAACGTCCCTGCTAGCCTTGTGGTAGTCTTAGTAGTTTCAAGATTTTTACAGTGCAAAAACCATTCACCGAGACATTGGTGCATCAGGGGGGTTCAAGTCTCAATCCGGGCAAATTATTTTTGTCCGCTGCGGAACTCATATATTTGTGTGCTCACTTGCCGTGGCCATTGCTGCACTTTCATGCAATGTAATATGCAATCATTCATTAATGGATACACTGTAAAGTGAAATCTTGTAGAAATAAGGTGAAACTTACGAAGGCGATGGATCAAAGTCAAGGTGGAAAGAATGCAGGGCATTTCGGCAACATTGTAGTTAAAGAATCGGATTCTAAATGGCTTAAATGGGGATTTTATTTCTCCCTTGGAAATTCATGCATGAGGGCTTCCACAAACTGAGGAGCCAGAATTTGGCAGGAAACTGGATTGGATGCTCATGATCAATTAGAGACGGCCGCTCAGCTGAAACTTATTGCACAAACAGAGAAAAGATCAAATGAAAGTATTTAAAAGGAAGGCAATTTTATTTTTAGTAGGAGTTTGAAATCTTCCAGTGGAAGACTCGTGGGTTTAAAACTCAATATAAGATGATAAAACAATAATCAAAAAATATTTTCAGCTTTGCAGCAACAAGGAGCGTGTGTATTTTCGGGAGCTTACAAAAGGAAAGAGCCTCGTGAATTGAAACATTTAGATTCATTCGAAACATTATTCCCATCGAATTGTCCGTGTGGGTCAAAACTTTGTCATTATCTACTGACGTTATTCCAGTGAAAGAAACATTTCTTTGGAATGAATTTAAGAATAGCAGTGATTTCACTGTTCCTTGTTGGCTCTGTTACTGCTTCTAAGCAATGTATATGTATTTAAATGCAACAATTTCAGAGTGGAAAAATCATTCGCCTTGACTGGGATGGGATGGGTAGGCCAATGATTTTTACCCTCTGAAATTGTTGCATTCAAATACGTATTAGCGGATGACTCTGTTAAAAAGTTACTGCTGCGGCATCTCTGGCTGTTTCTTGGGAACAAGGTATATGTGTCTAACCATGACTGTCTTGACGTTATGTCCATTTGGAGGTGGTTTTGATGCTAATGAGTGAAATATGAACACCACAGCACTAGGTGGCAGCAACCGCCAGCTCTACTCATCGCTGCTCGGGAGCCCCCTGTCTTTCAACCACACTCCGAGACTGTTCCACCTGTCGAGTGTCTCATCGGGGACGTTCTCTGCAACGGAATTGTTGGGACCATGGCGCTGTGGCTCTCTGGCACCTGGTGGTATACCGTGGTCCCAGACCCTGGCGCCTCAAGCATTCCCGTTCCTTCAGTCTGAACTCTATTCAGCCAGCCAGCCAAGTGAGTATTGCTCGCTCGTTAAGCGACCCCAGTGCTCATTTTGCATGCCTTCGAATGTTATTCCATAAGCTTCCCCTGGGAGAGGTGAGTGATGGTCTACGAGGGGAGGTTGGGCACCATTTGCCCATCGTCAAAGGTCACCCACCTATGAAGTAGGCTGTGAATGGTACGTAGCGGCATGTGGGGGACTCGGAAATGTAGTGGGATTGAGGTCCGCGTAAATGTCCGGCAAAGTTCTTTGGAAGAATAGGGGTGATTCTCTGGAATCTTCCAGGGGACTCAATGCCACCTAAACTCTCCTCCCCTGTCCCGCAAAGGTCCGTCTTTTCCCGCTTGTTCAATCCCACAGTCCTGCTCTGCTCCCATTTGGAAAAAAAATATCAGTTTCTTTGTTTCTAATAGTTTGATAGTTTGTGGAACACAAATATTTTAACTCATCAAAGATGAAAGATGAAAATTTAAATAAATATAGTATGTAATATATGTTATTTAGATTTTCATCTTGTTTGCCCTTCTTCAGCTCTTTCTATCCCCTCCCAGCCTTCATGTCATCCAGAGGGCCTGCATCCATTTCTTCCCTCGAGCATTTCCCCATGTATTGCGGCCTCATCACTATTTCACTCAGCCTCTCCAGTGACATTGCAATGTTCAGTCATCTTCCCGAGGGATTCTTGGGTAGTCACGGTTACTCGTCACTCAATCACTGGTCACATGATCTTTCCCTTCATGGTTGAAGACAAAGATGGAGTCACTCGAAGTTGGCTCGAATGGAAGATTTGACCCAGAGAACATCCAGAGAATAATTTATCATGTGTAAAGTGATGCTGTGGATCAGGCCAGTGGTTAGAGTATTGGACTGCTGACCGGAGGACCTTGGTTCGATTCCCGGGCAATCCCCTGGGCACTCTCAGCTCCAACCAGGCAGTGTGATTTTTTTGGGGAAGTATTAGATCTTCCTGGGAAACCACAGGCGGGATGGGGAATAGGGTCCGACCCCCATCATTACCCTGATTTGTGTGAATTCCACTTACTGAGGGGCTTTGTACTAGGTGAGCTCCACCCTCACCTATGAAACTAATTTGCAGGTCAATTTCTGTGGTTAACATAGTGTGTAATTTTTCTCAAAGTTTTCCGAGAGGATTAGATATTTTGGACGTTTGCTTGGACTTCTGGCTTAATAAAATGATTGGCATGAATGTAATAAATGGTCTGTCCTGCATCTAATCCCCACTCTTTGCCTTCCTTTTCCTCTCGTTGACAGCTCTGTTCCTGCTGGACAACGACCACGAGATCTGGCTGTGGCAGGGGTGGTGGCCCGAGGAGGACTCCTCACCGGGGGACTCTGGTGGTGAGGAGGAGAACCGTGTTCTGGGTGACGGGCACGTGAGGGGCTCTGGTGCCATTCGGTGGCAGGCGGAGCGCAGGGCCGCCATGCAGACGGCCCTCGACTACGCCAACGTCAAGGCAGAGCAGAGCAGAGGTCAGAGGCCTCGAGCCTGGCTCGTTTGGGCCGGCCTCGAACCATTGGCGTTCACCAATCTGTTCCCGGAGTGGACGGATCGGGACGACGTGGCTGAAATAAACATTCGGGTGGGTGAACGAACGGAAGGGAGCAGCTCAAGTCATTGCTATGAATCCCAATCTCATCATGAATTGTGAAAGATTTTTCAGAATTATGAGGGCAGGAAAAGAAACTTAACAATTCCACAATTTAGATTTAATGCTTCACACGACCGTGGCGTCCATGCTGTACATCATCATCTTCGGGTGATGATGAAGCGCAGCAACGAAACCACGGTCGTGTGAAGCATTAAATCTAAATTGTGGAAGTGTAAAGATTCTTTTCCTGCCCTCATCATGAAGGCATTCCACCGAGTAAAGCCTGAAACTGTTATATTTACAGAATTAGTCGTGAATATTAAACTGGAGCTTTGAGCTTACTTCAAGTTTTTTAACTTAATCGAAATTAATTTGGCATTTTGAATGCTAGCTTAGCATGTTGTGGCATTTATAGTATTCATGTTTAGTGTTTTGTAGCAATTAAGTGAGAAGATATGTAATGTAGTTATGGAAAAGATAATGACTAATAATGAAGAAACAAAAAATGTGGATGTGCGTCATTGCATGAGCAGCCCAGTTAGAATGTCCAGGAATATGATATGGTCTCGTTCAGCTTTCCACTAGTTTTTACATGAAGGCACAGACAGAGAGGTTGTCAGCCTCTGGTGATTGGCCTCGTAGTTTACCCTCGGCTATGTTTCTAATCTGGCTCGTTGCTGAAGGAGTGTGTGTGCCCTTTGGCTCCCGAGGCATTCCGCTGCTCTTTCAAGTAACAAATGAAAAGCAGATGCGATGCTCAATTGACGCATGTTTCAGTAGGATACTTTTTGGACTTATTCTGTGCCCAAGGAGGCTCTATTAATTTATCGAAAGAAGTATTAAACAGTTCATATTTTTATAGAAAAGAAAGTAAATTTACCTTGCCAAACCGACAAAAACATTAAACATCAAACTATACGTAGATAGATCTTGATAGATGAAAATAATAGAATTTGGGTGTTGAAAACATTTTGAGTCCAGGACTAATTAAATTGTGATAATCACAAACTCTTGTGAGTACTTTGTATTACCACCATTATTATATTAAAATTGGAACTGGCAAAAAAAATAAATTTTGTTTTGTCATGTTAAGACTTTTTTAAATATTATAACCCATATTTGTTTTGTTGTGTACTTCAAATGGGTTGATTTTGTGTGTACCAAGTTTTCCTACCATTCACAGACACTGAGTTTAACTCTTCTACGAAGTTGGATTTTGACAGCTTGACTCTGGGGTATTGAGTTGTTTGTTCGCATGCATTAGGAAGGTAAATTGCCATTAAGGTTTTCATTTGTCTCGTATGAAGTTTCATCATATTCTAAGGCAAATGGTAGAATAGTATGTTAAAGGGTGGAGCACCAAGAAAGCCACTGGTGAATTTGGTCAAAGAGATATTATAGAGTCTTCAGGAACAGAAGGAAGCGTATGCAACAGTGTATGCCAGACACGTGTGTATACGGTGTGTTCCAGAGGGAAAAGAAGTGTTCCTGAACAAAGTAGTAAAGAGGATAATAGTACAACGGATCATACTTTGCCGAAATATTTTTAAAAAACAGCTTTGTGCCTTAAAAGAGAGTTGTGTAAAGGATATGTTTGTGTATATGGCATTGCATATCATTCCCAATCCATGGAAGATGAATCTGTAGCTTGAAGGTCATGGCACAGGTGGGTGCTGATGCATGCCCCCCTTCCTTGTTTGCAGGAGGGCAAAGGAGGAGAGTCGTTGCCAGTGGAGCAGGAGCTGGCGCGCCTCACGCGGTCCACTTATCCCGCGGCTCAGTTATTGCAGAGGCCTCTGCCGGAAGGCGTGGATCCCACGCGCTTAGAGCTCTACCTGTCTCCACAGCACTTTCAGGTGAGCAGTTTATTTGTTGACAGGAATAGCCCTTTTACGCAAAGAAAGGCAAAAAACATGTATTGGTTCCAATATCATAAAAAAAAACATTTACAAATGGTACAAATTACATAAAGTTACACACTCGTTATTGAGAATTTAAATATAATTAAAAATAAATACCATAAGTTAAGTTAATTAATGTAGACAAAATATCAATATATTATCAATATAGGAGGGAGCATCGATATAATAGCGAGGCAAATATCAGTATAAGAGGAGGCATGTCTCTCAGCTAATGCTGCCACGCTCCTTCCAGTAGGAACAGGGTGAAACATTTCAAGGAATGTGTACATTCTGAAGTGTCAATTGGCTTTATTGAAACTTCACTTTGTTTTTCCACAAAACATTCACCTTATATGATCGATGTTGCCGGAGAATCACTGTGTTGTTACTCGTGGTGCTTACGATATTAAAATTACAGGCACCCAATTGCACCACAATCAGGTACTCAAAGCCACATCATTCAATCGGTAGGTGTTGTTTTGACAGGTCACAGCTCGAGTATAGAGCTAGCACTGTACAAGACCTACACGTAGGGTGTGACATTCACACATCAAAGGAAGGCCAGGGGGGGCAGTTCTTTGTTTTGATTTCATGGGAAGACCTGATGCCTGGAAAAGCATGGAGATGAGCCTGGGACTTTTTAAAGTGGCTGGGATTTCAATCTGGGTCTGACATTCCATCACTGAATACTGCACCGGCTGTTCTACTTTGCCCAAATATATATCATGTAAATTTTTAAAAATATCAGGGAGAAAATTGCATCATCATGAAGCAACCATGCCACTATTTCCTGGTGATAAATGAAAATCAATAATTTCTTTTTTGGAGATTATCTTGAGGATGTTGACAGAATAATTGAAGCCCTTGGTTGCAAGGGCCAGTCAAGTTTATTCTTTAAACATAAGCCCTAAGGGCAATAGAAGATAATCATACATATGCAGGAGGATTATTAAATGATTTACTGCTTAAACCTTTATTCAAATTTAGCCAATTAACTTAAAAAAATCAAACTAGTAGCTTTAGCTTTTTTAAGGAAGCTTTTTCATCCCTTGCAAAAATGTAACGCAATATGGTAACCCTAGCACTTGCCTTTGCGGCAGATGGTCACTGGCCTTAAGAGTGATTGAATGCTCACCAAGTACTGTGCGATGAGGTCTCAGATGTATCGCCCACATCGCTCCCCTTACTTTACGTCCCTTCTTCTACCTTTGCTCCTTTTGAAGTCTCTTCTCCCTGTTCTTCCCACGGACTTCTTAGTGGAGAAGCCCTCTCGAGCGTTGGGCTGACCTGTCGAGGGCGGCACTATTTGAAGCAAGCATGCGCCATGACTAGTTATTGCGCAACGGATTAATTTTTGCTCTTTCTGTTCTAACTTGCCAATGTTGTACGTTAAACGTGCTCATGTTTCATTTGATACCTTATAATAGAGCATTTCCTACAAAGACAAATTTCTCCAATTTACGAGGAAATAAAATAGTTCATCCTTGCATAGGATGCATGAGTTCCACCATATTAAGTATTTAAAATGCTTTCATATAATGGATCTGACCACAAATGAATGGCAAATCTTTGGAGAAAGTAAGGTCAAGTGAGAGGTCACATGGTATGTGTTCACATCTCTAAAAGAGCAAGATTGAAGTTATCTGGAATGGTTATTCATATTTTTCTTCTCAACTTATTAAATAAATTGCATATTATGTTGAAAATATTTATCAGATAAAATCTGTACCAAAGACTCAATCATTTTTTGGTGCCTATTTTTTACCTGGCTTCCAAGTATTCTAATCTCTCTCTCATTCTTATTTTTGGCGTCAGTGTTGGAAATATTTTCTCGATGTGAAATATATTGTCAAAACAATGACATTGATAAAAATCGTCCATTTTAATATACCTCTGTGCAAATGGGTGTTCGTAGTTGGAAAGCTAGATTCAGTAAAATATAATAATTATTATTACTTTTTATTTGCCCAGAGATCACAGTACGAAAATACCAGGTGGGTGGTATCATATGAGGCACGTCAAAAAGGAGTGAAATGTATACAGGCTCAATTAAAATGCATAAAAGGAATGGTGCTCGCAGTTACGTAATATTTGGCACAAACCCATGAACAGTGGCTGTAACATGCACATGCAATATCAAATTCAGAAAAATCATTGATCACCAACATGAATCAGACCATGACCATTGCTAGAAACTTAAAGTATGAACTTACTGGTCGGGAATATTGCTGAGATATTCGTCAACCGAGTAGAACATATTGCGCTGTAGATATCTTTTTAATTAATGCCTGAATGCAGCAGTTCCCTTTGTATCCTTGATACTTTTGGGTAGTTTGTTATATAATCCGATGCCCATTTCATTGGGTCCTAATTTCAGTGCTTTAGTTCTTATATTCCCATAATGGATGCCATTCCTTCCTCTGGTGTAATGATGATGATAGGCAGAGTTAAGAGAATAGTTGCCAATGTTATTTTTTATATATAGAATTAATGACATAATGTAGATGCACGGGAGTGGTAGCAAATTTAATTCATGGAAAATAGGCCTTGATGGAGCATTATGAGGTTTCCTGGCGATGATTCTAATATCTTTCTTTTGCATTTTACAGATGGCTTAAGAAATAGCAGCTCATCCCCATAATATTATTCTGTAGGTTATATTTGAATGAATATCCCCATAGTATGAATTGAATGGTACAGTCTTACTTGTAGTTTTATAGAGGTGTCTTAATAAAAAAGAATTGGAGATGTGCTTGTAAGGTTAAAGCATTTTAGAGAAATAATTTTCCAGGTAATGATAAATGTATTCATCGAGGAAGAAGAGATATGGTTCGAATATCTCAAGTACATTTCTCCGTATCCTAGATTTACTTCCTCACATCTTCATTTTCATGTTATTTTTATCTTGGATTGTTTAAACAGTGAGATAATGAAACGTCTCCTTGGAAATGGTTTCAAGTTGGTGGTTTCAAGACCCCTGCTCAAAGTAAATTTATAATTTCTATCGCACCCTTTGGAACAGCCCTTGAGTTTGAGGCTTGCCAATCGATGCCTGGTGACGCCAAAGGAGGAGCGCCTAATGTCCTTCCATTCCATCAAAATAATTAAAACCCAACTTTTCTTATGTGCGTCATGTAAAGGTAGTAAAAATCCCAGTAAAATTAATGGAATTTGTAAGAGCTTCGAGGCTGTTTTTGAATTCTGGAAATGCTGTGAACCACCCATGAAAATCAGGAGGGAGTTTTGTGATTGTATTTTCCCGATTGCCCAGCAATAACCCTTCCTGGGCCCATAAAAATTTTATTTATCATGCCACAGGTAGGTATGTGAGATAATGTTTGTGGCCCATTCCGTGGGCGCTTGTTTCTTGGGCATCTGGTCGAATCAGGATGAGTTGAAGTCCCCTGTTGAATGCACAAGTGCAACTCAAATGTGTATCCCGTTCTCATTTGGCCCTTCCATTGCAGGAGCTGTTGGGCATGTCAAAGGAAGACTTCTCCGAGCTCCCCGCTTGGAAGCAGACAAATGTGAAGAAGGAGGTGGGTCTCTTCTGACCCCAGGAAACCCCGAGTCCCAACCCAGTCCCGCACCCTTCTTGCCCCCCAAACCCTCACCGAAGGAAGGAAGAGTGGCCGGAAGAGGGCCGTCTCGGTTCCAATGTCGTACATGACGACTCAAACCCTACCCAAGTTTTTCTCTCTCTTGATGTTGTGGGCATGTTGTATTTTGTGTTTTGTATGATATAATGCGACCTGAAGCAGCATCTTGCGTTGATTGCCTCGGTCTCGTTGTATCGGGCAAAACTGACGTCATGAGGCAGACACTTTTCCATTTGGGAAAAAATTGAAATGAGCTCAATGATACATTTTAGTCTTGTACAATTTTTAAATGACTCACTAGATCGGTAGAGGAAGCAAAAAAATGAGAAAAAAAAGAAAAGAGGTCTGCAAATTTCATGAATTATTTTTAACTTAAAATGAAATTAAACTTTGACTAATTATCTTTTTATCTGCTTAACGACATGGCTGCAATTATTTTTTGAATGAAAAAGCTACAAAATAATTTGAAATACTTTTTTTCATAAGAAAGAAGGAAAAAAATGAAACAAAAATTCTACCACTCTTTTTCTATATGTGTGTGTGTGTGTATATATATATATATATATATATATATATATATATATATATATATATATATATATATAATACATATATACGTACATAGACATGTATATTAGTGGCCTTTTCTGTACTGACTGCATGTTTTTCCAGTCATTGTTACAGCTCTTTGTGTGAATATCTCTCTGCATATACATACATATATTTTAATAACAACTCATATTTCATGTTAATTGACTGTGATTTTTCAAAGTGAGAATAATTAATGTAAACATTGGTTGGTGAGATGTATTCAGTGGTTTATTGTGCTTGTGATTTCATGCTCGCAATGAGAAAAGGATGTGGAAGAATCGAATCATATGACCGCAAGGTGTGGGGATGCCGTCAATGTGAGCTCTTGTGCTCCATTTTGTTCAAGACTTGCGTGGCAGACTGCCATGTGGTTTAATGGGTCTCTGGCTTCGAGAGGCCTCACGTGCGTTTACGCATGGCTGTTCCTGCCTAGTGAATGAATAACAAAAGAAATTTTAATATATATATATAGAAATGTGCATCTACGTCATATCTTCTTTTTTGTGCTTTGCTTCCTCCTTCCTCGATGACATTCTTTTCAAATAAAGTGATTGTTATTATTATTTTTCCAAGTTTCAGACAGGATGGGGGTCATAAGCAGAGTATAAAATGTTTGGAATCGTTGCCATTTTTTTCGTGCAATGTGTGCAATCTGATGTTTTTTAACCTTGTTCTGTAAATGTACTTTAAGAAAAGTGTTGTTTTTTTAAATCGATAACTGCTGGGGGCACACCCTGGGGATTGCGTGGCGGGCTCCTGGGCACACGGTGGCCATTTTGTATTACTCTTTGTGTGTCGCTTTGCCCACGTAGAATCCCACAGACTGATATTGTGCCTTTCCCTTCCTGCCTTCACGGCCAGGAGGTGGCAGAAGAACTTAATGAACAGGAGAACCTAGCCTCTGTTCTAGATGCTGGGGAAAAATACTTGAAGGGAAAATATGAGAGATTGGAAAGAAGAGGAAACTAACTTCTAGTCCAATTTAGGCATTTTGTAAACTTAACAGCTTTTGTTTTTTTAAAATGATGTGGTAAGGCCTCGATAGAGTGAGCCTCTCTAATGAAATCCTCATGACAAAACTACATGTGCATTTGTTCCATTATCTACCAGCTACAAGGTTTCCTTATGCTATTTATTGTTGTAATTCTTCAATTATTTGGTTTGCGGCTTCAATGTTTGAGAGAGCTTGCATGATTGTTTGAAATTATTTTCTAATTAATTTGAGGCACTTGATGCTCGAACAAATTACGATGCATACCTATTTTCAAAACTTTTGTAGAGCTTTGTATGTAAGAAAGTTGTAGTCATGTCCTCGGCCTTCTTTGACTCTGTTTCATCTCGCACTTCTCTGCTTTGGAAGGGATTTGTTTTTTGCTTTTGTCATTGCCCAAACTATTGTGGGGATAAAGGAAAAATAGGGGTACTTTTTCCATGGCGTCGTGGGCTATCAATTCTGGAGATCCCGTGTCCATACTGTCTTCATCAAATGTTCCTTTCCAAGACTTATCGAAGCGGTCCTCTTGCATATGTTCTTCCTCAATCACTGTAAGAAGAACATTTACAGAGGTATGAGGATTTGAATCGGAGGGATGAAATTCTTGCACATTGTTCCAAATGATTTGTGAGTCATGTTTGTGTATTATCAGTGTGCATCCATTTGAATTCAGTGGAGAGGAGATGACGGCCATGTTTTCTACTAATTACTGAAATAAGACTGTTTAAGCCCAATTGTACCCTACTCTTTCAACGCATTGCTCTGCTGAATGAAGACTTTTTTCCAAGGTGATTTCCATGAGGATTTTGGAACTGACATTTTTATACACGGCCATATAGAATAAGAATGAAGCTCTTTTTTCAAATTCCCATGGGCCCCCGCTGTGTCATTACTCCTGCCTCTTCTCCTCTGTTGTGGGGGATATCTGATGTGTGCGATTTTATTTTTGATTGAGGCAAGGAGTGTGCCAAACTATGCTTTGATTGTTCCTATTCCATCAACCGTGAAAATTGGAACCCTTTTTCACTTTGCAATGAGAGCTTTCCTTTCACATTAATCAAGTGTGCAGTTCTTAATGTGCGATGCCTCAAAGGATGGAAAAACAATCTTAGTATTTGATGCATTTCTCTCTAGCGTATTATTTCTCACCCTCTGTGTATTGTTCATCCCAAGGGTCATTCGTTGCCCGCAAGGCGTTTGACTGATGATATGTCAGCGCGTGTGGTGTTGTGTGCAGATGAGTCCTTTGTGCGTGTGTGTGCAATGTTTTTTAAAAGCCATAATTTCCAAATAACAGATTCAGAACTGCTCTGTTTTTAAACAACCTTACATTATTTTATTTTGCTGTGACTAGCACATCATTTGATTGTTCAATGGCTTTAGCCAATAGCTTTTGAAACGTTCATTGCCCATCTTGAAAAAGAACTCACTCTCAAAGCTGTAGTCAGGGAACGAGGTTGCGGGAGCAGCTCCTCTCCCTCGGTAATTAGTTTGGTCAGAGACAAGCGATACATATATTTTGGGATGATCCCAACCACCCCCCACCAACAGGTGTATTTTATTCATTTCCATAACTTTTTTAAATGTATTGATCCTGAAAATTATATATATATATATATATATATATATATATATATATATATATATATATATATATATATATATATATATATATATATATATATACATATATATATATATGTATATATATATATATGTATATATATGTATATATTATATACATATATATATATATGTATATATATATATATGTATATATATGTATATATTATATATATATATGTATATATTATATATATATATATATATATATGTCTATATATGTCTATGTATGTATATGTATGTATGTATATATATATGTATATATGTCTATATATGTGTATGTATGTATATATATATATATGTATATATGTCTATATATGTATATGTATGTATATATATATATATATATTTATATATATATATATATATATATATATATATATATATATATATATATATAATATAGTGCCAAAGCTGTATTGGCGGGAGCATGTCCATCCTGTGCAGGCACTCCCTTACTCGCCCCAGTTGCCTGCTCAAACATTTGACCAAATCTGCAATGTTGTTTCCCAATGCATGTTCATCTACGCAGCCCCTGTTGTGCATTCTCACTCCCCCCTTCCTCCTCATGCGCATTCTGTCTCTCTCTTTCTATCTTTCCTCAACTTTAAATGCATATACTATATATATATATATATAGATATATATATAATATATATACATATACAAACATGTAAAATTGCCTCTGGCCATCTTCATCAATATTGTGTCGAGGCTGTGAAAGGGGTTCTTTATAGCACATCGTGCCTGATTGGATTTTACCCATGTTAACTTTTTTGTACATATATTCATACTTGTGCATTTTTCTTTGTGATGTTTAACTTATGCTTAAAAATGATGCCGAAGAAAATAATGAAAATAAATCAATAAAAAATAATACTTACATTTTTTGTTATTCGCACCATCATGTTTATGCCCTTCCATGCGTGTTATTCAATGGAGACATGTAACCGGACAATTCTCATTCTTGACCATGACAACTGTGTGAAAAAAATAATACTTTAATCCTGAAAGGCCAAAAGGAAATTTTTTAGTGCTTGTGAGTTTATAGGTTATTTTGCTTCTTATTGCATCTCGAAACAGTTCTATTGAAATGCCATGCCTGACGTATTGTTAATTGCTGAAATGAGTGAGATGATGGATGCCATTGGGTGTCACTGGTACTTTTAAGAGACCAGAAATCTCAAAAGGGGCTTTTTCCGTTGGAATAACTTAGGAATTTTTCTCTGTTCATGTCTCATCTCATTGAATTGCAATTCTATGCTTCTCATCAGGTTCAAAATAGTTTTTCATTTCTTGAATTTTTTTTATTCAAGCATTCGAAATCTTACAGAGCATGGAATACATACCCTAACATTGCAGTAATGGAGCTCACTCCTTACTTGAGATCTGGAGCACTTTGGCACCTGCTGTTGCTCAATGTACAAGTAGCTCTCATGTCTATTACTCAGCTGGAATCATTCTCAGTGTTTGCACAAGTTGGCGTGCATTTTTCTTTTACGACAATGTACCCAATTAGTAATAATAACATTGCAATGAAAGCATTCATGTCATTGCTGGAAATCGTTGGGACCACAGTATTAGTAAGCAAAGCATAATTGGTCACCTCATTTACAAGAAATGTCATCACATAATTTGCTAAGAAAATTTCAAATCAATTGCGGACTGGTCCCAAACTTCTCTGGACATATGTCCAGAGAAGTTTGGACAAGAAAATAGTGGCATAGTTTTGTTCATGCACCTTGGTACCAGGCACTTAGAGTGGTTTTTATGTCTCAATGCATGAATTTCCATCATGGCTGTTTGTTGATATGCCCCCGTATTGTCAACTAAAATCTCTTCTGAGCAGCTGCAAATCTGATCAGAGCCTGGCAAAACTGACTTGGCACCAAATCAAGAGTTGAAGGCTGCTTAGGTCGTTCACTGTACAGGCATTGCCTTTGTCAGACGAATCTTCATCTGATGCTTGCGGTGGCTCAGTGGATATTCCCCATTTCTCATCATCCTCTTCGTCATTCTGGAGAAGGTCAAGAACTTCTTTCATTGTCCAATGCCCGAATTGAAATAATAATGATAAGAATTACATACTCGTAGGTATGGTGAAAAGTATTTAGCAGGTAAATATGATCAATTGCAAGGTTATTGCAAGCGAAAAATTTCATACTACTATCTACATTGGGAATAATTGGAATTAAAAATGAATGAATATTCTCATGGATGTCATATGACTTAGGAGTAATTAGCAAAGAATAATTTATACAAACATTACAAATACTCGATGAAAATAATAAATATCTAAAAAATAATGTATCAAAAACATTATATCCAAAAAAATATGATTAAGGTGTAAATCTATTATATTTAATAAGTTACTTTGTACACTCATTTATTTACTGTGACTCTTGGGGCAATTGGTTACCACAAAGATACTGGGATAAAAATTATCAAAACACTCACAGAAAGTCAAAACAAGCTGAACGAAGGTAGAGTTGCAAGATTGCCAATGAACTCTCACACCAAGTGATACAAAATTGAATAGAGGCAGTTTTTAAGCACTGTGTGTTAAAAGAAAATATTTTTAATATTTGAGAAATTTACCATTTGTTGTGACATGTATATGGCCTGATATCTATATTAGTGTGAGCATATTGAGGTGGGGTAGGGTACTATCCCTTCCTCATTATGCTTGAAAAAAATAAAGAACTTTGTTGTTATTTTAGGTAATCTATCTGTTAAGGTAGGTTTTGGATGTAAATAACCACCAAAACAATATCTTGTCTCTCCTAAATAAGCACAACCCTACATCCCTCTCTACAATACGCCCCTCTTCATCTCCATATACTTCCTTCATTCTATCCAACATACCCATCTATTCCTGCCCACTCCTCGTTTACCCAAAATTCTCCCCTCTATTACAGTCTTCAACATCCAACTACTAGCCAATATTCCCTTCATCCATTTTTCCTGCCTCCTGAGGATTTCTCCCAACAATACCCTCCCCTTGCCCATCATGCCTAGTACTTACCCATCATACTTCCTCATTTGTTTTCCTTTTGGTCCATTTCATCTTCTCCACACCCACATTTCAAAAACATCCAATGCACATATATCATCATTCTTCAATGACCATGTTTCCATGCTGTACATAATCTATCTCCATATAAAAGTTTTATTAAATCTCTTCAGAACATCCATAGAAAACCATTAAAACCAATTTGGTCAAATACACTTCCATGATATGTAAATTGTCCTGCCTGCTCTAGTTTTTGCCCTCATATTTTAACGTTTAACTTAGCCTTTCTCTTTCTGGAAAATCATATAACCTTTGTTTTTCTTACATTTATTCTAATCCTATATCTATCTCACTGATTTTCCAATTCACTCAGCAATGCTTGCAACGCCTTGGCTGACTGACAAACTAAAGCTTGGTCATCAGCAAATCTAACTGATTTTATCTAACCTTTGTTTTATTAATATTGATTCTCATCCCATACCTGTCGCACTGAAATTCCAATTCACTAAGCAATGCTTGCAGCCCCTTGGCTGACTCACAAACTAAAGCTTGGTCATCAGCGAACCAAACTGATTTTACGAATTCCCCGCCCACTTTCATTCCTACTTCCAGTTCTTCCCATGCCTCTTTGATTATTACCTCTGAGTATACGTTGAACAGCAACGGTGATAATGGACAACCCTGCCTTACTCATCTGCTTAACACTGCCCAACCGGACTCCTCGTTCCCCATTCGCACCTGAGCAGTCTGAGACATGTACAGGTTGCGGATTAGCCTCCTTTCTCTCCAATCTATTCATATTATCTGCAATATACTCATTAGTTTTCCCAAGTCACTCTATCAAACCCTTGCAAAGCAAAATAGAAAACAGCGGCAAAGAAGAAGACCAAATCAGTTAGAATAGAAACTTGGAATTTTAGTGCAAAGTTGAGGACAGGAAAATTAGAGAATATTAAGCAATAGATGGAAAGAGGAAATATAGACATTTTAGATCTATGCCAGGTGAGATGGAAGAATAGCAGGGTTTACTTAAGGGATAGTAATGGAGTAGTATACAGCGGAGGGGATGAGAGCAAGTGAGGGGTGGCCATTATATTGAATAAAAAGGTAGGAAGAAGGGTGTTTCTTAAAGAGCAAGCAAATGATAGAATGTTAATAGTAAATATAAAATCAGAAACAACATGTTTTACATATATATTTTTTCCCATTGACTACAACCTTGAGGTGGTGGAAGGGCTAATGCGTTCCGATGACCCCTAGAGCTGTGCTGGCGGGAGTAATAATAATTGCTCCCAGTAGGGTCACCCATGCCAGATAGGTCGAAGGTTAGGAGCCAGACGAAAGGCAGTCCATGCAGTGTCTGTTCCTCAGTGAGGCAGCTGCAATGGCGTCCGACCCCAGTGGGGCGGCCAGTAAGTGGTGGTGTCACATTAAATACACTATTGAGGAAGGCAACGGGAAACCACCTCAATTATCATTCCAAAGATTTAAATGATGGACTACACAGATATTTAGAGTCCTGGCAACTACGGGGCTTGGCCCAATCGGCCGTGTGTCGTGCCCGGCAGCGGGGGAGGCAAGGCTTCCGGGGTCGTCATCCCACGAAACCATTTCAAGGAAAAACCAGCTGCAGCAGGACAGAAGGTGCAGGAGAAGAAGACCAAATTAGTTAGAATAGGAACATGGAATGTCAGGACAATGATGAGGACAGGGAAATTGGAGAATGTTAAGCGAGAGATGGGCAGGGGAAATATAGATATTTTAGGTCCATGCGAGGTGAGATGGAAAGATAGCGGGGATTACTGGAGTGATAAGTATAGAATAATATACAGCGGTGGGGACGAGAGTCAACGAGGGGTTGCTATAGTATTAAATGAAGAGGTAGGAAGAAGCGTAGTCAACATAGAGTAGGTAACGGATAGATTATTACTAGTAGAGATAAAAGCAGAACGGACGAACTTTGTTATTATTCAGGTATACATGCCACCGAGCAACCATATGGAGGATGAGGTCGATAGGATATACGATCAATTAGAGGATATAATCTAGTGTGTTCCCGATGGGAAACATTTGATAGTGATGGGGGATTGGAATGCGTTGGTGGGAAAAGGAAGAGATGGTGATGAGGTGGGAGACTACGATTTAGATAAGAGGAATGAACGTGGGGAGAAAGCAATTGAATTCTGCAGAGGACTGGGGTTAGTCATCACTAAAACTTGGTTTAGACACCACAGAAGCATAGGTCTTTATTTTTTAATTAGTCCGAAAACATTACATAGACCTTAACATTAGACTTTGAACATTGATATAACAATCACATAATTACATACACCCAAGCCCTAGGTGGAGAAAAAACCATTCAGGCGGGAATCAAACGTGCGACCTCTGGATTGGCATACGAGGACGTTACTCTGTCACCACCGGGGCTGGCAGGTAGACATGGAAAATGCTATGTCACTCATAAAGGTATCAGTTAGTTTGTATTATGGTTAGTTACAGATTTAGAAACGGTGTGATCAATTCGCACAGTTTCCCAGGAGCGGATGCGAACTCACCACAATTTAGTTGTTATGAAGTGTAGCGTTCGTTTCAAAAGGATAAGGCAGGGGCGGCGAGTTAGGAAATGGAATGTAGAAGCATTAAATGGATGGACATGGAAGGTGTATCTGCAGGCTGTAGAGAAAATCATGGACGAGGGAAAAGAGCTGAGTACTATCAAGGAAAAATGGAAATATATCAAAAAAGGTATTCGAAAATGGGCGGGTGGGCAAAAACAAAGCAAAAGAAGCATGGTAGAAGATGTAGTGCAAGGATAAGGAAAGTTTGCAGAGGAAGGGTGAAATTGGGGTACTATGCAGCAAGGCTAAATGACTATCAGGAAGTAAGAAGGGAAGATATATGTTAACAGTTATAGATAAGTCGAGATAGATAATAGATGACATAGAAAAGATGCAAGAGGGATAGAAGGAATATAGAGAAGAACCGTCTGGTAAAGAACTCAGGCCAACAAGCTTAGACATAGAAAGAGAACATGACATAGAGGAAGACAGCTTAGGTACAGGCATACTCGATGATGAGATAGAAAGGGCAATAAGGGAGATGAAACTAAATGAGGCCGTGGGGGTGGATAATATTCCCGCGGAACAATTGAAATGTTTAGGAAAATTGGGAGGCAGAGGCTATATGGGCTGATTTGCAGGACTTATGAGGAAGGAATCTGGCCGGAAGACTTTATGAGATCAGTTTTAGTTCCTATTCCAAAAAAGGGAAAGGCTACATCATGTGAGGACTACAGGACAATAAGTTTGATATCCCACGCAGCTAAAGTTGTTCTCAGCATCATAAACAAAAGGATAGAGAGTAGGGCAAATGATTACTTAGGGGATGATCAGTTTGGGTTTAGGAAGGGGATAGGTACGCGTGATGCCATTGCAGTAATGAGATTATTAATCGAGAGGAATATAGAACACAACCAGGAGGTATTTGCCTGTTTTGTAGACATTGAAAAAGCATTTGATAGAGTGAACTGGGAAAAACTAATGAGTATATTGCAGAAAATAGGAATAGAATGGAGGGAAAGGAGGCTAATCCGCTACCTGTACATGTCTCAGACTGCTCAGGTGCGAGTGGGGAATGGGGAGTCCGGATGGGCAGTGTTAGGAAGAGGTGTAAGGCAGGGTTGCCCATTATCACCGTTGCTGTTCAACCTGTATGCAGAGGAAATGATCAAAGAGGCATGGGAAGAACTTGCGGTAGGAATGAAAGTGGGCGGGGAATTCGTAAAATCAGTTAGGTTTGCCGATGACCAAGCTTTAGTTTGTTATTCAGCCAAGTGGTTGCAAGCATTGCTTAGGGCATAGGAAATTCAGTGCGACCGGTATGGGATGAGAGTCAATATTAATAAAACAAAGGTAATACGATATTCTAGAAAGAAAAAGGCTTAGCTAAACATTTAAATAGGAGGGCAAAAACTATAGCTGGTAGAACAGTTTACGTATCTGGGAAGTGTTATTTGGACCAACGCGGTCAAAGTAGTAGGGACGTAAGGAGAAGAATTGCGCTAGGCAAAGAGGCTTTCACAAGGAGGAGGGAGTTGATGACGGGGACGTTGAGTAAGGACATTAAGAAAAGACTCGTAAAAACTTTGATATGGAGCGTAGCTATGTACGGAGCGGAAACGTGGTCATTGAAGCAGGAGGATAGACGTAGATTGGAGGCTTGTGAAATGTGGGTGTGGAGAAGAATGGAGAAGGTGAAATGGACAGAGAAGAAAACAAATGAGGAAGTACTTGGTATGGTGGGCGAAGAGAGGGGTTTGTTGGGAGCAATCCTATGGAGGCAGGAAAAGTGGCTGAAGGGGGTGTTGACCGGCAGTGGGATGTTGAAGACTGTGATAGAGGGTAGAATGTTGGGCAAAAGAGGAAAGGGAAGGAACAGGATAGGGTTGTTGGACGGGATGAAGGGAGGAAGGAAGTACTCAGAGATGAAGAGGGACCTAATATAGAGTAGGATGATGGATTATGTGTTTTGTTGGGAGTAATAAAATGTTTGTTTGGTAGTTGTGTCCATCTAAAAACCTATCTTAACCGGTAGATTACCTTGAAAAAAAAATATCACAAAAGTGGGGTCGTGGAAGTCCAGGGAAGAGCATTGGACTACTGACTGGAGGGCCCGTGTTCTGTGAAACCTCAGGCAGCTCAGGGAAAGGATCTGACCCTGAAGTGTGAACTTCACACTCCATTTTGGGCTTATTATTGGGTGAACTCAACCAACACCCACCAAACTTACTTCCAGATTGACTACTGTGTTCATGATTTTTGAATTACAGAAGTATAATTATTAGAATAGGTTTTCCTGTTTATTTTTACATCTTCTATAGGCTATTCTGATGAAGGCTGAACCTGAAATTGGCTATTTTGTGTTGACCAGTTTGTATACTTGGAGAGTTGGACCACATCCGAGGGAAAGTAATAAAGTAAGTTAATTGAAGAACTTCATGTTCAGATTTTCAAGGAACAAATCATCTTTACTTTAGGTTCATATACACTTAGTCTTTGTCATTTAGTGATAATCTTTTGAAGATACTATTTTCAGAATAGTAGGATGGACTCGGGCTCAATGGATATGAATCGGGAGTAAATGAAATTAGTTTACCATATTTCATGGTATATAAGATGCACCATCATTTCAGCCGGGTAAACACCAGAAAAAATTATTAGGACACACGAAAATGTGGCAAATTTATCAGTGTAATTTTTTTAAAACAAATAATGCCACTCGATAAGAAGAGTACATGCTGTTTATCTATGAACAGTTTGATGAAAGGTGATCAAGTGTCATATTTCCCTCCCTCATATTCTGATATTGCACGAGGAAGCAACACGGTGTTCATGTCTCATCATAGCGATGAACGAAATAATAACAAACCCAACTAAAAGTTTCCTCAATTGACTAATACATTTTAGAAATAAGTAAACATAATGGAGTCAAAATAGGCAGTACTCCTGGTATAAAAAAAAAAAAACATTCAGTGCAAACATTAACTCATGTAGTTCAAAGCTTCACATATAAGAGGCAGGTGATTTTTTGAGCTATTGTTTATTTGAGAAAGGTCTTATTTGCCAAAAAATGTGGTGGTATTGAAGTTAGGTGTAAGTTTTGCTAAGGAAGTGATCACTTATTAAAGTTGCAATATGTTTTTATATGAGAGACTTTGCTTTGGGCAGTGTGACTCATTTCAGGAGAACAAATTGAGTAGTTTCAGGCGTGATGTGGTGGAATTCGAGCATGATAAAGAAATTTTCCACTGGATTTCCACTTTTCTACGCAAAGTGGAAAATTCTTACTATCTTTTCTTTATCATTTCAGGTGGTATCATACCACAAGTGGAGGAACTTCAAAGGCAGTAAGAGATTCTTAATAGTCCCTCAGGTTGATTCATTTAGCAGGTTCCACTGTAGTTAGTTAGATGAAACTAATAATAAATTTAAAAAAATAATAATAAGGAAAGGTGGTGAAGGAGTTTCCTCAATCACACCTTTCCTTTTTTTTATTGCGGAAGCAAATACAAAAAAAATAGCATACAGAAAAATAGCATGATATGTCGAGGGGGTTCCTGCTCTTGCTTAATCCCCCTTTAGTGTTCTGATATAATTAAAATCAATAACACAGCATGAGAAAAAGAAATATCAAACAAGATGACACAGTAGCATTAAATTACAGAAGTAATGTAGGACCCAAATTTAGTACAATTAGAGATAATAATTATTATAAGAAATAAATATATTAGTTTATGATAACACTTCAGTTTACGAAGTCATACAAGATTTTTTTTTCCTTTGATCGTACACTAGGCAAAATAGTACACGTTAACTTAAAATAGCAATTACATACAATGCAACAATTTCAGAGCGTAAAAATCATTCGCCTTGACTGGGACTCGAACCCAGATCCCTCAATATCCGCTCGAGTGCTTTAGCCACTTAAGCTACCGAGGCGTCCTCTTAAACTCTGAAATTTTGGGGCTTTTAAAGGAACTAGATGTTATGACGAAATACCGTACATACAATGTCACATGCATTCGTAGTCGTGCGCGAGGCGCCACTGTCCACGAGGTTAAAGCCAACTTTAAGTTTCTTTGGAATTTGTCAAAGGGAAAACACCATACGTGCTTAAAGGCTACTCGCGTCGTCAGCACTTCATGCGGCACGAACGGGTACTACTTTCCGGATGACCCTCGTAAGTCATGCTGTGCCAAATTTCATGCCTGGGTTTTTCATACTGTAGGCACTCCTCTATTCTATGCTTAGCGGTGTCTTCTGTTAGGCAGGTACTACAGAGATTAGTCCTTGATTTTCCTATTCTATTGAGGTAGTGTCCAAAATTTCCATGCCCTGATAGGAGTTGCGTCCCTTTCTTAGAAAGCTTGAATTTTATATTTAGCCTTTCAATTACGTCTGGGAATATTTATTTAGTGTGAATACCCTTATCGGAATTCTGCCAGTCTTTATTCCACTGACGAAGTGTTTGTTCCCTGAGTATTTCTTTTAATTGTTTTTTGCTTAGGGCATGATTGTGTTCGATTTCGGAGTTGAAGTACTTTGTGTCTTGGCCCGAATTGACTTCGATTATGCTAATTCTCTCCATAACCTCGTATTTTAGAGGTGGTTGTCCGGTAATTAAACATAGTGCGTCCGTGCTGATTGTCGAGTAACCTTTGCTAATTGCTAAGAGGCAGGGTCTTTGTGCTTCTCTAAGTTTTCTTTCGATTCTGCTGTAGTTAACCTTATGACCCCAAGTGGAGCAGCCTAGGTAACAATGGGTATTGTTACAGCTTTGTATATCAATTGAAGGGAGTCCGTTCCAAAATTAGTTTTGCAATACCTACGGGCAGCTTGAAAAATGTTTTTGGTTTTGCTGACTATGAAATTAATGTGGGCCTGATAAGTTAATTTTTCGTCTAAAATGATGCCCAAATACTTAAAAGATGGTGTGCGTCGGATATTGCTATTGTAGATTTTAACAGTGGGGTTCCTAGACATTTTATTTCCGAAGACCATGTATTCTGTCTTGGTTGTTGAAATTACCAATTTATTAACTATTGCCCATTGTTCTATTTGTCCAATACAACTTTTTGTCAGCTGCTCCCTTTTAGCTCTTGAGTTAGCTTCAATAGACAAAGCCATATCATCAGCAAAAGCTATTAATCTACATCCTATGGGGAATTCTTTCCTTAAGATCTGGTTAGTAATAAGGTTCCACATTAACGGACCCAAAACAGATCCTTGTGGGCAGCCCCTGGTGAGGATTTTCTTTGTTGAAATAGTTTTCATTTTGTATACGACCTGCCTATTTGTAAAGTAATTTGAAAAGAGTCTAGTTAGGTTTGAAGGAATTTTTAGTGTTTTCAGCTCCTGAAGGACAGAAAAACAAAAAGACCAAACAGAGTCAAATGCACCTTTTATGCCAATGAAAACCACTAATGTATATTTACTTTGATTATTTAAGTTATTTAAGAGGGCTTTGATTGCGTCTGATGTACTTCGGTTTTTCCTGAAACCATATTGATTAGAATGATACAGCGTGTCCTCGCGAATTATTTGTATTCTCTCTTTAATTAATCTTTCAAATATTTTCCCTAGGTCAGGTAGGAGTGTGATAGGACGAAAAGAGCTGGAATCTGCATGGTCTTTTTCTTTGGATTTTAAAATTGCATGTAGGGTCCCTGATTTCCAAGTGTCAGGGAAGTATGATAGCAGCAGACAGTCGTTGTAAATATTTGCTAAAAACTTGTTATGTTGTTAACAAGTTTTTTGATAACAAGGCCATGGATTTGGTCATATCCAGGCGCTTTTTTCGGTTTAATCTGACCAATTGCATGGAGAACTTCTTCTTCCGTGAATGGATCAAGTTTTTCAGACTCTGGGATTATTTTAGATTCCTTCCTGATTTACTCATGCTCCTTGTTGTCGAATGTGTCGTCCGGAAGCAGAGTGTCAAGGGATAGCTTGATTTTTTCCTCCAACAAAGGGATGTTTCCGTCGTCCCTGAGGGTAGTCCCTAGGATGGTTGGTAGCTTCATTTTTTCCGAGAACAATTTATAAATGAATCCCCAGGCATTTTCTTCGAGGTTTCGGGAGCTAAACTTCTCCCATGATTTGTTTTAGACTCTTTCACTTTAAGTTTATATTCCTTTAGTTTGGCCTTGTATCTACTCGTACTTCTTAGGATATTTTTGTCTTCCGTAATACCTTTCTGGTTTTCGGAACGAAGTTTATTGACCTTCGCTTTCAAGTGTTCCAGCTTCACGGTCCACCAGGGGTGTTGGTTTTCCGTTTTAGTGTATTTTGGTATGCTTTCATTCATGCTTTCTTTTATTGCTGTAGTTAACCTGTCTATGCGGAGGTCAATATTGACTCCTAGTAATTCTTAATCGATGATGGTTAATTAATTTAGGAATTTTTCATTGAATTTTTCCCAATTTGTGCTTCCAAAATTGAATCTAATTTGTGGAGGTGGTGTGTTTTTATTGTCTCTAATATTAAAGGTGATTAGTTTGTGGTCACTAGTGATCTGGTCTTCTATGACCTTCCATGTTCTGACTTTTCCTAGTAATGATGCGCTGATCAGAGTTAAGTCGATGTTAGAGGATCCGTTTAAGCTATGGAATGTCTGCGGTTCGCTGGGTTCATTTAATATAAATAAGTTGGATGATGAAATGAGGTCTTCGAGTTGGTTTTCTCTGGAGTCTGTTGCTGGGTTGAACCAAGTTTCGCTCTTCGCATTCGAGTCCATGGATACAATAATTTGTTTGTGCTTAAATTTTTCAACTATAGCTTGGAGTGGATTAGAAAAGGTAGGATATCTTGGCTTGGTGGGAAGTTGGCACTTACTAGGATAAAGGATTCTGAGTTTGATCTTAATTCTACTACCGCTATGTACTTGTCAGTGAAGCTACTTATTTCCAAAAGATCCAGGTCTTTGTTGAACACAATTATTGCGGCAAAGAGTCTTGATACAGGTCTTGTAGGGATGATTCTCATCTTCAGTCCTTGTCCCAGAAGGATCCAGTGGTTCTTGGTTGGTTTGCACATGTACGGTTCTTGGACCAGGAATATGTCAACGGCTAGTTGCTCCCTTACCATTCTGATTTCATCAGTTGGTGTTTTAGCCCGTTGAAGATTTATTTGAGCTATATTCAAGCAGTTTTTATTCGTTTCCATAGTCGATGGTCTCAATTAGATTCCGAAGTCGCCTCTGGTAGACACTGCATGCATGGTCATTTGCTTTGTGGGATGTATCTTCTATTTTCGCTAACTGGCAATTGGCACTAGCTGGAGTGTTATCTAAATGTGTGCGGTCCTTAGATGTATGGTCTTCAGAGCAGTGTTGACATACTGAGGTAGAGGCATTACAAGCTTTGGAAATATGACCAAACTTTTGGCATTTGTAATATTGTGTGAGCCTAATATAATCACTGATCCTATGTGAGTTGTAGCCAATATATATTCGTTTGTGGTTGTTTAGAATGTTCCTAGAAATATGATCAACTTCTATGACCCAGTTTGTTCTATCAATTTCTCGTTTCCCAAACTTAAAAAGTGTTTTTACATGGGCAGTCTCGGTGAGGTCATTTTGTTTTGTGATGCAGTTGACCAGTTCTTCATCGGTAACAGTTGTTTTAACGCCCGTTACACACATTCTCGGTTTGTTCTTCTCCTCCTTCTGTATTTTTAGCTTGTTTTCCCTGATGCAAGGGTACTCTTGTAACTTTTTTTCCAGGAAAGGATTTTCGGATTCAAGTCTTATCGACTTTATTTTTAATCCTACTGATTTTTGTAATTTTTATCCCTGAAGTACTGGGGTCTATTAATGTCATGACCTCCTTCTTAGTGTCCTCACTGGTTTCTAAGGTTGTGTTGTCTTCGGGTGGGTAGATCATAACTGCTGTGCGGCGCTGTGTGGTGATTTTTTTCCCGCCTGGTAGTGTTACTTTATTGTTTTTCTCTCTTTTCTGGGTGGCTACAATGCTGGCAAAAGACTGTTTCTACTGGTTTAGGGAGGCATAATTCTAATTCCTCTCTAATAATTCCCCTCATTAAGTCACAGTTATTTTTGGTATAGTTTTCATTGGCTTCAAGTTTACCTAACGTCCTCTGATGTGTGTCCATTAATTTCCTAAACAAATTTACGAGCTTTCTTATTTCATCCGTAATTTCACCTTTCTTTAAAGAACTAATTTTCTCGTTACCAATTATGCGGCGAACGGTGTCACTTACAGTACTAAATTCGTCGCCCATGCGCGAAAGTTCCGCCTCCCCAGATGGGGAGAGTGGGTTGTCAATCATGGCTGAAGGTATTGGTTACAATGTTCTGCGCATAGAGAGAAAGTCGCATAAAATGTACACAAAAAAAATCAAGGAACAATCGTTAAAAATTATCGACTTTAGCAATGGCAACGCCATGGCTGAAGGTATCGGTTACAATGTTCGGCATCACATAGAGAAAGTCACACACACAATGTACACAAAGAATCAAGGAACAATCGTTGGAATTTTCGACTTAAGCAATGGCAGCGCAGCCGAGAAAACAGGCACTTCCAGCTGGAACCTTGTGTTCCGATTATTGAAAGAAAATCTCTGATTGGCACAAAATTCACACCAATCCGACAAATTATTTTGAGGAAAAATCACACAAAAACATTGGAAATTGGGCCGAACAAGGCCGAGAAAACAAGCAGTCCCGGTTTCGATCACGTGTACCAGTTATGGATCACAGAAACGATTCGCACCAAAATCACACCAGAGACTCACCTTCTATCTTGGCACCAACCCTGGAGATATTTCCCAATTCAGGTGAAACTGTTGAACACTGAAAATATAGACACTTACATGAATACTTGTGAGCTGTTCTGGTGGTCAGTTTCTGTCTGCCGTTGTCAACTGAAGAGTACTGCTGGCATTGAGTGGGGGGAAGAGAAGTGGAAGGGGATGAGCGAGGGTGGGTAAAGTGGTTCAGGAGTGGAGGAGGTGCGGTACTCAGTGGGTATGGTTCAGACTAGGGTATTCAAAGGGTGCAAAGCACAGATATGTGCCATTTCACAATTACTCACTTTGATGTTTTTTGTGTCTACACGGAGGGACTCAAGTATGGAAGCTGAAAAACGTTTCTATACAGGCAGTTGATTAGGGATATGGTATGTGTGGGAACAGGAAGAGTAAAAAGTTACCATTTTCCACTGGATTCCATTCTCCCATCAATGACTGCCATGTCAGGAAGTGTGAAATGTCCATTATTTGATAAACAGGATAGAATAAACACGGGTTTCATTTTTTCTAAAGGCATTTGGATGCAAACATTACATAATGCTTTACTTTAACAGAACTATTTGTCCATTTCAATTATTTATTAGTTTGGACTTCATCATTTTTATTGTAGTTAGGGGCAATGGGAGCTGAGTTTCACCAGGCCTATTATATCATTCTACCTTCCAAGCGAGACTAATCAGTGTCAAATTCAAAAGTCAAATGTATGGAAAAATTCCTAACAGAACAAATTCATAAAGAGTATCTCAAACCAGTCAATATAAATTAACATAGGTATTTGTTCTTGGGCAAAAAATTCCTACCTCTTCATATTTTCAACATTTTTATTTCATTTAAATGTTTTTCTTTAAATAACAAGTGCGTAACAATAAGTTAAAAGAATGAAGTAATTCTTTTGATATGAATGCTCTGGTATAGCTGACTACTTCGATGGTTACATAGCATGCGTATATGATGATGAACCATGAAACAGCAGAACTACAAAACAAATTGTCCTCCCACCAAATGAGTGGACAAACAATTTCATCTGTTCAAGTGACATTTCCGAATTTTGAAAAAAAGTCACTTAAAATATACAGTTTTTGTGTGATAGTTCAGAGTCTTACTAAAGTTGTCAATTGATGTTGTCCGATGATATTAAAAATGAGCATAATTATGCATTTGTCACCACCCACATGTTGGGAGATTGACAACTTGAAAGAAATTCAGCTCATTTAAGGTCGCAACGGTCACAAAGGAAATATATGTCAGCAAGCAGAGGAATCCAATTTTTCTGTCTATTTTGAACTTGTTGCATGCAAATAAAATGTAGAGTATAAGTAATGCTGACAGCAACGAAATCGCACTGTATTGGATACCCTTGGAGTTAATGAGCACATAGTGAGATCCAGGTTTGACTGGTATCACTAAACTTTTTAGTAACCATGGTAATCCAAGACAAACCAAGATGTCAAATGTGTTAGACCCAAGGGAATTGCTGAGGCCCATGGCTCCATACCCTGAAAAAAAGACAACTATGGTGAATTCATTAAGTTGAGGATATGCTAGATACAACATTATGGTTAATTTTTGTTTTAATGTATGTATTGGATGTTATGAGTGTGTAATGTCATATTAGAGTGTATATGATAACTAGATGATGCTGCATTGTGTCTCAGACTCTCGATATTTATCCGTCTATGAGTGATCATATATCATTATAATATGTAATAATATTTCATACTATAAGGAACATTGCATATTGCTATAGGATTTGTCTGATAGAACAATGAAAAACCTTGTAGAGCACAAAATATAGAAGTATATTTCATCAAGTGGAAGCATCCCGGAATAATTTGTAAAGTGACCAGTATGGCTTAAAATGGAGAAAAATCTTGACTTGAAGTTTGAATTAATTTATACTCTTGATGCCTCTTAGGTAAAGTTATAGTTTATTAGAAATGCACAAAGTTTTGATCCCTGGAAGTCTTGCTTTGTCCACACATAGTTCTGGCATTATAATTTCTTTCAAATGGTTTAGCACATCAAGAGTTTTTGAAGAACTTCTGGGAGTTAGACTTAATGTGTAATACTATTACATAATGTAAATACATCGCAGGAAAGGATGTGAAAACTATTGCAGATGCGTCAGCAAGGTGCACTGGATAAGACACTAGCCATAAGTAGAGCCACCTTTTCCCGATTTCTTCAGATTTTTATCATCCATACAAGTACGAGGGTGGTCTGAAAATTTTCCTACCTCAGAAAATTTCAGAAAAATTGTCTTGTATTTTTGTTAGGTCGGAACCTTTTAAGACCACCCTCGTAAGACCCAGACTATAGAGTTTGATATTATGTTCTGATAAAGTCTGTGATTGCATTAAATGGGTAAATGTTTTTATATTGTGTAATATGTGACTAAAACAATTCTCAACTTCTAGCCCACCGGTCTAACCTGGCCAGCTGGGTGATTGAGGTGAGGGACAAAGTTGCCATCTGGCTCAAATGTAGTGGGTTCGAGCCCACACTGTGGGAGCATGGGTGTTGTCCATCGTGGGGATTTAGCCCCTGGAAAACCTAAGGTGCCGAGCCTAAGGATTATTGGGATCCCAAAGGGGGGCACCTACCACCAGGGGCATTCGGAGAGGAAAGAAAATGTCTAGCATTCTTACCTTTCAACTGTCTACCTGGATGGGCATTGAAATTTATCTGTCAGTATTGTAACAGTTTTGGATATGACCAATCCCACTCACTCAGTCCACAATATTTAAGCCAATAAAGATATGTAAGTGTGGAATTTGGTTGGCATGAGCAAAGGTATGAACTTGAATAAGTCATGTAATTAACTGAAATGAAAGTAGTTACTCTATAATTCCACACAAACATTATTAAAGACAAGAGCTAGGTTTCGACGTTGGATGTCATTATCAGGTAGTTTCTACAGAAGACAAACCTCGTCTGCATTTACCTTCAGGGCAGAGGAGGAGGTTGGGCAGACAGGGTTTCTACTGAAGACATCCTTGCATGCATAGGTGATGATGACGTCCAATGACAAAGATCATGGTGATGACACACGTGACTATGATGAAACCTAGGTTGTGTTTTCATAAAGGCTCTTTTGGAATTAAAAAGTAAGTATTTTCATTTCAATATGTTCAGTTAATTCCATAAAGTTACTCCTGGGACAAACAAATTTCATGTAATTAACTAACGTGGTTTACTAATTCAACTTAACCATTCTGGAATGTGCAAATATAACCTCAGCATAAATTTTACAAATTCTCAGTCAAGTCTGTGCTTTGAAGTAAGTGTAGTGTTAACAGAACCTACACAGCTTGTAGTTATTTGTCTCTGCTATGACCTTATTATGGGGAGTGCTTTGGAAAGTGAAATGTGGCAAATTGGATTGGCATTATTCACCTTGGTTTGTGACTATAACACTCGACACTGCTTCTGGAAGGCTTGTGCCTGCTGCTAAAAGTGTTAGCCCCATCACTGAATCTGGTATTCTGGCCGTGTCTCCTGTTTGGGTCATAGCAATGCTCCATGTCAGTGAAAGGATTTTTTCTCGAGTCAATTTAGCAATCAAATTAAGAAACAATGCATATCATATAACAAATAAAACTTTGAACCTGGATTGATTAAAAGCATATAACATAATTTATAATGAAATATAATATAATAAAATTGAAAGTTAAAATATTATGCATATTTAATAACATAAAACAAATAACTTTTAATCTAGCAATTAATTTACTTGCATAAAGCCAAACTGAAAAAACTTATTTCATCATATTTTCTTCTCGGGGAAATTTCAAAGAGTAACCAATACTTTCTACATCTTGCAAACATGTAGCACACTGATTAATGTAAATATTAAACTAAAAGCCAAAATGGATACGTATTACCATAAAACAAATAACTTGCAACTTAACAATGCTCATACCTTTAATTGTATCGAGCAAAAGTCTGTTGCAAAAAAAATGTTTATTTCACTATATTTTCTTCTGGATCATATTAGGGGACTTAATATCATCGATATGGCAAAGAGTAAAGAATACTCTCTGCCTCTTGTAAACATCACATAAATATTTATTATATTTTTTAGGAGAATTATTTCCATCTTTCAATATCTAATGAAAGAGGTGCCAAGTTTTTTTTTATTGGTCTCAAGCATTAGAGTTAACATCAAATTGTTTTCCTGTTTGTGTGATAAACATATGAATATTGTGGAAAGGTATCATTAGAATTTTTAAATTTTAATTATGTCAGTTGATATATTCTCCAATTGTTCATTTTTATTTTTTACCTTTCCTCACCTTGACATCTTAGAACTTCATAACCCTGTAGAACCCTGTGGAAGTAAACTGCACCACATCTAGGAAAATACCCATTAGTATTGTATATTGCCAATTAACTTTTGATAATATTGCGAGTGAAAACTGTGATGACAGAATATTGTATTAAGAGTGAGTGAAGTTTTTGATAATATCCCAAGTGATAATTGTAACTCTGAAAGAAAAAGTGACCCCTGCAAGGCGAGATAAAAATCAAGGTGTCTAGGTGCAAAAAGTAAGATATTGCAATGTTCAACAGTGCTTTGTGCAAATATTGTGTATACAAAATGAAGAGCTAAAAAATAGAAATTCTGGTGAATTAACTCTATCCAGATGTGATCTGCATAAATGAGCACTGGCTTGTTTGCAGTGAAATAAAGTATGTTCGAATACTTGGGTATTATACAGTTATACTGCTAAATGTTGCTTTAATGTTAGCTTTCCCCTTCAATAAAAAAAGCACCATAAAAAATTAAACATATGGATTACTGAAGAAAGTATAATATTCTGCTCTCCACAAATATATTTCTGCTTCAAAATGGTACAGTCCTCTAGAATATAGCTATGAGATCCTATGTAAAGAAATGAAAACGGAATATAGAAAACTGCTTTTTAGCGCTTAAAGAACATGCAATGACAGATACATTATTGCTGCCTGTAATAAAACAAAAGCTGCCTGGGGAATAATATAAAAAATGCTTAGGGAAAAAACTGTAACACTATCCTTCCCAAAGAAATGGGAGGCCAGGATTACAATGAAAGTAGTTATCATTCCTCTGCCCATCAATTCCATAAGCACTTCACTAATTTAACAAGTCCAACATCCCCTTGTATGTCCATACCAAATCTAAGTACTCTCAACTTCACTCGATGTAAACCCCTGCACTGATACAAAGCTAAATATTATTATTTCCAAACTTCACAACAAAAGTGCTGGTCCAGGCGAAATACATGGGAAAGTTTTCTATTATTGTTTTGAATTTATTAAGGCAACCGTTTATATCTCATTAATGAATCACTCACTCAAAAGGTAGTTCCCCACTCTTAAAACTATCTAAAATTATCACAGTTTGCAAAAACAGTGACATTTCTAATGGCTTAAGAAACTAAAGGCCTACAGCAATACAAAATAATTTGTCAAAAAAATTTAAAAGGCAATGCAAACCTAAACAATGCTATATCTTGATAATTTCAATGTTTTTTGTTACCCTACAGGGTTTAGGGAAGGGAAGTCCACTATTACTGCAATATATGAAGCACTAGTAATAATTCTAAATTCTTTGGATAGCAAACAGTAGATATTAGATCTCTTTTTTGACGTAGCAAAAGCATTTGATTGTATTAATCATGCCCGGCTCCCAATAAAATTGAACATATTGGAATTAGAGCCCCAGTAGAATAGTTCTAATCTTATCTAATGTAGTGTTGACCAGCAGCAATCCTTAGTGTGGATGGGATCAAATACACCTCTGAAGTTTGTGGTATATCTCTAGGTGTTCCTTCGGGGGTCCATCTTTAGACCGTTTCTTTTCTAATATACATAAATGACCTGCTGTTATCATATGACCATTATCCCTGGAGTGAAACCAATCCTATATGCAGATAATACAAGCATCCATATATCTTCAAATTCATTGGATAACCAGGTTCTGCAGTCAAGAATGATGTCAGATCACATAAACAGATGATGTAGCAATAATTTCATTAATCTCAATACCAAAAAGAGTAAAATGATACATTTTTCATTCATAAAAGTTAACCAGTGAATGCTAATGGTAAATCCAAAGAGCAAGTATCAAAAATAAAATTTTTAGGTTTCCAATTAATATTCCATATCTCTTGGAAGAACATACATCATGTATTGCATTGCATGCCTTGTAATCTTGTATTACATCACTTGGTAAAAACTGAACTCAACAATTTAACTTGAATGGCAACTTAGAGATACCACCACTAAAACAGTGCTGATAGATATTTATCATGGCGAATTCTATTCATATGTTACCTATAGTATTTCCCTCTGGGGCCATTCATACTTGTGCTAAACAGTGATGTGCGTGGTCATAACACGAGGAATATTTGTAATATGCATGACAAATGTGAAGGAAATTAAGCCTCAAAAGGTAGCCCCTTGTTGTAATGTATCCTGATTGTCTGGGGAGAACAAATAATAATAATAATAACCACTAAAGTTCCCAAAATTATCTTGGATAGCTGCATAGATGATGCATCTCCATGCCTGGCTTGCTGTTAACAATGATAGCTCTAAAAAGTATTATCTCACATTTCTCTTTCCAACAGAAAATTTCTTGCTGCTTGTAAGGCTTGGGAGAGTGTCAGTCTAGCCGGTAGAGTGCTGGGCTAGTGACCATAGAGACTGGCTTTGATTCCCAGGGACACGTCTAGACAGCCTCAGTTTCACCCAAGCTGTGTGATTTTCTACCAAAAAACCTTGGGTACCAGAAAATCACAGAGCTTGGGAAACCATGGGTGGCACAGGGAAAGGAGGTCACCCTGCTCAAATATCAATTTCACACACTATTTAAGGCTTAGTAATTGGTGGGCTCAACCCTCACCTATCCAACCAGCCTTTGGGTTTATAACTGTGATTTTTTTGTCAAGGCTTATCTTCCACCATTATGAGATAACTTTTAGGAAACTATAATGCTACATCTATATTATTGCACTATTTTTTCCATAATTATAAAGTCAATGTGATAGGTATGGTATAAGAGTAAATGTACACCTAAAATGTATGCTCTTTTTGAGAAAGGCCTAGTTAAACATAAAAATAAGAGTTCATAAAATTGAGCAGGTGAAACAGTTCAGCATCTTGAAAGTGTTTCGTTCCAAAATGCTCAAAGTGGTAGGGACATCAGGAGAAGAATAGCATTGGACAAAGAAGCTTTCACAAGGAGGAAACTGATAGCAGGGATATGAAGCAAGGATGTTAAGATGAGGCTCATCAAAACTTTGGAGCGTAGTTATGAATGGCACGGAAGTATGGTCGCTGAAGCAGGAGGATAGAAATAGATTTGAGACTTTTGAAATATAAGTGTGTAGAAGGATGGAGAAGGAAAATGGACCGAAAGGAAGACAAACAAGGAAGAAATTAGACAAGGTGGGGGAGGAGAGAAGATTGTTAGGAGAAATCATAAGAAGACAGGAAAGATGGGTGCAAAGCATATTGATAGGAAGTGGGATGTTGAAGACTGTAATAGAAGGGAGAATGTTAGGCAAACGAGGAAAGGGAAGGAACATGATAGGGATTATGGATGGGATGAAGGGAGGAAGGCAGTATATGGTGTTGAAGAGGGATTATGGTAGTGTAGGATGTCTGGTTGTGTTTTGTGGAAGAGGAAAGGGAATTAATTTTACCATTGTGTGGCCTTTGTCCATTCAAAACTTCATAATGATGAAATACCAAATAATAATTAATATTATATCTTCATCTTTTATTATTCCTAATGTGTTGCTCAAACAAACCAATTAATTAAACCAAACCAAACATAATTAACCATGATAGGGCAAAAACTCTATCATGTTTAATTATTTTATGAAGATTGATTAAGAGGATTTAAGTTTTGAATTAGGTCAAACTTGTTTAGAAAAATCCAACCATCAAAACCATGCTCCCCTTGGATAACAGATGAAATAAATTACTTGATGCATAGGCGTGACGCAGTCTATAGCCTGTTTAAAAAACATAAAAATGAAAATGTATTCAATATCTACAAAAAACTGCTTAACAAAACTAAACAACTCATTAGAAATTCCAAAATCAGATATGCCTTCAAAATATCTAAAGAGCCCCCGTCACATATTTGGAAAAGCTTGAAGTACCTTGGTGTCGGAAAAACTAAAAATCAACATGCCCTACCTGCTGACATTTCTCCAGACGACCTAAACCGTTTATTCACAACCCCACTGAAGGAAATAGACTTTGATGCAAAAATGGAAGCTTATACAATTTGTATAATTCTGGACCAACTCCAGTTTCTGCTGGAAGCTCATTCAAAATTTCTCCCATCACACAAATGGAAGTCCTCCAGGCCCTCAAAAAAATCAAGTCCTCCTCAGATGGAGCTGATGGAATTTCAGCTTTTCTCATACAAAAGTTACTTCCCATTGTACTTCCTGTTTTAACTCATATCTTTAATTGGTCTATTCTAACTGTAACATATCCCTTACTCTGGAAATATGCCCTTGTCCCTCCCATCCCAAAAAAATCCTCACCCACTAACATTGCTGAATACAAGCCATCAACTGTACCAAAGCCGTCGACTCTATTGACAAATATATTCTCTTAGCAAAACTTCAAAACCTGAATTTGTCGTCCTCGTCTTTACTGTGCTTCGATTCGCTCATTCCTAAGTGACCGATTTCAAAGAGTCATCACTCCAAATTCATCCTCTAACTGGCTTCAAATACACAGGGGTGTTCCACAAGGATCCATTCTTGGACCCTTGCTTTTTTCCCTGCATATGAAGGATATTAGTAAAGGCATTTCGAATTGCAATCATCACCTTTATGCCGATGATTTACAAATATATCACCATTCCCACCTTCAAGACCTACATATAATTATTAATGAAATTAGTTCAGATCTTGCTGCTTTGTCACTATGAGGAATAAAAAATGCATTGAAAATAAACCTAATCAAAAGTCAGTCCATTATAATCGGATACCATAAACTACATTCTAAAATAAGTATTGATACACTACCACCACTAAAATTGCAAGGATCTATCATACCATACCTAAGGACAGTAAATAATTTAGGCTTAACCATAAATGAAACATTATCTTGGACTGATCATGCAATTGCTATCTGCAGAAAAATTAACGCATCCCTGCATTCACTGAAAAGGTTAAAGCACATTGCTCCCCCTTCCTTAAAGATGCTTCTTGTGTCCTCTCTTCTCATATCCCACTTTGATTACTGTGATGCAATATACCAAGACCTTTCAGGCAAACTGAAAACCTAACTCCAGAGGACCCATAATTCCTATGTGTGGATCATATGTGATATTAGAAAATACGATCATATTTCCGACTCATTCAATAGAATTCCTGGTTAAAGCTAGAAGGCCGCAGGCTTTTACAAATTATTTCACTTTTCTATGGAATACTTTCAAACCACACACCTAAATATCTATACAAAAATTTCCTCTTCATCAGCTCAATCCACAACAGAAATACTAGGAATCCACAACTAGAAATACCTGATGATGACGCCGTTGCGTTGAAACCGGTAGTACGAATAAAAATTGTGTGGAAGTTACAAAGTATATTCATTTAAACGAACATGAACCTCCACAAAGTTGAGCCCGAGACCATAGAATTCAGAAATACTAGGGTTAATAATAAACTTATTGTCCCACACCATCGCACAGAAATCTATCACAAATCTTTTCATCTTACAGCATGCCGTCTGGGGAACTCTCTCCCAGAAGACATAAAAAACTCTTCATCAACAACAACATTTAAGAGAGCATTTCACAAGTTCATTTTCCTCAGCTACTTAACTTAACCAGTATACCCTCCGTCATTCCACTCAGCTGTTATACAGATCACTGAGCCTACTTTGTTTTTTACCCTGCTTTTTGTTTTGTCATCTCAAGCGGTAGGAGTTTGCATAATTATTTTTAGAAACATCACGCTTCTCATTACTCCGCATGTGTTGTCAATGTATTTAATTTCTCCAATTCAATTTCAGTAACTTAATAATATGTATACTCTGTAAAAATGATTGTTACAATGTACATGTATCTTTCCTCTAATTAATAGGGTTTTCGCAGGTTTTTCACACCCCCCTTCTCTTCGTGGGTGTTTTCCCTGCGTGGGTTTTTACTAGTTGAGCGACACTATATCTTATATCTAGCTATATCCTAGCTATATCTTATATCTGTGTATATATATATATATATATATATATATATATATATATATATATATATATATATATATATATATATATATATATATATATATATGCATATAAATATACATACAATGGGCTGACACAATATAACACAAATAGAATAGAATAGCAACATTTAAAAGGACACTCACACGGTAAATTGTTCGAGCTTTCGGCCCTCTCAGAGGCCTTCTTCAAGAGAGACTGAATATATGCTGTTGCTGTGGAGAGGGGAAAGAGCTATGGGCGGGGAGGGGAGGTGTGGAGGGAATGCTGGGAGGGAAATTAAATATGGCGGTTAAGGGTGGGAATTTTAAAGGAACGGAAGGATAGTATGTAGGCGGATTCACGAGTTCTCACCTCTATATTGGTGGCTGACTCGGGTAGGGATTCTAGGATGCTGAGAGCAATACACTGGTGGAATGAAAGGTTGTGGGAATTGGCGTGTGAAGGGATAGGAAGAGAAGAGAGTAAGGCAGAATTGCAGAAGTACCGGTGATTATTCATTCGGATGGATAAGGGGGTAATGCATTCGCCTATGTAAAAGGAAGTGCAATGTTTGCATGATAAAAGATAAATAATATTTTTTGAGAGGCAATTAGTGTGGGAACAAGGTGAGGGGGCTATGAGGGGATGTAGGGAGAGGGGAGTAGGCATAATAAGAGGACAGGTTTTACATCGGGGGCGGTTGCAAGTTGGGGAAATATTGGGAAATTTGTCACGGGGGGGCGCCAAAGGGTTGGTGGATCTCAGAAGGTTTTTGAGATTGGCGGGTCGTCTGTATGCGATAGATGGGCATTGGGGTAGTAAGGATGAGGTCGCGTCATTGTCATGTAAAATTGGAAACAGTTCTTTAAGGAGGGTTTTCAGTCGGTGTGATCCGGGGAAATTGGTGGTGCAAAGGTTGAGTCCTGCGTCAGATGTGGGCTTGTCATTGTGTGGTGTGTGTGGTCGGGTGGAACGGCGGATTTTATTTTGTAGTAACTTTTCTGGGTAACCACGTTTGAGGAGTGCAAGATGTAGATTGTCAAGGTATTTGTTGAGAGTGGCTGTGGTGTTGCAAATTCGGTGTCCGCAGATAGAAAGAGAGTTAGGAATCGAGCGTTTTGTATATATTAGTTATATATATTTCTGATCTTTCAAAATTTCTACCACTAACCACCATCTTTAATTTCCAAACAATTTACAATGTTAGTGTCCTTATAAGCGTTACTATTTTATTTGTGTTCTATTGTGCCGTCCAAATAGATATATATATAAGAATATAATAAGTCCAAATAGATATATTCGCCAAACGGCGAATAAATACTCATATATACACAGAAACATATATAAGGAAAAGGGATAGGAACACGTATAAAGGACGAACACAATAGAGGTGGGGAAGGCGGAATCGAACGGATCACAAGAGTAAAAATATTTCCTCAACCGGGACTCGAACACCGGATCTTTCCACTTGCCGGGCGGATGCTCTTAACCACTTGAGCTATCGAGGATATGTAATTTACCCTGAGATCCGTGGGTCTTATATGTCGCCAAGCACCCTGATTTTTTAAGCGCCCTTATATTTTTACTCTTGTGATCCGTTCGATTCCGCCTTCCCCACCTCTATTGTGTTCGTCCTTTATACGTGTTCCTATCCCTTTTCCTTATATATGTTTCTGTGTATATATGAGTATATATATATATATATATATGTAAATATTATTATTATTATTAGGTAATCTACCAGTTAAGGTAGGTTTTTGGATGGACACAGCTCCTAAATAAATATTTTGTGGCTCCTTGCAAAACATCTACATCAGGTCCCTCTTCATCTCTGAGTCCTTTCTTCCTCCCTGCATCCCGTCCAACATCCCAGTCCTTTTCCTTCCCTTTCCTCGTTTGTCTAACATTCTCCCCTCTATCACAGTCTTCAACATCCCACTGCCGGTCAATACCCCCTTCATCCACTTTTCCTGCCTCCATAGGATTTCTCCGAACAAACCTCTCTCTTTGCCCACCATATCAAGTACTTCCTCATTTGTTTTCTTCTCTGTCCATTTCACCTTCTCCATTCCTCTCCACACCCACATTTCAAAAGCCTCCAATCTAAGTCTATCCTCCTGTTTCAATGACCATGTTTCCGCACCGTACATAGCTACGCTCCATATCAAAGTTTTTATGAGTCTTTTCTTAACATCCTTACTCAACGTCCCCGTCATCAACTCCCTCCTCCTTGTGAAAGCCTCTTTGCCTAGCGCAATTCTTCTCCTTACGTCCCTACTACTTTGACCGTGTTGGTCTAAAACACTTCCGAGATACGTAAACTGTTCTACCTGCTCTAGTTTTTGCCCTCCTATTTTAATGTTTAGCTTAGCCTTTTTAATTCTAGAAAATCGTATAACCTTTGTTTTATTAATATTGATTCTCATCCCATAACTGTCGCACTGAATTTCCAATTCACTCAGCAATGCTTGCAGACCCTTGGCTGACTGACAAACTAAAGCTTGGTCATCAGCAAACCTAAATGATTTTATGAATTCCCCGCCCACTTTCATTCCTACCTCCAGTTCTTCCCATGCCTCTTTAATCATTTCCTCTGCATACAGGTTGAAAAGCAACGGTGGTAATGGGCAACCCTGCCTTACACCTCTTCCTAACACTGCCCATCCGGACTCCCCGTTTCCAACCCGCACCTGAGCAGTCTGACACATGTACAGGTTGCGGATTAGCCTCCTTTCCCTCCAATCTATTCCTATTTTCTGCAATATACCCATTAATTTTTCCCAATTCACTCTATCAAACTCTTTTTTGAAATCTACGAAACAGGCAAATACCTCCTGGTTGTGTTGTATATTCCTCTTGATTAATAATCTCATTACTGCGATGGCATCATGCGTACCTCTCCCCTTCCTAAACCCAAAATGATCATCCCCTTTGTAATCATTTGCCCTACTCTCTATCCTTTTGTTTATGATCTGTAAAAACATGCCAAGCTTACCCAAAATACTGATATTGCGGCACATAACTCTATATTCCTGTTGGATGGATTTGAAATCAGTTGGACATGAATTTAATTACACCTAAGGGCAAGTTGGTAATATCCATTGCATCATGTCTAATTGCAGGAAAAATACAGCATGCATGGAATGTGTGCGTGGGTAACTGCAGGAGATACGTTCTTGTATGTAGAACCATCTCTTTCCCCGACCGCCCAGAACCCTTTAGTATAATTACAGCCTTGAATGCTTTCTTATTAAAAGGGGGTAAGTAACCACTTCCCTCCGCCCCTAAACTGGTTTCTCCCTTGTCGATAAAGGCTTGTATCCCACCTTTCTCTGATGCATAAGAGATCTGTAAATGCAGTAATGAGACTGGAAATGCAGAGTTTTGTCTGGCAACACAGGAGGCACTGGGCTTGGAGGGGCGGCAGGGGAGCATGTGATCCCCCTTCAATAAGGGTTTGAACTTGAGTCATTTGGTTGTCTGTAGCGATTTTGTTATGAAACAATATTTTCTATTGTATTCTAAAAATAAGTGAAATCAATTTTGAGCAATGGTGTACTATCAGGTTTTGCTTCAGACTTGGGTGGCACAGTGCAACGGAAACTCTGGCTAAACTTCAGCAGCCCTCACGGAGATAGTGTAATGTCAAGAGCCCAGGTTTTTTGGTGGTTTTAGGCATTTTCAGAAGGAAGAGAGTCGATTGAAGATGAACCTCTCCAAGGTCCAAAAAAGCAATGATGAAGATCAAATGAATGCTGATTTGTTTTTTCGATATCCATGGAATTTCCTGCAAAGAGTTTCTACCTAAAGGCCAAACAGTTAATCAACACTTTTACTGGGAAGTTCTTGAAAAACTTTGAAAAAGGGTCGTTCTTATGAGACCAAACATCAAGAACAACTGGGTGTTGCATCACGAAGATGCTCCTAGTCACACAGCAGTTTCAATGAACGAGTTATTGGCCAGTGAAAACATTCCTGTGGCTCCTTGAGACTCCTTATTTGCCTGAATTTGAGTCCTTGTGACTTTATTCTCTTCCCAAAGTTGAAAAATCATCTCAAGGGACATTCGAAAGTCGGACAGGGACATTTTGGGACAGTCGAAAACATTCAAAGAGCTGTAACCGACCAGCTGCAGCCTATTCCAGTATCGGACTTCCAGCACTGCTATGAGGAGTGGAAGAGAACCATCTTTAGCGCTGTATGGCTTAAGAAGGAAGTCATTTTGAGGATGAAAATATAAATTGTAATCCTGTTTGAATTGAAACATTTTTAAAAAATCAGTCTCAGTACTTAATTTCCAGAGCTTGCATGGCCTTCCTCCTTAGCTGACTGCTGCTTTCAGTGAGTAAGTAATATGGGGTTGACAATTTACCAAGGTACGTGTGATATGGTGTCTAATGGATCAATTTATCAGAAGAATCATCATGGAGAACAAGCATTTTGTGTTTTATACAAATTTTAGGAATTAATTTTCAGAATATAAAGCTCCACTCCATGAGAGTCATCAAGAGGTGCTCTGTGGTGGTAAACCCTCAGGATACGAGAGATGAAATGGCACTCTATGCGATTATGAGGGCCCTCTCCTCTCCCTACATTGCACCTCAAGCCACTGAAGAGAAAGACAAGGTCTCTTGCCTTTCTTCAACACAGAGATGCAAGAAAACAATCAGGCTGCTGCAGCTGAAAGGTTAAATATTGAATGGATATTGCATGGGTGTCAACATGAGCATTTCCAATTATGTAAATGCAATACAAATTCATTTAAAAATTATAATTCCGTCGAAATGCACAGACTTGCCTACCAGACCAAGAATCCAGTAGGTAAGATGGGAGGGCCACCTTTCTTAACAATCCTCAAATACCTCAATTAGTAGTCTGCACATTGACAAAAAAGGTCTCTCAAATAACTTATAGTTATTGGTTAGCCTGTGAGTCATTTCTTACCTATGGCTGTAATCATCCAAGCTACCAAGTATGCTGAAGAAGCAATGTATAAAATACACATTGCGAATGTTATTGGATATAGACGATGATTGGATGGCTGCCGGCAATCTGGGATGGTGAGGTACAAAAGTAAAGAAATGGGCCACACGAGTATCCAATACCCTTGAGCTGCGAGTCCTTTGCTGGAAGGCCAATGCCAAAGGTCAACTTCCTCGTCTTCATCTTCATGGAACTCATCCATGGCATCACCCTCCAAGCTAATTCCAGCTACGGCATGTCCATCTATGTCAAAAGAGTCAATTAAATTTGTGCTTTGTGGCTGTTCCTTTGGAACATGAAAATCAATTGTATCATATGATTCAATCTCTCTAATGATAATAATGTTTATTAATGGTCTAATGCCTTTTTTTCCAAAATGAAAAATGCATATTAATGAATGGATCTCAATACAAATATGATATCTAGTGAAAACAGAATGAGCCGCTGTTCAATTTCCATATATACATGGGGGGTCTAACAAGTTTCTGACCTCAAAAATTTCAGATAAAATGTCTTGTATCTTTGTTAGGTTGGAAGCTTTTCAGACCACCCTAATATATATTTACATTTAGAACACATATTCATGCATAAGAACATCTAAATTATTGCCCAGTGTCAAACTAAAAATAAAATTGATAATATATTTTTTAAATGAAAGCCATATAATCATTGAAAACAGCATTAAGGAAGATCCAGAGGCAAGAAGAATATAACCTCTTTATGAAAATTGCTAAATTAAGAGGAGCCGATGATTTGCACTTATTTGTGAGAGGTGAATGCTAAGTAGTAATGGGTTACTACCATTTGGTTTTTGTAGAGTAGCATTGCAGGCCCTTGTTGAAGAGGAATGTAAATCAATGTTTCTTGCCTGTTAATTTTGTCACATTATATTATTAGTGGCATTGAAGTACTTTCTTCTGTAAAATTTAACACTAAACAACTTACTTTCTCTTGCATTGACTGATGGCACATTGAAACACAACTAGTCAAGGAGATCAGGGATGTCCAGAAAATTGAAAAAACTTAAGTAAGAATGTTAATTCAATCATCTCTCTCGTATGGAGTAAGGTTTAATGGCATGACATCATCATATGGTACATCATAAGAAAAATGCCTGTGTTCTGTATACTAATTTAAATAATTTGTGTTGAACTTTCACTGTAGAGTTCTGATTGGTGTTTTAGGAAGCACTCCAGATCGTGGAGTTATATTTCCGAATAGGCTGAAAAAGTGTACACACTAGAATTCTGAAGGCATTTAAGCTGCAGAAATCCTTTGTAAAGTGATAAATAAACCCAACATTCAAACACTTTCATAAATAATGCATTCAACATGTGTATCAAAGGAGAGTGAAGGTGTAACAGTGACACTAAGGCCGCAAACCTTTTCAACACGTGAAAAATAATTTCTTAGGCAACTATGTAATTATGGGGCAGCAGTGCTTCTTCCTGGTAGGATATAACCAAGCATCTGATAATACTTAGTTTCATTTTGTTTGCAATAGTCCAACTATTTAGTCTATTCAAGCAGTCTTTTAAAACCATAAAATCCTCATGTAACCTGCTTGATAAATTTTGATGCCATCAGCATGCATTAAGAGGTGAAGAGGGATGAAAACTTGATTTATGTCATTGTCTAATATGTATTAAGAATGAATGAATGTGGATAGGTACATGAGTATTAGTAAAAAATACTATTATCTTCTTTTTTAGAAACATAGTTTAAGCAAAAATATAAATACATGGGAGAGGCAATACTACATTGACCTTCCTGAAAAAGGGGAAGACTTTGAGCATCATATGTGACAATCCCTATCAACGAAGTTTAAACAAAGAAAAAGCTTGAGGGGAAAAGCCCCAGAACAATATATTAGGCACAAGATGTGGGTGAAAAATACCATGATAGATTGAGAGAAGAATGCTTTCAAATGTAGCAAAACAAATAATGCGAATAAGAAAACACAATGAGTTAAGTCTCTTCAGAATAATGTCTAGATGAATGAATGAAGTCCCTTCAGAATAATCCCAATGAAGTTGGGAATTTAAATCAATGCCAAGAAATTTGGCAGAATTGGTCTGAGGTGAAGTTTTCCCTTCTAAAGGAATACTATTCAACTCTAGGTTGGGTGTGTTTTTTTGAGCCCATCTCATGACTTGTGGCTTCTCAATTTTGATGTGAAGAAGATAGTGGTGGGTCTGAGAATTGAATTTTTGGGTGACTAGACTGTATCGGTTTGGGTTTAGACTGCACAAGTTCCTGAGTAGAGGCAGAGGAAATTATAGTATTAGTGTCATCAGCATATGGAATGAGAAGACTATCGTATCATAATCACAGTATTTCAATCCTACGATTGATTTACTGCAGCCCTCCATTCTACTCTATTCAATGTCAATTCTCTCAATCCCTGATACCTTCTCTGTTTCACGTCCTTCTTAATTTGTCCTATGTACATGTCTCTTGGTCTTATTTTGTGGAATCTTCCCTTCTATTGTATTTCTAATCAACCCATTGTGCCTCTATGTGTGCTTACGTTGAACATTGCTGGCGATATGTCCCATCCTTGTCTTAATCTTTGTTTATTTTGGCTTCTCTTTTTCTTCCATATTTCATTTTCTTGTTGTATCCGAATTGGTTTTCTGACAGGTTTCCTTCTATCCTTCCTTCTATTCTTCAGCTAATTATCTGAGCAAGGATTTTCGATGCTTGAGTCACCAGTCTCTCAATGTTTTGTGCTCTTTGCCTTTTATCTGTTTTCGGTTTCTTTGGTATTGCACTCATTATACTTTTCTTGAAGTATTCTGGTATCTTTCTGCTGCTGTAGCCATCATTGATTGTTCCATAGAGGGCATCCCTTGCTTAGACCCTGAGTGCCTTGATTATTTCTCTGTTTATTTAGTCAACTCCTGGTGCCTTGTTCTCTCTCAGGTCTGCCACGGCTCTCTCGGATTTGCTTCTTAATTTCTGCAGACCCCGATCGTCTTTACCTATGATGCTTTCATCTTTAATTAAGCCATCTTCTGGTGGTTGGTGGTTGATAGAGTACTTCAATGTATTCTTTCCATCTATTCCCAATGTCGTCATCATCAGTCTACTATCATATACTGACCATTGTATCAGGGAAATCATTAATGCAGAGAAGGAATAGGATAGTCCCTAGGACAGGGCTCAGGGAAACACCAAGTTAATCGCTTTTGGGAGGCATATATATTTTACACTATCCTAATTAATTAAAACCAGCTGAATTCTATCATGAATGCATGTATAAGACAACAATTTGTCTTAAGGTGGACCTCCAACACCAACTCTAACTTAACTGAGAGTAATTTATGGCTAATATGATTTAATTCTTTGGTTAAGTCAAACAGCCATGTTTGTGTACGTAATCTTTCATCCAGAGAATTGCGCACATGACTTATTGTTTGTATATGGTATTTGTGGTGGATTATTAATTCTACACAAGCCATGTTGATATTAAGACAAGGTTCCAGAGGATTTTAAAAAGGAAGAAAAGCACCTATGTTACAATTTTTAAAAATATTAGAGAGCTGAGGTTGAATCGAATTGGATTGATTAGTGTTAACATCTAAGCTATTAGGCAAGATTTTTTCAAATGTAAAGGAATTATATTAGACATTTTCAAAGCTCTAGTAAATATGCCCTCAACAAAAAAAGCATTTTTGAGTTTTAATACAGATACCTTGATCAGGTCAAAACACATTTGATGGCAGAGTTAGGCAACTCATCACTATATGTATTTATTATTAGGTAAAATACCGGTTAAGGTAGGTTTTTGGATGGACAAAATTACTAATTCAACAATTTGTGGTCCCTAGCAAAACACAATATCCCACTCTACATCAGGTCCCTCTTCATCTCTGAGTACTTTCTTCCTCCCTTCATACCGTCCAACATCCCTATCCTGTTCCTTCCCTTTCCTCGTTTGCCTAACATTCTCCCCTCAATCACAGTCTTCAACATCCCACTGCCAATCAGTACACCCTTCATCCACTTTTCCTGCCTCCATAGGATTTCTCCGAACAAACCTCTCTCTTTGCCCACCATATCAAGTACTTCCTCATTTGTTTTCTTCTCTGTCCATTCGACCTTCTTAATTCTTCTCCACACCCACATTTCAAATGCCTCCAATCTATGTCTATCCTCCTGCTTCAATGACCACGTTTATGCTGTACATAGCTACGCTCCATATCAAAGTTTTTACGAGTCTTTTCTTAACATCCTTACTCAACGTCCCTGTCATCAACTACCTCCTCCTTGTGAAAGCCTCTTTGCCCAGCGCAATTCTTCTTCTTACATCCCCACTACTTTGACCGTGTTGGTCCAAAACACTACCGAGATACATAAACTGTTCTACCTGCTCTGGTTTTTGCCCTCCTATTTTAATGTTAAGCTTGGCCTTTTTCTTTCTGGAAAATCGCATTACCTTTGTTTTATTAATATTGATTCTCATCCCATACCGGTCGCACTGAATTTCCAATTCACTCAGCAATGCCTGCAGCCCCTTGGCTGACTGACAAACTAAAGTTTGGTCATCAGCAAACCTAACTGACTTTTCGAATTCCCTGCCCACTTTCATTCCTACCTTCAGTTCTTCCCATGCCTCTTTAATCATTTCCTCTGCATACAGGTTGAACAGCAATGGTGATAATGGGCAACCCTGCCTTACACCTCTTCCTAGCACTGCCCAACCGGACTCCCCATTCAACACCTTCACCTGAGCAGTCTGAGATATGTACAGGTTGCGGGTTAGCCTCCTTTCCCTCCAATCTATTCCTATTTTCTGCAATATACTCATTAGTTTTTCCCAGTTCACTCTATCAAACGCTGTTTCGAAATCTACGAAGCAGGCAATTACCTCCTGGTTGTGTTCTATATTGTTCTTGATTAATAATCTCATTACTGCAATGGCATCACGCGTACCTCTCCCCTTCTTAAACCTAAACTGATCATCCTCTAAGTAAACATTTGCCCCACTCTCGATCCTTTTGTATATGATCCTGAGAACAACTTTAGCTCTGTGGGATATCAAACTTATTGTCCTGTAGTCCTCACATGATGTAGCCTTCCTTCCTCATAAATACTACAAATCAGCCTATATAGCCTCTTCCTCCCACATTTTCCTAAGCATTTCAATAGTTCCGCAGGAATGTTATCCACCCCTTAATGCCCTTTCTATCTCATCGTCTAGTATGCCTGGACCTAAGCTGTCTTCCTCTACATCATATTCCTTTTCTATGTCTAAGTTTGTTGGTCTATGTTCTTTACTATACAGTGCTTCTATATACTCCTTCCATCTCTCTTGGATCTTTCCTGCGTCAACTATTACCTTACCCGCATTATCTCTAACTGTTAGCATAGCTCTTCCTTTCTTACTTCCCGATAACAATTTAACTTTGCTATACAGCGCACCGATTTCACCCTTCCTCTGCAGACTTTCCATATCCTTGCACTGTGTCTTCCACCATGCTTCTTTTGCTTTATTTGTTGCCCGCCTCAATTTATTGTTTAATTCTTTGTACTTCATTTTGCCTAACTCTGTATTTTCATTCTTCCAATTTCTCCGCTCATCCATCTTAGTAATCATCTCATCCGTGATCCATGGTTTCCTAGTCCTTTTAGCGTTAACGGTTCCAATAGTGTCTTTTGCGGCTTTAGACAACCCTTTCTTGATACTTTCCCATTTTTCTTCGATAGTCCTTAGCTCTCTACCATCCTCCATGATTTCCTCTACTGCCTGTTTGTATTCCTTCCTTTTCAAACCATTTAATGCTTCTATATTCCATTCTCTAATTCGCCGCCCCTGCCTTATCTTTTTGAAACATACGCTACATTTCATAAGAACTAAATTGTGGTCAGAGTCCCCATCCGCTCCCGGGAAGCTGTGCGAATTTATCACATTGTTCCTAAACCTGTGTCTAACTAGGATATAATCTAGCTGATACCCTTCTGAGTCATCTGGCATTTTCCATGTATACCTGCGTCTTTTGTGGTGTCTACCAAGTGTTGATGGTGACTAACCCCTGTCTCCTGCAGAACTCAACTGCTTCCTCCCCGTGGTCATTCCTCGTGCCTAAACCGTAGTCCCCCACCTCATCACCATCTCTTCCTTTGCCTACCATCGCATTCCAATCCCCCATCACTATCAAATGTTTCCCTGCAGGAACAAACGAGTTTATATCCTCTAACTGATCGTACATCCTATCGACCTCTTCTTCCTTATGGTTGCTCGGTGGCATGTATACCTGAATAATAACCAAGTTCGTCGGTTCTGCTTTTATCTCTATTAGTAATAATCTATCCCTTACCTTCACTGTGTTGACTACACTTTTTCCTACCTCTTCATTTAATACTATGGCAACACCTCGTTGGCTCTAGTCCCCGCGACTGTATATTATTCTATAATTATCACTCCAGTAATCCCCGCTATCCTTCCATCTCACCTCGCATAGACCTAAAATATCGATATTTCCCCTTTCTATCTCTCGCTTAACATTCTCCAATTTCCCTGTCCTCATAATTTGTCCTAACATTCCACGTTCCTATTCTAACTAATATGGTCTTCTTCTCCTGCGTCTTCTGTCCTACTGCTGCTGGTTTTCCCTTGCAAGGATTTCGTGGGATGATGACCGCGGAAGCCTTGCCTCCCCCGCTGACGGGCACAACACAGGGCCGATTAGGCCGAGCCCTGTACTTGCCAGAACTCAAAATCTCTGTATTGTCCCTCATTTAAATCTTGGGAATGATAATTGAGGTGGTTTCCCGTTGCCTTCCTTAATAGTGTTTTTAACGTGTCACCGTCAGTTACTGCCCACCCCTCTGGTGTCAGATGCCATTGCAGCTCTGCCTCACTGAGGATCAGACGCTGCGTGGACTGCCTTTCGTTTGGCTCCTAAACTTTGACCTAGCTGGCATGGGTGACCCAACCAGGAGCAATTATTATTTACTCCTGCCAGCACTGCTCTAGTGGTCATCGGAACGCACAAGCCCTTCCACCACTTCAAGGTTGTAGTCCGGGGAGGGTATATACGTATTTATAACGTCAATAATTAGATATAATTCAAAGTTCATTTTCAGAATATGGAGAAAGAAATAGTGATGCAGGAGAATAATATGTACTATTTTGGCAAATTGGCTGATTAGTGGGCAGGCCAACAGATTGAGAGTTGCAAAATAATTATTGAAATTTTAGTCAAGTGTTTCTGAATTAGATTGGACCAGAGCAAATGGGGAAGCAGTAGATATTTTGGACTCTTTAATAATCTGTTATATTTTACTTGATATATAAGAATACTCAAATAATCTTTTATCATTATAAGTGCGTTTGGCTTCCTTAAGTAACAGTCAATATGATTTTTTGAGTTAAACCATCAATTATTGATGTTCAAGATTCAGGTATCATTAATGCATGCTGAAGAATATGTTCAGGAAAGGATTATCATATTAACTAAACAGAAATATGCCAATATATTTTTGATATTTTATCTAGGAAGACAAAGACATAGCATAATCTCTGAGTGTGCTTTACCTGAATGTTTGCTCTCATCTTTCACAAGCAGTTGTTCCTCATCAGTGTTTGTGGCCCACAGTCTGTCACTGCATTTCTTGATACATTTCTTCAAAGATTCATTGAAGTACATGACTGCCAGAAAAATGAGTTTACTACTGTTATTTGGCAGTGGTAATATATAATTGAGATATATTTTCTTGACTACAGGTGGTCCATTCCATTAGTAGCAAAAAAGCATTCTGATATATGCATCAATTGGATGCAAATATGATTTGGATGAATGGTGAAATGAGGTTTGTGTGGTACAACACAAGAAAACTCAACCTGTTGCTCAGTAATGGAGCAAGAAAAATTATTTTACAATTAATTTCACATGGATATAGAATTTTATATGGATGGAGAAATAAGTGAAATAGGGTGGAGAATAAGTGATCCTGAAAGGTAGAAGAGAGGATGAAACGTTATGGACAACTTAAAAGATATGTGTTTTGCGATTTTGGTCATGTTGAGACAATGGACAGTAAGGAGGGAGAGAAGGGGGGGCTGCTACAAAGAAGATGAATGGTGAATGTTCCCAAAGGAATTCTTCAAAAAATGAGAAGGACTATTAAAGGAGTTTCAGGAACAGGAGAGCATGCGTTACTGTGACAGAGGAGAAAGAAAAGTATTAGCGAATAGGGCATCATGAAAGAAATTATTGAAATTATTTTCCTGACATTGCCTAGCCAGTTATGACTTCACTGAAAGGGAACCGGGAGAAGGGAATGTATGTAGTAACCCTGGACAAGCAAGCCATGCCAGGGGGTGTAACAAAATTCATACTTACTTAAAGTGTAAATTATGTAGCATGCAACAAGGGTGGCTGCTTCTTGCCAGCTGACCTTTTCATCTGCCAATATGAAGATAAGTAGTATTACAGCAATGCCATATGCAATGCTATCCCGGGTCAAAGGCCACCAATCCATAGGCAAGCACTGTGAGAATATGAATTTGAAATATTTATAGGTTATTCAAGAAAGAGCTCAATTCCACTTGAGGAATTCAATATTAGGAAAATATTCAACCAGGATCATGATTTCATCTCCGAAGGAAGCTCTTAAAGTGAAATATTACTGCTAAATCCTAATAGTATAATTTGAAATGAAAGATGAAGTAGTCGGAAATATACTTCACCTATTTGATTATAACCAAAGCACAGCTATTATACATTGTTTTAAAAGCATACACATGTGTATAAGTATGTACTTCACAATTGAGAGTCACAGAAATTGCAGAGTTGAATAAATATCTATGCAGGTGATTTAATGCCAAGCACAGTTGATCTTCTATATATTCAAGAAGAGTATACTCTTGAAAGCTTGACAGAGGTTAATTTTGTCTTCTTTTATTTAGTTATTTTAGGAAAATTTTGCAAGTTGGCAGTTTGCCTGGTGGTAACACATTCAGTTTAAATTTAAGAAATTAAAGTTCACATTGCATCTATGTATAAAATTTTGCATGTACACAATTATTGTATAGACTTTGTATATAAAAATATATATTTACATTGCTTGGGAAGGGCTGGAATTGTTTTGCAGGTAGGCTTTCTGTAAATTATCATTTTGTTGTTGAATGCAAATTTTTTTACATTTGTTCTTTGCACCTGGTATTTCATCTTGTATTTATGATCATTTCTTCCAATAAAATTAGGATTTCCGATGTCCTTCCTCAATGCTCCCCAAGCCTTATCTCCCTTAATCATATGGAACATCCCAAAGAGTCTGCTTCTATTTCTCCTTATTTTAAAAGATTCCCAGGCCAGAATTTTTAATGTTACTGTCACCATCTCCATTCTCCTGTGCTTCCCCAACACATATCTGGTAGCCTTTCTCTGTCCCTTCCCTAGTTTTGCAATAAGACCTTCATAGAGGTCTCATACTCATAATACTTACTTGAGCATCGGTCTTACAAGGGTTTAATGCCTTCTCCCTAGTATAATAATAATGCCTTCTCCCTAGTTGCTCTATTGCTCCCTTTGAGGTTTCTCATTACCCAATGCAACGTTTTGAAATATTTCTTAGCTATTACACATGTTTGGCCCCCACCTGAAATCCATGATTTAATGAACACCTAAGTATTTACAGCTATCACAGTTAGGGAAGAAATTTTCAGAAAGTTTGTAATCCCTTCAGATTACCTTTACCTTATTGCTAAAAGTGATGGATTTGCATTTACTAGCAATAATATCCATGCCATTATTTATTACCCATTCAGCCATATGATCAACATCACTTAATAGGGCTTTGGGATCGCTCTCTTTCTCAACTTTCCTGTAGATCATGCAATCATTTGCAAAAATTCGACTTTGAGAATTAATGTTAGTCAGGAGATCAATGTAGATTAAAAACAAAAGCAGTCCAAGGATGCTGCCTTGTGGAACTCCCAGGGTTACCCTTGCAACGTCGAAATACATTTCTCCTAATTTGACCCTTCGCCCCTCTTTATTGTAAGGCTATCATGGTCATCTTTGTTGAAAGCTTTTCACTGATTGACTGTCACTGTATTCAATTCCGTTCCCCCATCTATAAAATTTGCTATTTCTTGGCAGAAACCGAAAAGTTGAGTTTCACCTAATAGTTAAGTTTGATATTTTACATGTTGGGAGAATGAGATTATCTCTCAACAATTCTCAGGTAATGTATTTCGAATAGTATAAGAAAAAATGGCAGTTTGATGAAGAGGATTACACGTGGTTATAGGATAAATTATTAATGTGATCCTAATATGTCATAATTTAGGTGCTTTCATTATTTAATTACTGCATTGGAATAAAAAACTAATATTTACCTATCTATATGAATAATTACGGGCCATGCAAGTGGAATGAGGCTTGATTTCTGAAATGGAAGGTTTTTTCTATGCAGACGTTTCAGATATTGCATTTATTCTCAGAATTCTGTCTGCTGGTCACTACATTCTTTCCCATAAGGGTCTCTACAATCCCCCTACTTGATGTGGGTCTCAAAACCATGAGCGATTGATTAGAAAATATGTTTATTAATCCTCAGACTAATCCAACGGAGCCATGTTACTTATAAGTGCATGCAGGCAATCACATAAATACATACCTACTGATATCACATGTGCACATACACCGTACACCTTTTAGGTGGATCGCGGCATATTTATGTAGATTTGAATGATTATGCATACACACACAAACATGAACTAATCGTCCCGATCTTATACTTTCAAAATCCTTCAATGGTTTTAATTCAGGTGCTAGTCATAAAAAAATAAAAGCATTTATAGTGTATAATTCACTTATTTTTAGGTAGAGATCATTCTAGCCAGGGTATGAATGAAATATGACATTTACTTATCATACTTTGCCTGCAAATAGACCACAGCATGCTGGTACAGCTAAAATGTTGAATACTCCAGAACCAACAATGGTACCTATGCCAAGGTCACCCTCGGTCACGAATGTCCCAACGGTGTTGATGAACAGCTCTGGGGATGATGACGCTGCCGCCATGAGGGTGGCACCAGCCACATCCTTTGACATTTGGAGACCTGTGCAGCAGAGAACAATCTGATTTGAGGCTGACAGAATTTTTATTCCATGGTTGGCCTGTGGAGAAAACTCATGTTAAAAAGCAGGGAGGGATTGGTGTCTAAGCACATACATTCTCCATAGATCTCCTAATTCTCAAAGGATTCTAGCTAAAGTAATTGGGAGATAGGAATCTTGATTTGTTTCCAGGCACTGATTGTGGGATGCCACTATCGGTCCGGGAACCAGATATGATCTTATATTTCAAATGCTTTTCATATTTTTCAATAAAGTCACATTAATTTATATTTTGATCATAGATGCCTTTATCGGTGACCTTCAAATGGAATTCTATTCTCCACTTTAGAGTGATCTTGAGGATGTAAGATGAAGTTCTTTGTCCACAAGCACCTAGGATTCCTGAAATGGTTCCTGGTGCTTGTTTTTTGCCATTGATATCAACCAATGGGATGGAATGCAAGTAAAAAGAGTGAATGATTTTTCTTTAACTTCCCATTTCCTATAATTTTTTATAAAAAATGAAGATAATTAATATTGCTGAAAATAATTCACACCACTTATAATTTTGTTCCGAAGATCTAACACATCCTCTCATGATGTAATTGATTGATTCTTGTTTATTGGTTCCCAAAAGTCGTTACAAACGTATAGAACATGTCATATTGATTACAGTTGTTCCAAACAGCCACAATAAAAATGCAATTTGAGTTTGAATACAAATGATAGTCACAAACAAAAAAGAAAACTGTAAACAGAAATAAAGGTTTTTTAACTATGCTATATTAAGCCAGTCAGGCTAATGTATTATGTATGTATTATGTGATTTAGTATTTATCTAATACATTGCACCATCTAGCTACCTTCATTAAATTTTAATATTGCTTTTGCAACTATATTGCATATGTAAAAGAAATCATAAACACTGCAATCAACCCACAGGTCGCTTTGGTATTTGATGGTTGCAATCCCTGATGTGTGCCATGACCCATTGTACACATTTCACATTGAATTGGCTTTTGGAGATAAGTGAGTATTGTGATTTCAACTCTAAAACCTGCTATGAATGTGCAATGAATTGCAGGCATTATTTTTCAGCTTTGCCAGTTAGTGTGTGGCAAACAGAGGGTAGAGAACCTAAAAGGAGGGCCTGATTTGAATCGAGGTTATTGGATTTGGCATCTGATCCACTTGGAAAACTAAAGAAAACACTGGGAAAGCAGCTGACTCACATGCCTCGGCACAGATTTCACTTGTTGCGGGGTCTTTGGTATGAGATGAGCATGTTAAGTTGCATTTCCAGGTACCAGGTTTTTTAAATCCAAATTACTTTCGTGCCATTTTTGAAATCTTTTAACGTCGAAGCACAAATTGCTCTACTGAGCTCTCTGAATTGCTTTTTTTTAGGTATACTAAATGCTGTTCCTCCTCGCGGAGTAATGTGCATGGAGGAGGAGAAGGAAGGCCGTGAGGGTTGACGATAGTATTAAACAGAGGATGAGAGAAGCACATAGAGCAGGTGAGTGAGTGATAAAATATGTATAGATAAGTAAAAACTGAACGAACTGGTCATTACTGAGGTCTAAATGCCAATGCGTAATCATAAGGAGAGAGAAATAGACATGGTACATCAGCAATAGAGCATTTCATTGCTGGTTTCCTAGGAAGGAGGCATTTGGTGGTGATGGGAAATTGGAACAAGGGAATGATTGAGGGGTATCACGGTTTAGGAGTTGCGTATATTTTGTTTACAACTCTGTGCATTTAATGTTGCACTTAATTTTGCAAAAGATACTCATTCCATAAATCAGCTAGTAATTCCAGCAGTGGACATTAGGTAACTTACGATTGGCGATTTTTTGGATTGATGGAACGAAGTAATTGTCACACACAATTGCAAGCAGGATGAAAAGATAAAAGGCGAGGAATGCATGCAAGATGACTGCTCCATTTCTTCTCTCTGCGTCGGTAAAGAGATCTGCTGGGAAATCCAGGAGGGCAGGGCTCGTGCAGTTGGTATCCATGCTGGAGGGTCCAGCATCATTCGATGCCTGTAATATCATTCGTCCTGTTGAAAATATTGAAGGGAGGCATCAGTTTAAAATTTGTTCGCTTCCGTGGGTGACTTATTATAATGTTAAACGAGCTACGACACTGCCATTTTCCCATTTGATTGAATATTTCAAAGGGTTAATCACTCCCGGATCATTTGTGCAAGAGTGTGGGTGAGATGACAACCGCGGAAGCCTTGCCTTCCCCGCTGTCAGACACGACACGCGGGCAATTTCCCCGAGTCCTGTAGTTGCCAGGACTCATTTTATCCATAGTACCCATCCTGAAATTATAGGAAATTAAGGTGGTTTCCCGTTGCTTTCTTCAATAGTGTTTTAAATGTGACACCGTCGCTCAAATGGTCGCCCCTCTGGGGTTTGTCATCTTTGCAGATGAGGAATAGATGTTGCAGACTGCCTTTCGTCTGTTTCTTTCAGTCAAAACGTGAATATAACTCGTGCAGAAAAATGTTAATTCGCTCATCAGGACATGAAATAATCCAAGTAGAATATAATTATTGGGCGGAAATGCAACTAACAGATCAAATTTCACGTACTATGTTAATCCTTTTCGTAATTTCGATTAAATTTTTGTAAAATATCACTCGAACGCGAATTATTCACGGTTTTCATTCATTGTCTCGACATTGGTTTCCATGGATATGCTGTCTTTGCTTCCTACAGCGAAGTATTCTGTAACGGAGCGCAATTGTGAGCCTAACTCTTCGCGATCAAGAGGCAGGGTAAACAGTACGACGGATTATGAAAGTCGTCATTTCGCATCGGATGATATATGCAAGTACTCCAGCATGAGTATATGAGGTCACGTGGGCATCTTTGAAGGACAAAGGTACGGACGGACAGTTCAATTTTAATAAGAATCATATCAATCAATCGATGAACAATGACTTTAAATCAGTAACAGCGTAAGCATGTGTGCCCTGCAGATGCGAGCGACCCTCCCATGGGATACTTACGTTTCCCTCCAGTCTCCTATGTCGAAAATGAAGAGCTTTAAAGGAAGCAGTCTGACCGGCAGATTCTCGGCAACCGGCGGGCGAAAGAGGAGATCAAAACCAAGTCCTTCCGTCTCCGTCATCCCAGAAGGGAGTTAGGGGTCCAGTTCGTGGCGATCAGCGGTGGAGGAAATGGAACCTCCGTTGTGAGGCTGCTCTTAAGTCGTAAGGTTTGTGCGAATCTCCGACGACACGCCGCAATAGTTTCATAGCGTCAGTTCAAGGTCAACCACCAAAAAATTCCAGCGGCTCTCTCCACGCCGCTCTGATCAAATTCGGGGAGAAGTGGACCACCACATGGGAAGAAGTGCCATTGACCGCGCGGACAGTGTGAAAAGTACGACTAGCTCCATCGACTTTGCGTTGAGATCTCAAGTGCTGAGAATCGGTGCCCAAATTTAAAATGATTGCAACATCAAATATTAAGTTTTTTAAAATGATAATTACTATAAATACATAATTTGATTAAAATTAAAATAGGAGGGGAAAAATAGAGCAGGTAGAACAGTTTACGTATCTCGGAAGTGTTTTAGACCAACACGGTCAAAGTAGTAGGGACGTAAGGAGAAGAATTGCGCTAGGCAAAGAGGCTTTCACAAGGAGGAGGGAGTTGATGACAAGGGACGTTGAGTAAGGATGTTAAGAAAAGACTCGTAAAAACTTTGATACGGAGCGTAGCTATGTACGGCGCGGAAACGTGGTCATTGAAGCAGGAGGATAGACGTAGATTGGAGGCTTTGAAAATGTGGGTGTGGAGAAGAATGGAGAAGGTTAAATGGACAGAGAAGAAAACAAATGGGGAAGTACTTGGTATGGCGGGCGAAGAGAGGGGTTTGTTGGGAGCAATCCTATGGAGGCAGGAAAAGTGGATGAAGGGGGTGTTGACCGGCAGTGGGATGTTGAAGACTGTAATAGAGGGGAGAATGTTAGGAAAACGAGGAAAGGGAAATGAACAGGATAGGGATGTTGGACGGGATGAAGGGAGGAAGAAGGTAGTCAGAGATGAAGAGGGACCTGATGTAGACTAGGTTGCTGGATTGTGTTTTGTTAGGAGAGGCAAGAGAATTATTTGGTGGTTGTGTCCATCCCAAATCTACCTAAACCGGTGGATTACCTTGTAATAATAATATAAGTTAATTCAATCAATGTAGATAATGACAACTATATTTACTTACAGTACGGCATCTAAATGTAAAATGCTATTTCGAAACAGTTTGTGACAGATGGACGAGCATCCCCATCATATTACTGATGAAACATATTTCTGGAAAAGCTTTGGAAAGTAGAGTGGATGTGTAATTAATTGTAGGGTGAGGGGGATGAAGGTTCGAACCTGTCACAGAGAAGCCAAGAGCCACGGGGGTTGACCATTGTGGTTGGAAGAGGTAAGGAGTGCTTGAGCGACAATGAACGAGTGAAATTGTAAGTTCAAAAAGTTAAGACAGCGGATGAAATGAAAATATTTAAACGTTTTTAAAGGTCACGGATTTTAATTCAAATGCACTGGAAAATAGACTAAGCATTTCTCTTGAGCGGCCTACAGACTTGGAAAAACAAATAACTAAAAATAAAATAGAAGGATCTTTTTATTAGGGTAAATTAATCTTAGAATTTCAGAATTTGACTGTTAACGTTTCGGTGAAAACCAAGCGTAGTTTTTTTGTGGCTTGGGAACTGGCCTTCTGGAGGCAAGAGCCTTGAATAGACGGAGGATTTGGAGATATGGATGTAGAGAGGAACGGACGGAAAGCAAAACAAACGAAGGAGTCTTAGGCGTGGCAGGGGAAGGGAGAAGGTCGCTGGGAGATGTTCGGAGAGTGGGCAGGGCGAGTGGGTGCAGGGGATGGGATGCTGCGAGAGAGAGAGGATGCCGGGAGGAGGCAAAGACCTCTTGGGTGGAGGAAAAGGAATGCAGAAAGTATGAAGAGCGAAAGAATACGTTACAGTAATGTTCAATATGAGGTCTATAAGGTTTTTTTCTTCCTTCTTCGCCAGGGCTTACGGTAGAGTATTGCCATGGTCCATCAAAGACCTTATTTACATGGTTACATATACCACAGCGAAACAATCGTTATAACGCGCCGAGGAGAAACTCGTTATTGGTTGGATGATTGCTTATATTTGTGTGCATGGGTGATGTGGCCTGTAAACTTCTGCTTTCGTTAGGTAGTAAAAACGCAATTTTTTCTCCTCACTTCAGGTGGAATCTTCAAGTTCTCGTATTCATTTGAGAACCTTAAGAACGCGCTACCTCGTGCATGTCATCGACGTCAAAGTCTAGCCCTGCAGTTGGCCATCGTCCACGGATTTCGCAATGAGCGATCGAGCCTCGGGAGTTTTATATTTTTATTTTTACCTGCTTTTCCCACCCCATTCATACAACTCTCGTCTCTCTCTCTCTCTCTCTCCACTCCACCAGCAAAGGCCATCCATAAACCCTTCCATTTAATCTTATGATATACGTACGTATATATATATATATATATATATATATATATATATATATATATATATATTTATATATATATATAAATATGTATATACATATACATAACATAGGTATAATAATATTAATTAATATTAATTAATATTAATAATATTAATATGTATTTTAATATGTACGTATATATATAGTATATATATATGTAGTATGGATATACGTACGTATATATATATATATATATATATATATATGTATATACATGTACATGTGAGGATCCAATATACTTAGAGCATATTCTAAATGAGGCCTAACCAAAGACTCTTCTAATTAATCTTAATTTATTGTTAATTTGTCCACATATTCCCCGCATGTGTTTCACCCAGGAGAGATCGTGAGTGAGGGTAACGTCTATGTAATTAATTGAGCCGACACATTCCAATTCCGTGTTCCCAATGCCGTAGACGTTTGGGTGGGAATTACTCTTTTGCCAAAAAATTTTTGAGTACGTACTTTTTTAAGTTTAATTCTAATTGCGAAGTGTGGTTAGCGGAACTAGTAAATCCCTGGGAATGGAGGGGGGGGGGGACATTTTCATATTTGAGCCAGGATAATTTCATGCCTGATTTTTCTAAGACATTTTAAATTATGTTAAACGTAAAACTAATCACGCTCATTTCGAGACGAAAGCAAATCTAAAAAAACCCTAATTAACACAATGATCTACAGTATAACAGTCATTATAAGTACTTACTTCAATCCTAAAGTTGGTTCGCTGAATCGTTCCTTTCTTCTCTCTCCATTGCTATTCCCTCACCTCCTAGTACTTTATCTGATTTACCTCCTTTACAATTCGTCCTTCTTCCTTGGTCATCCACCCTGAATCTACCCTTTTCCCTCCTAATGTGTTTTGTAACCAACCCTTTGTGCCTCTAACTATGTCCAATCCATCCAGTTACTCCGTTCCACATTCTGTTCATTTCACATCAATAGCATCTCCATCACTATGTTTCAAAGGCTTCTAAGTACTCTTCGCTAGCCCAAAGGACCACTTTTCTAATGCAGATAGGATATTAGCGCAAAGAAGTCATTTTATCCCAAGGGTACCGTTGGTATTCAAAATTATTTTTAGACGCATAATTAATATTTGTTTTTAATTTTACTGAAATCGGAACTGTACCTCAGGGGGTAAGGGGGCAGGGTATGACCTCTTTCATTGGACCCTCCCTCTCCCCAAGCGTAGGCTTGTTTAGGGGATTTTGAACCCTGGAAACTTTAGCCATCACCTGGGAAACTCGCGGAATTTATTGATAGCTAGCAGCAAGACGATGTGGATGGTTACGTAACTCGTTTCCGAATATCGACCGCGAGCACTGGGGAGGTCACTCACCGCGATGCGACCTCTGGATTCCTTCCGCGACTGCTTCCCCCTGGGGATTCCTCCGAGGGTGCTCCACCCCCGCGGACTTTGCCCCCAGGCAGACCAGTACGCACACCGCCTGGATCAGCAAGAACACCGACAGGCGCGACTTGAGAGGCCGGAGGCGGATGGCGTTCTTCGCCGGGCCTGAACGCCTCCCCATCGGACACGACATCGTCGGCCGATACCAGTGGGCCTCTCCGCTTGTTTGGGGCCTCTCTTTCTCTCGGCGAGGGCGCCCCCGTCTCCGGTGTCCTCCGTTGCGTGCAACTGTCCCAGCCTGCCTCCTGCCTCGGGGGCGACCGATGCGTCGACAACCTGCCTTCCGGAGGCGATATGGTGAGGCGGGTGGGGGGGGGAAGAGAGAGGGGGAATTTTGTTGGAGCCGGAAAACAAATCCCTCCCCCTCCCAAATCGCGCCACCAGAGGTCGGGCCGCGTGGCTTTCGGGGAAACGCGCGCTTTGAAATAGTAAAGGATTCAATCTGGGTGGCCATTTTGTCGGGAAGGAGTCGGGAATTGCTCGGTTTATTTTAAATAAACCGACTAAAAAATCAGAAAAAGGATCGACTTGTTTGATTACTTAGTCTATTTATTTCAGGCTAAAAGATATGCTGTGGGGATTGTCAAATTTCATAGAAAATGCGGCAGGAAAGATGGCGGTAGAGCATTTTGATTGTCGATCAGGTGGTGAAAACAGTAATAGAGGGGAGGACGTTGGGCCAACGAGGAAGGGGAAGGAATAGCATAGTCATTAAGGACGTAATGAAGGGAGGAAGGAAGTAAGGGGAACGGAATGGAGGATAATTGTGATGTTGGGTGTCAGATCGAAGGAAACATTCAGAAAGTCTTCAAAACCCGTTTCTGGCGTGAAAAGTATAGCACCAAATGAAAGGTCCTTAATTGGTTCTAAGAAAACGTCAATTCATTACAAGAGCAGTTTCTATTGCTCGACACCAGAGAAGAGAAACGAACACTGAATGGGTGAACTTGGAAAATACAAGTAATTTTCAACAATGGGGGTTTAAGAAAACAACTAGTGTTGACTTGGCTTCTTAAATAATTAGGAGAGTCCTTCATTCGAACGAGATCTGCTCTGTTCTTCCGATAATAGCACGCGTGCCTTTGGTCCTAGTCTTTCACTTGTTATTATGTCGTCTATTCTACGAAACCATAAATAAAGTAATCAACCCTAAGGTCGGTTTGGTTGGTAATGGTAGAGTTCAGCTAGTACTAAGCCCGGCGGCGTGTGAAATTCACACATCAGGGTAGAGGGGCCAGTTGCTTTCGTCCGTCTTCATCGGAAGATATAGAAGTAATGATTACTTCTATATCTTCCGATGAAGACGGAGCAAAATTCCGTCGAAATGATCAAAAATAACGTGTAGTGAACTTTTTCTGTGTTTCTATATTGTTTGTTGCTGTCCAATTTATTATATATATATATATATATATATATATATATATACATTCAAACACGAAATCCCGCCAAACAAAAATGTATATATATATATATATATATATATATGTATATATATATATGTATATATATGTGTGTATGTATATATATATTTATATATATATTTAAATATATATATATATGTATATATAACGATTGTACGGAAAAACTCACACGAGCGGCACAATAATGGGCTGATACAATTTAACACAAATAGAAAAGAATAGCAACATTTAAAAGGACACTCACACGGTTAATTGTTGGAACTTTCGGCCTTCTCAGAGGCCTTCTTCAAAAGAGACTCTCTTGAAGAAGGCCTCTGAGAGGGCCGAAAGCTCGAACAATTTACCGTGTGAGTGTCCTTTTAAATGTTGCTATTCTATTCTATTTGTGTTATATTGTGTCAGCCCATTATATGTATGTATATATATATATATATATATATATATATATATATATATATATATATATATATGCATATATACATATGTATGTACATGTATACGTATATGTATGGTTCGTCCGGAAAATAAGTGTACTGACTCCTGGGCTGGGCCCGCCGCTCCAGGCGCGCCCAGCACCGCTCTGACGGGCTGCAATTGGAGGGGGGTATGTTGGCAAGCGACGCTGAAAAAGGCAGTCGGCTCTGTGAGCTGTGGTGTAGTGAGGAGCTCTGTTAACGCGAACCTCCACGCTCGACCCACGTCACGGAACGCGATGCCGAAGTTTTTGGAGCAGAGTTATTCCATCAAATTTGCGGTAAAGCTTGGGAAATCGTCTACCAAAACTGTCGGTATGATTAACCAGGCTTACGGGGAGTCAGCCATGTCCAGAAACATGATCTTTCGGTGGCACAAGATGTTCGTGGAGGGCAGAGAAGAGGTTGACGACGAGTCTTCGAGAGGTTCCCGATGATGCCTTCGCGGGAGCGTTCCAGGAATGGGAACGCCGCTGGAACAAGTGTATCGACTCACAAGGGTCCTATTTTGAGGAATATTAGCTTAAGATATGTAAAAGTGTAATACATTTTTTTTCCTGAGCTCAGTACACTTATTTTCCGGACGAACCCTGTATATATATATATATATATATATATATATATATATATATATATATATATACATACATATATTATTTAGAGGCTATATGGGCTCATTCTTGTATTTATGAGGAAGGAATCTGGCCGGAAGACTTTGTGATATCAGTTTTAGTTCCTATTCCGAAAAAGGTAAAGGCTACATCATGTGAGGACTACACGATAAGTTTGATATCCCACGCATTTAAAGTTGTTCTCAGGATCATAAACAATAGGGTAGAGAGTAGGGCAAATGATTACTTAGGGGATGATCAGTTTGGGTTTAGGAAGGGAAGAGGTACGCGTGATGCCATTGCAGTAATGAGATTATTAATCGAGAGGAATATGGAACACAACCAGGAGGTATTTGCCTCTTTCGTAGATTTTGAAAAAGCGTTTGATAGAGTGAACTGGGAAAAACTAATGAGTATATTGCAGAAAATAGGAATAGATTGGAGGGAAAGGAGGCTAATCCGCAACCTGTACATGTCTCAGACTGCTCAGGTGCGGGTGGGAAACGGGGAGTCTGGATGGGCAGTGTTAGGAAGGGGTGTAAGGCAGGGTTACCCTTTATCACCGTTACCGTTCAACCTGTATTTAGAGGAAATAATCAAAGAGTCATGGGAAGAACTGGAAGCAGGAATGAAAGTGGGCGGGGAATTCGTAAAATCAGTTAGGTTTGCTGATGATCAAGCTTTAGTTTGTCAGTCAGCGAAGGGGTTGCAAGCATTGCTGAGTGAATTGGAAATTCAGTGCGACAGAATGGCATGAGAATCAATATTAATAAAACAAAGGTTATGCCATTTTTTAGAAAGGAAAAGCCTAAGCTAAGACATAGCCACGCTCCATATCAAAGTTTTTACGAGTCTTTTCTTAATATCCTTATTCAACGCCCCCGTCATCAACTCCCTCCTGCTTGTAAAAGCCTCTTTACCTAGCGCAATTCTTCTCCTTACGTCCCTACTACATTGACCGTGTTGGTCCAAAACACTACCGAGATACGTAAACTGTTCTACCTGCTCTAGTTTTTGCCCTCCTATTTTAATGCTAAGCTTTAATGCTCATCCCATACCTGTCGCACTGAATTTCCAATTAACTCAGCAATGCTTGCAACCCCTTGGCTGACTGACAATCAAAAGCTTGGTCATCAGCAAATCTAACTGATTTTACGAATTCCCCGCCCTCTTTCATTCCTACCTCTAGCTCTTCCCATGCCTCTTTAATCGTTTCCTCTTCATACAAGGTGAACAGCAATGGTGATAATGGGCAACCCTGCCTTACACCTCTTCCTAACACTGCCAAATCGGACTCCCCGTTCCTCACCCGCACCTGAGCAGTCTGAGACATGCACAGGTTGCGGACCGCATGTATACATATGATGTAGAATCATTCACGTGAGCAATATAACATTTGGACGGCAGAATAGAACACAAAATAAAAAAGATAACACGTAAAATGACACTCACATTGTAGATTGTTTTGGCTTTCGGCTTTCTCTCAGGTCTTCTTCAGGTCAGGTCTGACCTAAAGAAGGCATTACAGTCTGACCTGAAGAAGGTCGAAAGCTAAAACAATCTACAATGTGGGTGTCCTTTTACGTGTTATCTACTTTATCTGAACATGCGCGTGCGCGTATGTTCGTGTCTTAATATACAAGTGTATACATTGTGTTTTTTTTTATATCCTTTTTCAAATATTTGCATTACTTTCCCATCCCACGATTATTCTATTGATATATTTTTTTACCGGAACGGAGCCGGAAGTGCTGTGGACGTGCGAGATGCAAAAGAATGCCCCCATTTTGAAGAGTCTTGTGTTGATTGGTTTCGTTCGTTTCAGGTGAATTGCGATTCGGTCAATGCATGGTGTCTTCATTACTCGCTTTGACTACATGGGTCTTCTAACAATATTTCTATTTTATTCAGTGCATATTTAATGTCACTGATTTCCTCTTTATCAGTAGCAAATGGGTAACCAATGTAGGCTAACATTTTATCCGTATATATTATTCGTTTTGATGAATTCTAATTCACTGTCTACATTTCTTTTCATTGCCTTTTTTATTAATTCCGATATCATCCCTTTGGAAGAGGTGATGACTCGCGTAAAAGGAAGATTATTAATCCTTAAACATTTTTTGAATTTTATTTTCTAACCCTCTGTTACTTAATCTCTGGCCCCCGTGAGGCATAACTACGGGGCGGATCCCAAATGAAAATGTAAAAGCTGTGAGCACGTTATTCCTGATGCAACTTATTTTCTATTGAAAGAACCAATCCCAATGTTAAAAGCTAAAGTTTTAATCTATTTATAACATAATGGGTCCCAAATATTGAAGAGTTCGGCTGAGATGCAGACGCAAAATATGACGAAATTGGGAATTCGCTGAGATTGGTGACAACTCGACAAAACATAATTGCCTTAGAACAAACACCCTCTTACGAATAACTTGGAAGTGCAATGAAAGGAATGGAAGTGGTGTGGAGCAGATATGGGAGGTACTTAAACACACAAGGGAAACCAGACTTTGGTTTTATTACAATAAGTACTTGGGATCAGAAAAGACAGTTGCATAAATTATATCTCGTTGGACGGCGGCGGCATTTACAAACGATTTTCCATTGCAGGGTAGTTTGCGACGAATCCCGTCGTCGCAAATAAGCGAGAGGGGGGACCGATCACACGCTTACCCCCGCGCCAGGGGCTGCATTCACCGACCGGAATTAATTATTTCAATTATTGCCCTCGTATTTTCCCACAGAATGTATTGAACCTTGTCAGGAACTATTTCTACACATTGGATTTGTCACTTCTTTCATTCACATTATTGCATTTAAAAAATTAATTTCTTGGGTAGATATTGATCCAGCCTTTTATTAGTCCAGGGAAAATTATCTACTTGCTTAATTTTTTCCCGCGACTTCCTTTTTTTTACGTTGGGGAACTGGGAATGCTGTGAGAGCAGTACGATTTTATATTATCAACAATATTTCAATCCCAAGGTTGGTTTACTGCAGCCCTCCATTCTTCTCTCATCAATCCCCTCACTCCCTGAGAGCTTCTCTGCTTTACCTTCTTGACTTGTTCTCCCTTTTGTAGAATACATGAACTAATTACCAGAGGTAATCATAAACTCGTTATCCCTAATCACAGATCAACTATATACAATCAGTCACTTGCAGTTACAGCGGTATGCTGTCATTGGAGTGAGCTATCATCCGTTATAACTAATGCACCATCTATCCCTCCCATCATTCAGGCCCGCGCTTCATAAATCACTGATTTCTCAGCTAACCTAACAGTGTAAAAATACAGCTGTAAACAAACTTCGAGGTGTATTCTTTTTCTATCGCGGGAGCATCGTTATACTTCGCATTTGCGTTTGTACATGTAACCAGGGATATTGTTTGACAAGTATAGTTTACATGTATTGGTATGTGTATGTATAGTGTTTGTATGTATTATATGTATGTTTGCTGTAAATTTTGTGTTACAGTCCTTAATCAACTAGTCAACTAATGTATTGTGTTGATGAATGTTAGTCCTAAGATGTTATTATATTTATTAATTTCATTGATATTAATGCACAATTTGTGTAATTTATTTTTAAGTTTAATATTGTAAATTTGGGACGAGGGGTTAGGAAGTAGAAGAAGAAACTCCATAGTCTCAATCTCGCCTCAAAATAAAGACGACTATCTATCTATCCCTATGCTCTTATCTCTTGATCTTATCTGGCCTAGAGTTCTCTCCGCCTTTAACTCTCCTGCGTACTTCCTCCTTCCCCGATCTGTCCGTCCATATATTCTCTGGCATTCCCCTCTCCAGCACCATTCAGCTCCTATTCTCCACTGGTCCACTCTTCCATTGTTCCACGTCTCTTATCCGTAGGCTGCGGTGCTCCATACGAAGGCTTTGACGAACTGCTTCCTTGTTTGCAACCACAGGTTCTTTTACTTCGTAGTTGAATCCTCCGGGAACATATAACCGTATGTTTTTAGGCTGCTCAAGAAAGTCCTATTTTGATACTCTTTGTAAATAGATATGGAAATAAGTGCAAGGAATCAATCCTGTGGTGGTATTCCCTATTTGCAGCAAATTCCAAGCTCCTCTGCTTGTTTCTTGAAGCATATGTTAAACATTTTGTGTCCCCACCGAATGTTTTATGCTTTGTACCGAGTAGTGCCTTAAAAGGGTTTTCTGCATCGTTTCAATACATTTTCCGTGAAACGTTGTGATTGCTCTTTTACAGTGTTAATTCAAAATCTCAAATAACTGACTCCTCTACTGTAGAGTTTATTTGAATGTATTCCAAAACTCGGTTTCCACTAAAAATAGTCGTCATAACGTCCAAAGACGGTATATTATAAGACATAAATCTGTGAGAAATGTGAAAGAACCCCTTAAAAATGACATTTACCCGTCGAAACCGGTCGAGCTACTTCGATAAAAGGGTGGGATATATTATGGTTTGGTTTAATTCCGAAAATGTCACTGTTGTACCGTGTAGTTATATCACCCAAAATCACAATGATGCCAAGACCGGTATCCGTTCAAGAGGAACGATCGTGCTCTAAAGAAAAATAATCCGTAATAAAATTTACCATTAATGATCAACGTTAAACCTTCTTTTTTGAATTTTCTTCAAAGTAGTACGGTTGTTATTTTTCAATTCAGTTACACAACGTCCTTGAAATGATGGGTTTCCCAAGACAATGAACACCCTCTGCCACACGCATTCCGGGTCGATAAAACGTTGGGATGTACAAATCTGAGAATATATCATCGGGATTATCACGTGCGCTTCCATGTTGACCCGCTTGGGCAAATACGGAGCTGGGGAAACTTCTGATCAACGCTGGCGACGTGTTTCGGTGGCCTAACGGTGGTCAACTCGATCGTTGGTTTCCCTTCGTTCGAAGTTCAAACATAATGCCCCATCGTCTGATACTCAAAGCAAAGAAGTCGTTGCATCGCAGAGAATGGCAAAATGGCGGCTTACGCCAGTTTAAAGACTTAAGGGATGTGTAAGTTCAGTTTAAGGGCTGATAAAGTGGTAGTCAACAGCCGAGGAAATGACGCGTAGGTGTGGGAGAAGTTACGTAATATTAGTCACGAACTACGCGCTGAGGAAGCTGGCCGAAGAGGCATTTTTACTGAAAACTGTTCCCCCAAAAATACTCCCATCTCCATAATTCCGATCGCCGTCGACGGCGGCGCGTTTTAGCGGACACCTATGAGTTCAGGCGAAAATCCAGGTCCCATCTCCCCTTCGGAAAACTAAACGGTCAAAGTGATGCTCGCGGTGACTTTTGGCAATCCCACTTTAATTCGTTGCGATGGGAAATTATTCACGAGGCTAACATGATTTTCTTTGGCACTGCAATTAAACATACTTCATCGCGGGGTAATCTATTCGAGGTTTGGTTAGTAGCATATCTCCAATATACAGTTAGATCCCATTCTCGCTATTCCTTGATAGCTTCTCGTACCTCCCTTTACATACTGTTCAAATATTGCATTGGAATTGTGTTTACTCGTAACATTGTGTGTCCATTGCTTTTAATTTCTTCTCATACTTCCTCTTTGATTTTTTCCCTCTGTACTTCTTCCATTAATTTTTTTCATATCGTGTATCGGCAATAAAACGAAATACCAAAGGCTTTTAGCTCTTTAGCCTCTCCCGACCGAAGCGAAATACGTGACTTATTTGACGATGAAACCCAGGCGGAAGACCCGTCACGTTTTTGGGACACGAGGGTATGCGTCTTTATGCACCCACACACGCTCTCCGCTATCAAACGTATCTATCGGCTAGCTGAGCGAGTAATCTCCGGCCAACTCCCTTCCCCCATTCAGAGGCCCTCAATCGGTCCGTCGCCCCCGATCGCGAACGGACCCTGGCGGACAATGGTCGGAAATATCCATCGAGACGCACTCGTGTCGCGAGAAGGATTTGGCCGACGGAGCACCGGTTCGAAAAATACACCCGTGCCCAAGAGGAAACAGTCAGTCGTGGGGAAGCTCGGGTTTTGTGTCGCTCACTGAAGGAAAAAGATTAGACCCAAAATGTAATCATTTTTAGAGCGTCCTCTACCCCTCAACGAAAGGCACACACGTCACAGCGTTGGGGCGCGTGGACAAAGCTGTCTAGATTTTCCCGGTCCACATGCTTCTTTTTTTAATTCTTCACGTGACCGCACTCTCAATCTGAGCTGGATTATGGAGACTGATTCAAATGGAAGATGGTTCGTAGTGGTATCAAGCCATTTCGAACACAGCAGGTGCGCTGATGGTAGAGCTGATGGAAAGAAATTTTTTTGACTGAGTTAGAATTTACCGTTGTTTTGTGTATTCATATATTTCTACATTATTGGGAATGGAATAGACACAACAACTGTCATTTACACTGAAATTGTATTGATACGATCCAGTTTTCGACTTCTTATCTTCTGTTCAATGAGTTGAGACCCGGATCATAAGAATAAAATCTCAGTGGAAAATGCCACGAGAAAGATAATGCAAATAAGCAAAAAACCTACCATCCTTAAAACTTAAATTTCAAAGTATATTAAGCATGACAAATGCCAATTTTAACCCCGTGTGAAAAATGGAAAATATATCACGACATTTTCTAAAGCGGGTAATATATGTTAGTAATATATAAGCTATTTCCGCAGTGGAAAAAGAGATATCAAACAGAAAAACGAAATTAATGAAGTCTGAACCGACTTATTGCCTAAATGAATCGAATCAGCTGATTTTTTCTTGGAACATTTAAGAAGAACCGTTTTCAAATCTAATTCTTGGGCCCAAATGAGCGGGTCGCTGTAGTCAATGGGGTAAGGCGTTGGATTACTGACCGGAGGGCCCGGGTTCGATTCTTGGGCCAGCCTCTCTGGGCACCTGCAGCTCCATCCAAGCTATATGACTTTTCGGGTACCAAATCCTCCTGGGAATGTGTGTGAATTTCACATGCCGTCGGGCTTAGTACTGGGTGAACTCTACAATCACCTGCTAAACCGACCTTCGGGTTGATTATTGTGTTTATTGTAATGCGTTTGTATAATTTTTGTAAGGAATTATACGAATGGAATGGTTGCCAGTGTAAATTTACCTGAATCTGTGATGTATCGATAAAAATTATTATTGATAATAAGGTTGAATATATTTTGAAATATATGAAAGAAAGTGCAGGATTTCTTTCAAACATTGCTCATCAATATTTGCATTTAAATTTACATCAAAGTAAAATTGGGAGCAGCCTACTGAACCGTGAGACAGCAATTGAATGCCAATAAGACTCGGGATAGCAGTGGTTAAATTATCACTGAAGACGAACACCAAGAGTGCAGATAGAAAAAATATTTTGAGGATATTTATCATTGGAAAAAAATTGATGCAAGGTTACTGAAATAGAGGGTCTGTTCAATAAGTATCGGGGCTGGTTCCAATTATCAAAATTTATTGCAGTTATCATTACAATTACTTAATAATCTTCAAAACACATTTGTACTGCATCGATACACTTAGTTGGGGGCGTCTGCCAATCATCAAAAGCCCGCTGGAAGTCGGTTTCCGGAATACTGTTGAGAGCCTTTGTCGTCGCCGCTTGAACCGATATCGTTTGAGCTCCTTTTTTATTCGCGGAAACAAGAATTCATTCGTTCGAAAAGTCATTCGTGAATTGTCCATCCGGAATGCGTAGAATACTAACCGGTAATAAGTGTCTGAATTGTATGTTTGCTCGCCCTCTGTTAACGTGTTTTCATGTCCTCTTTATTTAGGCATAGGAATAGCTGCTAACCATGTTATACTCGTAATATGAGGAGGCATGTTGCATGATCGGTGTTCGGTCGCCCCCCTTCCACGCGGTGCTTGGGTGAATCGCGGGGTGCCACGTGCACGAGGAAATAGAAAGAATTATAATGAGAGTGGCTGGTGATCTACCATTCCCTGCCACACGTAATTTCCACGGCTTACGGGGTATTGCGTAGATGTAGATAAGTGAATTTTACCAGATTCGACTCAAGTACGATGCATCTTTTAAAATGATAAGTTTTTTCCCTTCTAACTTTCCAGTCATTTTAGATGATTTTTCTTGGTATGGTGGAGCTCTGTGGTGTTGATGGTTGTGGTTCATTTTATTCCCTTCTTTCGCATAACAAATAGGTAATTGATTTTTTAGGTAAATTAACCCTTGTTTTGAATTAAGTCTTCTTCCAGCATGTATACAGATTTTCACGTTATTGGATAGTTTTAACTATCATCTTTCCCTTTTCCCTTCCTCTCCCATATCCTCCCTTGCCATTCACCCTTCCCACCTGATGCTTGCACCCCTGCCACACACCTTTTTGATGGAGCGCGGGGTATGTACGTCGACATCGAACCACTAGTGAACAACTACTCCATATGCAGTGACCTAACACCCCATGCCACATCTTTTCGTGACAGCTTCCAGGGTAATATGTAAATGTAGATTATCACTTCGGTTGTACGCTGGCCTGATGCGAATCTGAATTTCGATTCAGAGTAAGCAACCAGTGAAAAACTCGCTCAACGCGAGACCCGGGTTTGATACCAAATGAAATCTACTTAGAGGAAGGGAATCCGAAACCGCGGATCGCGATGCCACGGTATTTAGGGCTTCAGAGCGTATTCAGCAGCATCAGTTCTGTTTGAATCCACTGCCCACTTGCCACATAGAGCATGTCTTTCCAAGAACTGAATTATCTAGTTCTTATTTGCTTGATGTGGTAAACCTCCTTTGTCAGTTTACTTTTGCTCGAACAACAAAGTTTGTGCCCAGGAAACATCTCCAGTGTGAATTAGGAGAGTGGATATATATATATATATATATATATATATATATATATATATAGTGGGTCGCGGTAGTCCAGTGGGACGTGGGGCGTTGGACTGCTGACCGGAGGGTCCCGGGTTCGATTCCAGGGCAAGGCACTCTGGGCACCTGCAGCTCCACCCAAGCTAAAGTGATTTTTCGGGTACCAGGTCTTCCTGGGAAACCATAAACGGCACAGGGAAAGGAACTGGCCCCCTTACCCTGATGTGTGAATTTCACACGCCGTATAGGGCTTAGTATTGGGTGATCTCTACCATCACCTACTAAACCGACCTTCGGGTTGATTACTGTGTTTATGGTTTAAATATATATATGTATATAAACCATATATATATATTTATATAAACCATATATATATAACGATTGTTATATATACACACACACATATATATATATATATATATATATATATATATATATATATATATATATATTGTAAGGAAAAACTCACACGAGCGGCACAATAATGGGCTGACACAATATAACACAAATAGAAAAGAATAGCAACATTTAAAAGAACACTAACACGGTAAATTGTTCGAGCTTTCGGCCATCTCAGAGGCCTTCTTCAAGTGAGACACACACACATACACATATATATATATGTGTACGTATGTATGTATGTATATATATATATACATACATACGTACATATATAAATATATATATATATATATACCGTATATATATATATATATATATATATATATATATATATATATATATATATATACACACACATACATACATATATAAATATATATATATATATATATATATATATATATATATACACATACATACATATATAATATATATATATATATATATATATATATATATATATATATATATATATATATATATATATATATATCGTTATCCACAGTTATTTCAACATATATTTCCCGATACCATTCCCCATGAGAAAATGGTTTTCTAGTTTTAGTGATCGATATATCCCCGAGTTTATACCTGATTGAAACGTTTCACTTAACACAGTTTTCTTACTTCTATCCGAGCTTCCAAAAAAAAATATTAATGGCATCAATACTTTTACATTACGAATTCACAGCGAGTGTATGAAAATGTATCGTCAAGATTGCAGTGCGGAAAATGAAATGAACGAACTTATGGAAATTGGCTTTAAATTTTAATTTACGATTTTAAACTCATCATTGAGAGATTCAACTTGGTCTTCCAATCTTATTTCTACCCATGCATTCCTGTCAGTGGAAGGTAATTTTTACATAATTTCATTGCTTCTCCGTTTATCAGAGATTGGAATTCATATAAACTTTCCTAACATGATATGATAACGATATAAATGCAATTTCATGCCAAATCGCCATTTTCAAAATTCGCGCGTCTGCCTAACCTAGGGCCACTACGTCCCTGAAGATGTCACCCATGTGATGAAATTGGTAGTGCCGAGTCAATTTTTTTTTATTTTACATAAACGTTTACACTTTGTGAATCTCAATCCTTTTCACAAAATTGAGCAATATACGATTGTAATGTAATGATCAACATTTCTTTTCCAAGGGCCAGTTTTGTGCCACATTTTAGATGACAATTTGTGACAACATTAGCCAAAATTTAGGTATAAAAAAACATCAATTTTGAGCCTGAAAAAAATCACTCAAAAATCTTACGATTTTAATCATCATTCATGAAATGTCATTTCGTATACAAAATGTATTATTTTCCAATCAGAAAAAACAAATCAAGAAAATGAAATAAGCCTTGAAAATATTAGTTTTGGCATTATGCCATGTAAATGTTTTAGTCTGTTTTTTCCGAAAAAGCGACTTAACACGTCTTCAAATCGCGCAATACATACCGTTTGGCTAAACATTAAAACATGTTATCTCAAGTTCAATTGCCTCGCTAGTGCAGTGCACTAGAGAAAACGCTAACGTAAGCCATACGGACACATACATCGTGTAATTATAAAGATACCGCTGCCATGGAAAACAATTGAAAAAATTTCCATTTGTATCTAAATCCATAAATTCTAAATCCCTCCCATGGACTACAACCTTGACGTGGTGGAAGGGCTTGTGTGTTCCGATGACCCCTAGAGCTGTGCTGGCGGGAGTAATAATAATTGCTCCTGGTAGGGTCACCCATGCCATGTAGGTTAGGAGCCAGACGATAGGTACTCCACGCAGCGTCTGTTCCTCAGTGAGGCGGCTGCAATGGCGTCTGACCCCAGTGGGGCGGCCAATAAGTGATGGTGTCACGTTAAAACACAATTGATGAAGGCAACGGGAAACCACCTCAATTATCATTCCCAAGATTAACATGATGGTCACTACAGAGAGTTTGAGTCCTGGCAACTACGGGGCTAGGCCCAATCGGCCGTGTGTCGTGCCCGGCAAGTGGGGGAGGCAAGGCTTCCGCGGTCGTCATCCCACGAAACCCTTGAAAGGGAAAACCGGAAGCAGCAGGACAGAAGACGCAGTAGAAGAAGGAAGGCTTTCAGTAATTTTTATGGGGCAAGTTTCCGGTATGGGCAGGTAGTGGAGCGACTGTGGAGAAAATATGGGAAACGTTCAAAGAAATAATTCTTGAAGGGCAAAAAATTTATGTCCCCATAAAACTTTTAAATGATGCCTATCCGAGGTACTACAACAAAACCATAGAAAAAACTCAAGAAAGAAGTAATAAAGGCTCACAGATTAAAGAATGAAAGCGAAGAAATATCACCGCATTACGAGGACAGCACCTAGGTCCGAAACCTAAATGGGGAAAATAAAAAGGCGATGGAAAAATTTCTCATCAATTCAAATTCGAAGGATAATGCAACGAAATTCAATGGATACATTAGAATGAGGAATGTCAACAGGGAATGCGTGAACATGCTAAAAACTAACGATAATGGTAACTCCTGCTTTACGGATTTTTTCCGGGGAATAGAAAACAAAAAAGGAAAATAAGGCTTGCCTAAATAGCTCAGAAACGTCAGAGAACTTTATCAGCGTAACAGCACCAAATAGCTCACTGCCCTCGACAAACGGCATTATTGTGGAGGACTCGTATTTTGCGAAAAAAATAAGGAGGATGAGGAAAAATAAGTCAGTGGGACCGGATAATATCTCAATTGACATTCTAAAACTGGGTGATACCGCAATAGCTTTGTACCTGAGTCATATATTCAAAGTAACATTAAATACTTCTAGTTAACACCCCGCAAGCCGCCGCAAGGGTGTGTGGCGGGGGGTGTTAGGGCACCACACATAGTTTTAAAAAAATCGCATGCCAAAGCCACAAATTTATACAATCCACAAACAAAATATGGTATGCATTCATGCAAAAATCCTTATAACCCAAACATATGCAAACACTTAGACTACATACACCTGCACCTGCAAATATGCCCGATGTCTTTAAAATGTTTAATTTTGTTCCGACTTGTACATCAAATGTGTTAAATATTTCTAAAGTGACTTCGGTTTCTCACTGTTATGATTTCTGATTGTTCGGGGAAAGAATGAGTATTTGTATCTATCTGTCCTGGAATCTATCTTCCTTAGTTTATCTTTGTGGTCTGTTCTACATAAGTAGTGTGGGGCCATTATAATTCCTTCAGCGTCATAGTTAAACTCGTTCGTTCTGAACCTTTCTAAAAGTCTAAGCCTCGCTTGTTCTCTCCGCACTTCAAGTGGTTCCCAGCCTAAATCCCCTGAGACCTGTCACGCTTGTGTTCTTATCAAAACAATTTTTAACGAATCTAGCGGATTTTCTCTGGACTGTTATTTAATTCTTGTTGGCACATTTTCTCCCGAGGATCCCAAATACTTGCAGCATATTCCAAATGAGGTCTAACTAGAGCAAAATAACACCTCTCTTTGACTTTTTCATTACATTTCCCCACCACCCGTTTAATGAAGCCGAGTTTCTTTAAAGCGGATCCGCATATTGTCCTGATATGTGTTCCCCATGAAAGGCGTGGTGTTGGAACTACCCTCAAATATTTAACTTGATCGGCCGTAGTTAGCACTCAACCCTCAACTTTATAGTTTATGTCCTTTTCGCCACTTCTTTTTTCCAAAATTATAAAACTGCGCATCTATATGTCTATATCAAGCATCAATACCCATTTCTGGCACCAATCCGTGATTGTGTCTAAGTCCTTAGAGAGCAGCTCGGGATCTAGTTGGCTCCTTATTTTCCTGTATACCACTGTGTCGTCAGCAAATAACCTTTGAAACATTTGATAGTGATGGGGGATTGGAATGCGACGGAAGCCCAAGAGAGAGATGGTGGTGAGGTGGAGGGCTACGGCTTGGGTAAGAGAAATGACCGCGGTGAGAGAGCAATGCAATTCTGTAGGAGACAGGGATTAGTCACCACCAACACTTGGTTTAGATACCACAAAGGCGTAGGTATCCATGGAAAGTGTCAGGTGACTCAGAAAAGTATCAGTTACATTATATTTTGGTTAGGTAAAGGGTTAGGAACAGGGTGATCAATTTCCACAACTTTCCGAGAGCGGATGCGGACTCTAAACACAATTTAGTCGTTATGAAATGTAGCGTCCGTATCAAAAAGATAAGGCAGGAGGTGTGTTAGGAAATGGAATGTAGAAGCATTAAATGGATTGACATGGAAGGTGTATCAGCAGGCTGTATTGAAAATCATGGATAAGGGTAAAGAGCTGAGTAATATCGAAGAAAACTGGGAATGTATCAAGAAAGGGTTATCGAAAGCCGCAAAAGACACTATTGGTGCCGTTAACGCGAAAAGGACTAGGAAACCATGGATAATGGATGAGATGATTACAAAGATAGATTAGAGAAGAAAATGGAAGAATGTAAACATGGAGTTAGGCAAAAGGAAGTACAAAGAGTTAAATAATAATTTGAGAAGGGTAACAAATAAAGCAAAAGCAGCATTGTGGAAGACGGAGTGCGAGAATATGGAAGGTTTGTGAGGAATGGTGAAAATGGTACAATATACAAGAAGGTTAAAACACATTAGGGAAGTAAGAAAGAAATATCTATGTTAACAGTTAGAGATAAGTCAGGTAATTTAATAGTTGTAACAGGAAAGATCCAAGAGAGATGGAAGGAATATATAGAAGAACTCTATGGTAAAGAACCTAGGCCAACAAGTTTAGACAGAAAGGAAATATGACGTAGGTGAAGATAGCTTAGGTCCAGGCATACTCGATGATGAAATAGAGAGGGCATTCAGGGAGATGTATTCAAATTAGGTTGTGGGGGTAGACAACATTCCTAAATTATTACTAAAAGGTTTAGGAAAATGTGAGAAGTGGAGCATAAATGGATTGATTCGTAGAATCTATGGTGGAATCTGGCCAGAAGACCGTGAGATCATTGTTAACTCCTATTCCGAAAATGCTAAGGGCTACATCATGTGAGGACTACGGAACAGTAAGTTTGATTTCCCACGCAACTTAAGTTGTTCTCAGGATCATCAACTAAAGAATGGATAACAGGGTAAATTATTACATAGGCGATGATCAGTTTGGGTGTAGGAAGGGAGAGACACGTGATCTCATTGCAGTGATGAGATCACTAATCGAGAGGAATATAGAACACAACCAGGAGGTATCTGCAATACAATGAGGAAGTATTTGCCCGTTCGTAGATTTCGAAATGGCGTTTGATAGAGTGAATTAGGAAAAACTTATGAGTATATTGAAGAAAATAGGAATAGATTGGAGGGAAAGGAGGCTAATCCGCAATCTGTGCATGTCCCAGACTGCGCAGGTGCGAGTGGGGAACGGGGAGTCCGAATGGGCAGTGTTAGGAAGAGGTGTAAGGCAGGTTTGCCCATTATCACCGTACTGTTCAATGTATTTGTGGAGACAATAATTAAAGAGGAATGGGAAGAACTGGAGGTAGGGATGAAAGTCGGAGGAGATTTCGTGAAATCAGTTAGGTTTGTTGAAGACCAAGCTTTAGTTTGTCAGTCAGCCAAGGCGTTGCAAGCATTGCTGAGTAAATTGGAAAATCAGTGCGGTAGATATAGGATTAGAATAAATGTAAGAAAAACAAAGGTTATATGATTTTCCATAAAGAAAAAGGCGAAGCTAAACATTAAAATAGGAGGGCGAAAACTAGAGCATGTAGAACAGTATACGTATCTCGGGAGTGTTTTGTAGGGACGTCTTTCACAAGGAGGAGGGAGTTGATGAGAGGGACGTTGAGTAATGATGTTAAGAAAGGACTCGTGAAAACTTTGAAATGGAGCGTCGTTATGTACGGCGAGGAAAGATGGTCATTGAAGCAGGAGGATAGACGTAGATTGGAGGCATTTGAAATGTGGGTGTGGAGAAGAATGGAGAAGGTGAAATGGACAGAGAAGAAAACAAATGAGGAAGTACTTGGTATGGTGGGCGAAGAGAGGGGTTTGTTGGGAGAAATCCTATGGAGGCAGGAAAAGTGGATGAAGGGGGTGTTGACCGGCAGTGGGATGTTGAAGACTGTGATAGAGGGGAGAATGTTGGGCAAAAGAGGAAAGGGAAGGAACAGGATAGGGATGTTTGACGGGATGAAGGGAGGAAGAAGGTACTCCGAGATGACGAGGTACCTGATATAGAGTAGGATGATGGATTTTGGGTTTCACAAAATATTTATTTAGGAGCGGTGTCCATCCAAAAAAACCTACCATAACCGATATATTATGTAAAAATAATAATAATAATTATATATATATATATATATATTTACATATCAGGGTATATATTTATGCTTTTCTTTTTATTCTCGTATTCGGCATTTTTCTCGCATGCGATGCATGCCTTATCGCTGCTTAAGCTGAAAATTTGGACGCACTCTGTTTTCGATGTTTGTGAGGTTTTTCATCCAGGGGATCGCCATTCGATCGGCGATCGGAGTCCCTCGGCTGTCGCGGGAGGATCGCAGAGGATACCGCTGAAGAAAGGATTGCGTCAAACAAAGCGGCGCAGGAATTCATAGTCAAGAAGGGTTTCTTACCCTGTTACAATATTTATAAATTTCTATCACAACTGAAGGAGCACTAATTTGTCATAATTACTAGTTTCCATTTTAAAACTGAAAGCTTCCAACAGGATTTAAGTAAAATACTTTCAACAATTGCACTTTTCGACCTGCGGTTTGTTTAGATTAAACTACGGAAATAGGATGACATGCATTTGGTAATGAGAAAGCCTTTATCGAGCTTATTCCCTTACTGCGGTGCATATGCAACTGACCAGCGTGAGAGACAACCATGTGTGTAATGGGGAGAAACGATAGACAGCTCCTCGGGGAAATGGCTACCATTTTATATTTTGTCTTCAATTCTTAAGGCGCCCAACTCTCTTCGCTTGTGTCTGCAGGCGCTGGAGCAGAGCTCTGTGCTGTACTCCGTATTTCCGTGTGCTAATCGTTGTTCGATCCTTATGGTTATCATGCAGAGACCTGTGTGTGACCTTTGGCGTGCAAATTGAGACGAACCTTAATCCTCCCCACCCACCCGGTTCCCCTCCACCTCCACACTCCACCTCCACACTGCTCCTCCACACCTCTCCCTCCAGACGCCCGGCCGGACCGCGAGAGCGGCGTTGCACATGACCGGAGGAGGCGATTTCGCGCCCAATGTGCGGAGAGCGGATGGGGGAGGCAGGGGGGGTAGGAAGAGCGAAGAGGGGAGTAAATAGGGGGGCGACCCCGAAAAGGGGGGAGGAGGGGTTGATTATGATGGCGGGTCGCTCCATCTGACTTGAGAGTTGCAATTTCCCCCCCCCCCCCCTTGTCACACTCTGCCCGCGAACTTCCCCTGGCCACCCTCCTCGGACCCCCCCCCTCTGGCCACCCTCTCTCTTTTCCTCCCTCTATCCATCCACCACTCTCTCTCCCGTCCAGCGTGCCTCTCTCCAGCCCTGCCACAATCCGAGGCGATGTCGCGACTTAGTCCACCAGTGAGCGAACGAACGGAAGGGTCGCTCCTCTGCTCTCGATAAAACACCCTCCGCCACGGGGCGCACACCCTCGCTACTTCCGCCCCTCCGGCCTAGGACGGACCCCTCCTCCCGCCAAATCTGATATCTATCCACAACCGCTACTGGTTTTTTCGTCCCAGAAGATTTTGTTCTCGTTCCTTTTCGGGCAAAACAAAACCCCTGCACGTCTTCCCCCGCCCCCTCCTGTCCGTCGAGGAACCGCGCCGGTGGCGGCAGTTTGCGGACGGGGAGCGTGCATACGTCACAGGCCGCAGTCGCTGGAACCCGATCGGCGTTGGGACGACGGAGGTTGAGCAACCGGCGACCGCTGCGTGGTCACCCGCGGCCCTTTTGACGGCGGCTCCCCTCCCCCGAGTGAGTGCCCCCATACGCCAAGAGACGGCAACGAACATTAGGCCCTTCTTCGTGCAGAGGAATCTTTATCGCGGGGAGAAATTGTTGAACGCCCCGAGTGCGCCCGAGTTTTTCATTTGTCTCAACATTCAACAACTTGTCTTCGGGAGCGACCATATTGTTGGCGGCGCCCGAGAAAGCTGGAAGACGGAACGAGGGGAGAGGTGGTTGGTTGGTTGGTTGGTCTGGCGGGTGCAATTGATTGCAGCGGACATCATCCATCTTTTTTTAATTTGTACACTCATGTATTTTTCCGTTTGGGGCATTGGTTGATGTCCGTCCGTCGCCCGGAGACGAGGGATGCCTCTCTCCCGGTCGCCGCGAGGGGTCGTCGCCGCCTGGTGCCGTGGTCCCCTCGCCACGGGCGGGTGCTGGAGTGTGGGAGGGAGCGGTGAGGGGAGCGGATAATACCCCTGCATTCGCGCCCCCATCCCCCCCCCGGCATCATCTTTTGTTCTGCTCGGGGGACCGCATCCCTCTCTCTCTCTCCCCGTCCACCGGCCACCTCCTCACTCTCCCCCCCCCTCTCTCTCTCTCCCTCCCTCCCAGGGGGAGGGGCGGGCGGGGGCGGCGGAGGGGGGAGTGAGTGTTGCCCTCTGCATCAGTAGTCCTCGAGCTGTCGTCAGGCCAAGAACGCAGACATAATGCGCGGCCAAGGGGGTGAGTGGACGCTTTTCGCGATCTCTTTCTTTTCCCTCAAATTCATCTCTTCCTTCCTTCCCGTCTTTCTTTCCCCTTCGTGAAGTGTCGCCCGAAAAAGCGGATTCGCTCGTGAATTGTGACGCCAACAGCATATTTGATTTCAGTGCGTTTTGTGTGTGCGTGATTGATTTGCTTCGTGCGTGCCGCGTGTACTCGTTGTTTGGAAATTGCTCTCATTGCCCTTCTTGTAATTCCGTGATGACGGTGCTATTTCTATCGTGAGTGCCTCACAGACTTCCTCCTCTACTTCTCCGAACGGTCCCTATCCGTGCTCCCTTCGTCTCGGCGTAAGATTAATGACGAAAGAGCAATCAGTCGTCGCCCCCCCCCCCCTTGCGACCCCTCGTGGTCTTCGCACCACCTCATTTCCACCGACGGAACCGCACGCGGGCCCCCGCACTCGTCCCGTCACGGCGGCATCGGACGCGCCCTAAGTGCGGTGCGAAGGCGTGCTGTCGCGGGCATGATACCCGGGGCACTTTAAATCGGTGCATAGGCGGGAGGGGGGGAGAGTGCAGGGAGGGGATGTGCGAGGGGGAGGGAGGGGGTGGTTCAGGGAGCGTCTGGTGGTTGTGTGACGGAAATGGTGGTGATGGTGCTTGCGCGCGTGCTAGGAAAAAATCAACTGACGTGCGAAATATTCCTCCCGCCCTCTGCCACCCCCACCCCATCTCCCTCCCCCACCCCATCTCCCTCCCCTTTACCCACCCCCTCTCTCCCTACCTCCCTCGGCACCCAACTAGTGCTAGCGACTCCTCGAGATTTTGGACGGCGTGTTTGAAAGGGAGACACGCTCCTCGAAATACGGCTGTATTCAATAGGCATATAACAATCGTAGCCACGGTTGAATTTGGGCTCTATGTGGTGGTAATGTTTTTGTGGAAGTTGTTAGGGAAAATGGTAGAGATGAAGCATTTCTCTTCGGAATTCATCCCAGTAGTATGTTTTTGAAACAAAGGTTTCGCCTGCGTCCCAACTAGTCTTCTTCAGGCTTCCGAGGCAACTTTGCCAAATGTTTATTTCAAGGGAATTATGGCAGCCGAATCCAACGCCGGCGGAACCGTTGGGTAAAAAAATTCAAACGCGAATGAAATCCCTGAAAGAAATGAATCCACCCTTGCCCCGATGTTGTGAATGGCATCTTCGATTGTTTGCTCAGTTTGTTCGTATTCCCTAGATTCAAATTAATATAGAAAACTGTGGATTATTTTATATATATATATATATATATATATATATATATATAATATTTCAATGAGAAAAAACGATACACGTAGGCAGGAAACTATTCGTAATAGGGCGTAAGACATGTCGTGGAAGTGCCAGTGATAGCAAATGGGGAGGTAGAGGAGAGAGCAAGTACGAAGGAAGAGTGAAGTGGGCACAGACTGGCGAAAGCAGCACAATCAGGAGGGAAAAATCTATGCACACTAATCATGATATGACAGGCAAAATATTGACCCGGAATTTTATTAGAGAGAAGAATATATAGAGGAAAAAATTGGAAAAGACATAGGCCAGCAAGCTTGGGCGGAGAGAGAGAGAATTAGATTTAGATGAGGATAGCTTAGCTCGAGGCGTACTCTTTGGCGAGGTGGAAAGGGCATTAAGGGAATTGAAATCAAATGAGGCCGGGGGGGGGGAGAGAAAAGATTCCCGCGGAGCTACACAAACCACGTGTTGGAAAACGTGAGGGGAAGAAGTGGACTGATTCTAAGCATTAACGAGGGAGGAATTTGGAATTACAACTCGGATAATTATTTTATTGCGCCGGTGACATTCGTCGAAAAATAATCTACTTGAAGTTAAGTGTAGGTATTATTAATTTTAGAAAAGTGTTGAATTTTGCCAAAATTTGGTAAAAGGTTTTTGAGGATTCCATTGTTTTGTGATTACGGCATTGTGATTAGAGGTTAAATTCCAATATTTTCAGTCTTCATTATCTTTTTTAAATTTTCAGTCACCCAGCTATCATTGTTTTAAACTAGACTCTAGGAAACTCACCCTCGACAATTTGTATATAATTCAGAGTAAGTATTCGGGCGCCCCTGAAATAGATGTACCCCGTAACAGTCTCCCTCTTATTATTAGGATACGCTTAGGACCGTATTCATAGTCGTTTCCCAACTTTGTCGCGAGTGGATGACCCTTCAGAATTTTCCAGGGCTGTTAGGAGTGGCTGATAGATAATATTGACCATGATTCCGGGATATGACGACGACTTGACGGGGAGCAACCATTCAGGGAAGGAATGGGTTAGTTTTCGACAAAAAATTCCAAATTCCGTTTAATAATTAAAAAAAGTATTCGTATGATTTCGCTGTTTTGGACGACGCTATATTCAGGTTCACGTCGAAATCGGTTGCACCCTGAATAAATTGCGTGAAATCAATCTGTTTTCGAAATATTTTGAATCCCGAGATATTTCCTTGCTGTCGAAATAGCCGAATAGTTTCAGGACGCTTGGTCGTGATTAATAAGAGTTGGCAACAATCTTCTATTGAAAATTGAAATATTAATTGTTTAGTTTAGTTCGAGTGCAGACTCGTTTTTTATGTTATCGGAATGTTTAGCAGATCAACGAGAGGGCGAAGCACCAGTGTAGTGTCCCCTCCCGCGGTTCTGTCCTTCAGAGAATATCATTTGACACAAAACAATCTCAATGTATGTTAACATACGCGATCGCCCGGTGGGCGGAACGCTGGCAAATGAAGGTTCCGGGTTCGATTCTGGGCGACGCCTCTGGTTACCCTCCTCGGCTTCTTGCAAGTGGTGCTATTAATCTCCCGGAACCATATATACCAGCGGAATCCGCAGTCAGGGTGCGGAACTAGCTTCTCAATGCGCTCTAAATATATGAATTTCACACGACTTGCCAAATTGTCGAACAAAATTAAGCGAGCGCTTGGTCTTCCCTCATGACGCCAGACAACAGTTCGATCACGGTGTTGGCCGCCACCGTCACTTTTCGTAACCTAACATTGACGTTCAAAAGGCAAATTCGCAGGAAATTTCGCGACTAAAAGCCTCCGGGTCCACGGGAATGTTGGCAACCCTTCGTCACACCCTCCCCTCCACTCGGGGCGCCCCGTTCCACGTCCGTGGTGCGGAGGGCCCGAAGACCAGGGCCCGACGGGGCGACGGCGCTGGACATTGGGGGAGCCGGGCGAAACCATATGGGGGTCAGGACTTTAGATTAATTCCAATCGGGAGCCATGGGAGTCAATTCGCGAGCGGTCGGGCGGAAGGGGGAGGGGTTGATGCGGTCCCTCGTTCCCCTGGTCCGGGGGAGATGCCTCGCCGTGCCGTCCGTTGGCCCCCTACGCGCATGAAAAGAAAGGACGGACGGACGGGCGTGCGTGCGTGTGTGATCGTGTGCGTGGAGGAGGGATGGGTTGCCTGCGTGTTTGCGACTACATGCCCCCACGTATAAATAAACATATGCGTGGGGGGGGGGACGGGATGGGTCGCGGCGGTGGCCATTTTCCCATTACGCGCCCCCTCCTTTCTCCCAGGGACGGAGAGGAGATTATCCCAACTCGGGTTTGATTGGAGGGGATCGGTGGTCGTGGGGGCGCAATTTTAGGCGTTTATTCGCGGGGGTGGAGGGGGGGGGTCTTCCTCCCAACGGGGGCAGTTCGGCCCTCTCTCTCCTCCCCCATTCGTGTCTATCACCGCCCGCCGTCTCTCCGAAGGGTGCGTGGGCGGGCGGCGCTTACCGGTGTCCCAATAAACTTTTCGCAGGCACCTCGTCTCCGTCTCTCCCCGTTAATTAGTTGGTCCCCTCGCCCTCGCTTCTTCCTCAAAGAGGGGTGAAGGCACTCCTTGCCACGTGGCGACTCCACGGCCTCCCTCCGACCCATTCGCCCGCACGGTAGACAACCTCCATCGCTCGCATGGAGGCGATGCCGCCGTAGATTCCCACCTTTGGGCTTATGGGTTCGCGTCCCGGCGGCAGTTTTTTTTCAATCTGGGGCATCGTTATTCTTACTGCATGGTTAGCATAAAAAGTATGGCAAAAGTTAAGGGGAAATAGATTTAGGGTTTCAGATATTGCTCGTCCAATGCCTCAGAATTCTTCCAAGTACATCCCTTGAGCGTCGACAGACTTTTGCCCGAGCGGGTTTTCCACGACCCGAACGCTCCCTGGTAGGCGGAAGGTCATTAAGGGTACAAGCGTGCAAGCTTCCTTGACGGCACTGAGGGTCCCCTGGGGTGGTGTCCTTTTAGGGAGGATTTCACTTTTGATAATAGCTAATAGTCTGCTGGTACCAAGTCGGGACTAAAAAGGGGGTTGGGGAATCATCGCGATGCCGTTGCAGGAGGTCTTCGCGAGCAGACAGTATCGACTCCGCTCTTTTGGTCGTCCGCCCAAAGACTTTCGGGAGGACGAGTTTAGCACATATCTTTCACATCGCCAAATTTTCATTGGCAATGGTGAGTGCACTGACAAATTATCAATGCCAATACGATATCTGCGATGATGTGCAATTCAAACAATGTACGTCAGGAAGGCGTTATCACCGAAACTTTTTGTGAAAACCATATAGGTGACACGTAATTGAGCATTTCACCAATGCGGCGGTATTATTCCACCCGTCGGATGGCACATAATAGTTGTGATGGCGACCCCTTGATGCTTGACGTTATTAGAATAGTCGGGGCCGGGTTTCCATCTTCAGCCTTCCTCCCATTCAATGAGAAAATCCGACCTCTGCTCGCAATGCCCCCTCGTATTCATCTCCTATGACGCAAATACCCTCAGCTGTCGGGCGCTTCGCCTTATGTCCATCGACTGCTGCCACCGTTCACACGGCACTTGAAGTGGGACACCTGTATTTCAGTCTCGTCGTTAGTAGTGTAGGTGCCCTATTGAATGGACCATGTGTAATACTAACCGTGAAAAATATTGTTGGGTCCCCGACAAATTAATCGCATTACCGTAATGGCACAGCGCATATACTCAATTACATACCTTCCCATAATATATTGTGGCTCTATTGACGTTTTTCACAAATTACTATTACCTGTATGAATTGGATAAAAGTGATTCCAGATAATATTTTATCAATGTTGATCCTCGGCTTTGCAACACGGGAGTTGCTATATAATGACACAGTAAAGGTTTTCATAAAATCACTCACGATGGGTAAAAACTTTTCGGCTTAAAAATAAATAGCAATCAACTTTCTTTGTAACTTAAACTGTGCCCTTTAAATTTGTTTAGACTCTCTTCAAAATTTACAATCAGTAAAAAATTACTCATTAATACGTCATATTTTTATTCATCGTCATCGAAGAAGCAAATAAAATGTTATGACATTTGTGAAAAGAGCAAGCAGATATGAATATGAAATAATTACATTACTAGGAACTTGTCGTTCTCTAGGAACTCCTTAATCGTTGCTATTAATAGTTTTTCGTCTTGTGAATATATCATTTAGAAGAACGCGTGTTTCCCCTTGCAAAAGATTACGCGGCAACTTAACTCGGCTCCCATTTTCAACGCCGGCGTCCCGCGGGAATATTGATAACGCGGATCCCCCTTTGGTGCCTCGCTTTCTTCGGCCACCAACTCCGAAAGGACGAGCGATTTCCCTCCCCCCCCCCCGATCCCCCCTCCGCCCCCTCCCCCATCCATCATAGTAGTAGCCTGCCGTATTGGCCGCAAGGAATCGTGGTCAATATTTTTAACGATCCGCTATCAGTCTTGAATCTATTTAGGGCCGTGCGGTCTCAACCGATTTGCGAAACCGATGATGTTTGCGCGGCTCGGGAGATTTTTCTCATACACAACGTTCTTATCGGGCGCATTTTGTCATAGTGTTAGAAATGGATTTTTGGCACGGATGTTTCTCTATGTTATACGTATATGGTTTGGTGGCGTAGCTTATAAGCTTGATGTTACTTGATTTGGGATGCATATATAATGCACGAGAAGCATCAGGTTTTTCTTCGCAAGCACTATCTTTTACATACACACAGTTTAGTTCCATGCGTAATATTATCTTCTGTTCTGTCACACACTTTCACAATGATGCCCGGGAAATTGCTGTTTATGCGTGGACGCGATCTGTCGTTGACAATTCCTCTCATCTCTTCCACGATTTTCGTCTCATAACTCTGAAATATCTTTCTCAATGTGGTTGATGGGCAGTCTTTTCTCATTCGGAAACGTTTTCTTAATTTGTTTATAGCGGTTTAAATTAAGGATTGAATGTGATAGAAATTGTTGGATAAATATGTTTGAAATAAGTTCGTTTCCTCTTTATTTAATTTCATTGAAAGTTATGCTGGGTTAGAAATTTAGTTACTTTCTTATTGAACAAAATATCTGCACGGGGTTTACCATTTGGAATCCACGTGCAACGTAATTTATATCCATTTGACCTTTTTTAATTACGGGATATTACAGGAGTTTCAGAAATAACTTTGCAGCTTCCACATAAAATAACTTATGTGGAAGCTGCAAAGTTATTACTGAAACTCCTGTTCGCAATGGATTTCCACAAAGTCTCGGCCTCAACCATCAGATACGGGATATTAAATATAAAAACATTTTCCTTGGTAGTTAAACTTCGATTTAAAATCAAAATCCATGGTAGAGGCAGTGAATTTTTTATAGATAGGAGCGACCAAGTTTCATTAGGATTTTTTAAAAATTTGCACTTGCCCCTATCGGAGGAATCCTTTCGTAATGTGATGTCTCCGGCACGCTTTTGCAATTTTTGATGTAGAGCGACAGCCGTAGTTAACCTGACAATTTTTACATTTGGCAGGGGTTGCATGGAACTTATATGCAGGTGTATACGTTTTTCGTTTTAATTGAAGCCACATTCCACAGAGTCTTCAAGACATTTGAAAATAACACTTAATCAATAGTGTAAATAAAGAAGGATCCGTTGATTTCCTTGTTCCACCTACAAATATCTTTATAAGCACTGATTTACTCATATCTTTCTTTTTCTTTTGCTGGTAAAGTCAATCACTCTAATAAGCCGTATTATCTTGTTTATTTCTCACCATAAACTACGTTTTTTGCCTTTATTAAGGCAAAAGTAACGGCATTGGGCATTGAGCCATGATCAGTCGACTTTGAACATGTACCAATATTACCAATCCTAGCCAATTTGCAGAAGGCTTTCTCTTTTTATAAGTATGCCCCGAAGAGCTCGTACTCGTAGCATTTTATCTATACTTGAACAGCATAAGGCCATGCTCAATTTGTTTATTGATTGTCATTCTTGTAATTCTGCGACGAGGGTGATGTCCTGAATAAGCCTTTTGCTTTATTCTGCGTACAGTGCCATGGAAGCATGGAAAATACGCCCTATGCCATCTTCATATGCAGATGACGATTGCCTCGACGTCATCCACAGCATTTTATTCAATTGCACGTAAATTGCAGTGCTTTCCTCAAAGATAAGCCGTGGGCACGTTGTATTTTTTCAGTACTTTTCAGTTAGCATTGACGTCGGTAATCGAATAAATAGTTCCACTCAAGGATTTAGAAATTAATTGTGTGAATATCTACGAAAGTTTTAATCTGTTGACGATCCCGTCAAGTGCAACGAGCAAACTCGTACGTCGGAATGGTTGTCATACCTACATTCCTCTGAATGATTTTGTGCCAGAACGGGATAAAAATTTTAGACAGAAGAATAAGCTATCCATACTAAAAGGAAAGACTTGTACTTTTCCACAGATTTTATTATACGGTACTAGTATCTCTGTGGAAAAGTACAAGTCTTTCCTTTTAGTATAGATATTAAATACTTCCACGAAGTGAAGCCTGAAACAATAGAATATATAGAAGAATAAGCTAGTTTTCAAATGCGCTCTTGACCGCTAGCGGGTCGATTTGGAGTAGTGGTCACTGTGGATTCGAGTCGTCGCGGGCCCTGGCTTGAATCTCGGTGGAGGGGGGGGGTTTAACAAGGCACGATTTCCACTCTCCTCTGCCCTCGTGCGCCGAGCGACCACCACCTGTTGAGGAGGACGCGAGAGGCACAGCTGGGCAGTGGTGGCATCCTCCACCACTCGCAGCCGCCTTTGACGTACATCCATGCCTCTCCCCCCATATCTCTCGTTCCGATTCCGGGCGTCGACACGGACGCATTCGAATCCTGACTCCCGGCGTGGTTCGCGCAGGTGTTTGAAGGGAGAGGCCCAGGCGTCTAATGAGTAGTGGAAGCCTGCTGGACTATGTGGAAAAGTCCCAACCGATCGCCTCCCGTTTACCCAAAGACCATTCTGGCCGCGTTCCGTCTCGGAGTCGAGTTGGGGGGCAACACTTAAAACGTGCATTCCTACATGTGGTTCTCCTACATAAACCGTTGGTCAGTCAAGCAGCATTAAGAAACTATCTTGCCAAATACGCGAACACAAATGAAATGTGTACGTAGACGGGGTACTCCTCGCCACACGCCCTTACGGCGGCTTGCATCGGGGGGTGGTATTATGTAGATGTGAGGGTGTGTTGCACGGTGAGTTAAGGGTAATATGCGATAATTCTCTCTCTCATTAGGGTAATATGCATTAATTATCTTCATTTCGTACTATTTAATTTTAGAGCTCGCGGTAAAATTGTCGTGCGCAGTGATCTATGTAAAGGTAGATACTACTTTGGTTATGAATTGATTGAGAGGAAATCAATTCCTTACATTTGATTATTCTATGGCTGGCACATTTTACTTGGCGTTATAATGTACCGCTAAAATTATTTATAATTTTTCAAGGGTTTAACTCATAACATTTGTTTTTATCGGGTAGTTTGTCCTGCACGTAATGTTCGTGAATGTAGTGCTTCCCAATTTCCAATAGATGCGTGACTGCTTCTCTTGTTTGACGACGATTTCTTCTTCAAGCCTTGCCCCGTACCTTTTTTCAGTCCTGAAATTATGCCCAGGGCCGACGCGTTTTCCATGCGAGGTCCCAAGAACGCGGAGGGGCACCTCATTGCTCTGTGACCACTCTAAAACTGTGAATTTGCTTGAGAAATAATTTATCTCGCGCATTTTTCTCGATCAGAATAGAAAGGAGCACTACTCCTCGGAAGAAAAACTACCCCGTAATTATTTAGTCGCCGCTAATTAAGTGAAGACTTGCCGCCCTTATATTTTAGTCCAGCTTATTTCGCTTTACTTTTCACACGATACAATCTGTATCGTTTTCTGTGAGGATTGTATCAAAATTGCACTCGTGTGTGTAGCGAAGTGAAAATGCAGTCAATGATGCGAAGTCATCAATTTCACACGACCAAGTGGGTGGGAATGGAGCTGAATGATGGAAAGCCGAAGATCCGTAGGCTCTCTTTCTTGGGAAAGAAATACCACCGTGGGTGGAACGGGAACTCGAGCGTCGCAAGTAATTTCACCCTACTTTCTTCTCGTTTTTTTTTGGAATTTCGCCCTTCTTCCCGCTTCGGGTAGCGACGCCCAAGGGCGCCTCGAGGACATTCTGCTCCCCGGCGGGTTCCAACGAACGCCCCTCCCGGGCGATAGTTTTTTCCTCCCGCCGTGAAAGGAGGGCGCTCGCTACGCGAAGCGACCGCGCGCTTTTCTTTTTTGCGAATCGGACGCGCGAGCGATTCCATTCGGTCTCGATGATTTTGGCGAACGACCCACTCGCTCTCCTCCCTTCCGCATCATCCCCCGCCGCCACACCCTCCACCCCCTGGTGACATGGCCGTCCTCACGTCCTTCGGGGAATGGAACTCAATGTTGCTTCGTCTATTTTCGTCCCTAAATGAAGATATTGGGATTTAACCGAACGCCAATCGCCAGTCTTTCCGTTCTCCGTCCCTACCTTCCACTCCTATTTACACGTGACCCTCTCTCCCTTCCACCTTTGAAACAGTGACACTGATAGGGCCAATAAGTGCGAATCGAAATGCGGCATTCGTAAAACTAAAAACCCTGGCGATAGTTATTTTATTTATGCTTAGGATGGACCCTTTGTGTCATTACGTTACATGATTTGTGATTGATTCGGGAATGTCACGAAAAATAAAATGTTAAGCGATGTATTTTCAATGCATGTTTGGAAGGACGGAATTAATGTGACGGCGAAGATGGAAATTAAAAAATAAATAGTGATTTTGGACAGTTTGAATTGTGTTTCAGTGTAAAAGCACGTGATAATTGTCTATAAAAATAGAAATGGATAGATATTTTTTTTTGGAAAATAATAAGTTTTAATACTCGCGTAATATTATCTGCGATGTCCGTGGAAAAAATTCATGAATATATATTTATCAGTCAGTGAGTGACTCCTTGTACCCTGATGAAGGTGGCTGAAATATCAATGTGGTATGTGTTTTGGTTAATTTTTTCTTTTATTGCTATGATTAAATAAGTGTGCATCAAGAATTTGTGAACGCCATAAAGTTGTTCTCTATTCTAATTTGTGCCCTGAAATAAACTAGTTTTTTTTAGAACATCGTGACTCGAACAAAACTATGCAATAAATGAAGGCAGATCGTGATGCCATTAGAGGCATTAATGCGATAAGAGACGACGTTCCAACATTCTCAGACGTTGGCTCGTTGTTGACTGATCGCTAGGACAAGGAAAGGAGTGTGTTAAACTCAAAAAAATCGGGTAATCCTGGAATGGAGATTTCCCCTCGATCGTACTGAATTTGTGCGAACCGTTTTGTTTTTTCTTCTGTCTTGCTCTGATGATTAATTTCTTTCATTATACCATTTGTAACGTTTCGTCTCGTGGTCCCCCAGCTTACCAGTCTCCTCGCCGGACCAATTACCTCTTCTCTCCTCGGGAGTTTGGATCGAGTCGCTTCTAATAGCGTGGATGTAGACGAACTTCTTGGCAGGGTTTCCTTGCAAGTGCGTCCTGCAGGCGTTAAACGAATTGAGGAAGATCATTCGAACACCAATTTCAATCTGGGCGAATAGTGGAAAATATTGTTGGGACTAGCAGTTAAACAAATCGAATTAAGTTCGAAAATGTTTGTATTTCGCCTCTAACCTCATGGCCGTAGTGGCAAAACGATGCCCTCGTTCGAGTAAATTTGTTATCAAACATTTTGGCGGAGTGAGGTAACTTAAAAATTAGTATTATATGTCACGTTACAATATAATATTATTTACGGCGCAGGTCACGGGTATTATAACACAGTCATACGAGTTGAAATAACACACTTCACGCTATTCATTGGTTAAATGACAAAAGAATACCAAGTAATCGTTAAAAAAATAAAACAATTTAAAGAATAACACCCAATTGAAAGGTTCATGTGATAAGGATTTTTAAAATTTAAACTAATTAACGATTTATTTAATATTCATTGGAAACACTTCTTGGACAAGTTATTGCGATTGATGCTGCCGTCATAAAACATTAAACAGTGTACCCTATCATGTCTAAATTCACTCCTTGGCATCTAATATGGTTTTTTACTGAAAATAATATTAAGAAGCTCGCGTTTCCCGTCAGTATGTACATTCGCGTCTCTTGTTTTTGCTATGTTAAATTAAATTGTTAATTAATTTTAATCGCAAATTCAGTTAGTTTACTAGTTTGAATTGACTTTTGCGCATCGCAGGCTCCATCCACTGCCCCTCTCCAAGGTGCCATTTTGTTTGGTACGACGCGCGTCGATTGCCGGGCCGGGGCATTCGGCCCGGACCTCTGCCGGGCTCCCGGCGGGACTTCCCGTTTGTCGACGCCTGCGTGGGCGCCCTCCTCCCCCTCCCTTGTTTATGCCCTCGATTCGCCTTTCGTGGGAGAGGGCGGTGGAGGGGCGGGGAGGGTACGGACCCTTCCTGGCCACGCGAAGTAGGGCACTCGGGCCGTGCAAAACACCCTCCCGCACCCGCCACCGACGCGCGCGCCATTAAGGCTCTCCGTCCTCCCCTCTTGGTGCGTGGGCGAGTGAGTGGTTTGGGGGGGGGGGTTGTTACTCCCACCGCGTACGGTGGCTCGTTGTGCCATTTGGTGTATAGCCTGACCTTTGACCGGTACGAAATTCATTTATCACCGCCGACCGTGACCACATCAGGAATTATTTCCACCTGCTATTACATTAAGCCGATCATCCACAAAGCAGTGTCCTGGTTACTCTTCCTAATTTACGTAAACGATCACAAAAATGATGTACATTCCCCAATTAAGACTCTTTGCTAATGATTGCATTACATACAGAGGGATGGAGCATGTAAATGACCGCCTAATACTACAAAATGACATCGATCGCCTTAATGGGTAAAAAATGATAATATCAACATTAATTTTAGTAACAACTTCTAAGCTATTATTTAAAATCGGACATATCTGGCGGGAAGTTCAACGCTTCAATATTCTATAACTGTGACCAGAAGGGTACCTGTGAATGTAAAGATTGCCAAGTGTATGTATAAATTAAAATTGGGCCTCCCCTGAACGCTTCACTCGCTCTATCGTTCCAGGAGTGTACAATGCACATACTTCTAATGTTCTAGATCTGTTGGTTCTTATGGGAATTTGTATTTTTACCTATTTTGCGTATTTTAACAACTGTGTTGCAGGGAAAAAAGGCGCAGCGCCCGTTGGTGGGGAAGAACTTTCAAAACAAGGTATTGAACAGAGGTGGTATATTGGTGTCTAGGAATTTTGTTTTTTTTTTTCAACGTTGGTAATAGGGAAATCGGATTTATTTGGTATTGAATCGAGATAAATTTGATTGGCTCACTTGGGAGTTTGGGAACCCATTTTTCGGATCAAGCAAGGGTCAGGTGACATGAGCAGACGAAATCTTCCGAATTAATCGTTTCCGGGAAGTCATTTCGATTACGCCGATTTATCGATATCGGCGTTCATTTCCGTACAAATATTTGTCATCGAAGTCAATGCAGAGCACGCGTTTAGTCATGGAGATAAATCGAAGCATTTTCCAAAGCGGCAGGAACCGTTTTTCGGAAGGGGATATTCGCCGATATTCAGTGGTGATAGCCCGGGATGACAATGGTCGCTTTGTTTGCCCATTGGTGACCCCTCGGCGGGGGGCCGTCGGCGGACTCTTTCGAAACGATGGGCGAGTCACCGCGCGTGACTCGGTTTGCGTCGAGATAGGAGTCCGCGCGGCCGAGATTCCGGTTGGACCCTGACCCCGGGTCGACGCACTGGACAATCCGAGGGAACAACCTCCCCTTCCCCCTCGCCGTCCACGAGGCCGACACCTCTCTCCGTAGCGGACGATCCCATTACTTCCAACTGAACATCTTCATTGAACGGTGTGAAATACTTTAGGGTCACCAATATGTACTTAAAGAAAGGATGTTCAAGCCACGTGCCGTGCAGTGCAGGGAAAATCAATTTCACAACACGGATATTGGAGTAGAAATATTAAACTTCCATTGTTCAAACGAGTCGCGCACAATTGGCCATCATGGTATCGTTTTCCAATTGTTTAGGACCCGGTTTTTAATAATATGTCAAAATGTACGCTTTTTAAATTGTTTTCGCACTTAAATAATTAAATCTTTCATTGAATTAATAAACTTCATCATGGATTAAAAAAAAATGGAGCTTCAAGCCATCGAATTCAATGAAATATTTCTCGTAAACATTTCATGTTGAAAAAATATTTCCTTATCGTCAGAATAGCAATTACTGCCGTATTTATAATAAAAAATCGTGCTTTATTAATTGGGCAGTGGCCACAGGTTTTAAATACGCATTACTTCTACCTTTTGATAATGCCAAATGGAGCAATTAGGTAGTAATATAATTATTCATACAAATAGGAACTAAATGATTTAAAATTCACTAATGGCCGATTCCATTAATTGGTCTCGTGAAAATAGTATTTCGAGGCTTCCGCCCGCCGGCGTCCGCGCGTTCAGGCGTCGAGGCGTTCGAGCGTCGTCCAATGAGATGCCAGTCCAAAGATTGCCAGTCGCGCGGGCTGACGCACCCGCGAAGTGGGGAAGGCTTCAGGCGTTGAATGGTGCGCGCTCGGGCGGCTGGCGGCAAGTGTGAGCGGAAGTAGTTTGAGAGTCATAAATGGCTCTTCTAGTTGAACATGCCGAGGAAGAAGGTAGAAGCTACATCTATATGCAATGCTTGTGTCGTTAGTGATATTCGCCTGTAGATAAGTGAACTGGACGTAGATATGTTTCGTGAGACTGATACAGAATTGACAAAATACAAAACCAACCTCGGAATTGCTTTTGGGTTTGATTAGCCATGTAATTAATAATAATAATAAGGTAATCTACTGGATATGGTAGGTTTTGTATGGACACAGCTCCTAAATAAATATTTTGTGCCTCTTATGAAAACACAAAATCCTACTCTACATCAGGTCCCTCTTCATCTCTGAGAACTTTCTTCCTCCCTTTTTCCCGTCCAACATCCCTATCCCGTTCCTTCCCTTTCCTCGTTTGCGTAATATTCTCCCCTCTATCGTAGTCTTCAACATCCCACTGCCGGTCAGTGCACCCTTCATCCACTTTTCCTGCCTCCATAGGATTTCTCCCAACAAACCACTCTCTTCGCTCACAATTCCAAGTACTTCCTCATTTGTTTTCTTCTCTGTCCATTTCCCCTTCTCCATTCTTCTCCACACCCACAATTCAAAAGCCTCCAATCTACGTCTATCCTCCTGCTTCAATGACCACGTTTCCGCTCCGTACATAGCTACGCTCCATATCAAAGTTTTTACAAGTATTTTCTTAACATCCTTACTCAACGTCCCCGTCATCAACTCCCTCCTCCTTGAGAAAGCCTCTTTGCCTAGCGCAATTCTTCTCCTTACGTCTCTACCACATTGACCGCGTTGGTCCAAAACACTACCGAGGTACGTAGACGGCCGATTAACATTCTGTCTTTTCCACGTGTGATGAGGGGCCAGTGGGATCGCTGATGACTCATGGAATTCTCCTTGGACAAAGGCACTCCAGAATTCTCAGCTTCATTTGAAGACGATCGGTTTTGCTTTAATGTCAGTTTTAGGAAATACTTTTCTTTATTTTTATAAATTGTCATTAAATTGATTATAAAATGGTCATTTGTCGTAATGATGCAGACCACACGTAGTCTATAGTGCACCAGCGCAAAAAAATCACTGAGCATCATCAATTTTAATATCTAGTGCCAAGGAGATTAAAGAGGAATAGGCGTAGTCATGCAGTTTGGCATGTTACCATTTTGATTTATCTTTGACATGAAGGCCTTTCAGATGCTCGGCTTCCTTATTCGGAGGAATAATTCCAAGGATATCGCCCAAAACCTTTTTTAAACTTTGATTCCGAGTAGAGGTTTGCAATAATTCATAGTAACTTCTTGAGACCTCCTTCGCCTAAACCATTGTGCTCTTACTTTTGACTGAATTCAGTTTGGCAATAAATAACAAGAGGTTAGTAATTCGTGACTCGAGACGAGTGGTTATTCGGAATGCACACTAGGAAGTGTCCATTATTATTGAAGAAAATCCATTTATTTCTTAGTCTATGAAGCTTTTCCTTATCCACGAATACAAGCTCCAATTAATATTTAGGAGTGTCATATTTGAGATAGTATTTTTTAATTATCAGCAACGTACAAAATGCCACGACATCCATGAACAAGGAAACCATGGAAATTCGTTTCGTAACTGCTTTGGAAAATCTCGTGCGATTAGCCATGGATGAATTTTTATTGCATTTTTTTGGCCCATTCCACTGCTAATTACTCTTGTTATGTGATCTGATAAATGCAGAAATTGAAACTTTTCCTTTCATTGAAAAGGATGGAAGAATTTTCGTAGAGGTCCTGTCCCATTCGCTCATTCACTGAAAAATGAAGAAATTGCATCGGAAGCAAGAGATATGTATCTTAACACGATTAAAAGAATTTGTCTTATTTTTTGCAAATTTATCGTATGTGTCATTCGATAGACATCTTTTTCCAAAGGACGACTTTTAAAGATGTCATCACCCTTTTCAGGTCTTTGGCTCCCGCGGAATTCCCCTTTGTTACGGAGAATTCTCCCGTTTTCTATTGGTGTGGTGAGGTGATGAAGATGTTTATTATACACCTATTGTTTTCTGCTCTTGAGCAATGCTTTATTTTTTAAAACCTCGCGCTTTGTTCATTATTTGTTTGATAACGCGTTGGTAAGCAATATCGGTAGGTTGTGCAAGCGAGCATTAGAACAGCCCCTGCCTTGTAGGCTAGCGGCATCCTTTCGATCAATGTCTGTTTATTTCACGTAATTGTAATGGGAAGTTGAACAAAGTAAGATATGGGTTTAAAGTAAAAGTAAATATTGAACGCACTGCTGTTTACTGATTGTGACTCCTATGCATACATTCTGCTCGTGGTGCATCCTGTTCGTGGTCTTTTTGATTAATAGATACTGCTGCATAAGTAACTTCAGCGAAGTAACCCGAGTGATTCGCGCCCATACATACTTGCTCTTATACAAAACTTCTTTTGCATTTTCTAAAGCATTCAAAGTGGAAGTGGAAAACTTCGTCCATGCATTTTTTTAAAAACTTTGATATAAAAAACAATCGTCATTAATGGAACACATTACTGGATAAATTATATATATATATAAGTGATCGGATATTGAAATATTACCGATTGGGAATGGCCAAAACCCTGCATTTCATCGCGAGTGTAGCTAAAGAGGAAAGAAAGGAATACTTGCGAGATACTAAACCTTTACGTAATTTATACTCCGACGCTAATTTTCGAAAACCTGTAGTGTTTACCAGTTTAATAACGTATTTGCATTCCCCAATAATCGCCACTAAAACTACTAAAATTTAAGATCTACAGGTTTCCAGGATATTTATTGGTTCAGCAGAGAGCCCTGACCAGCATGAAGGACAAATTTCGTCGTTTGAATTCAATAATTTCGTTTTTAGGTGTTTAAAATCCAATTAATTATATTTTATAATTTTTAGTTTTAGCCGCTGGGACTTATGAGCAAGGATACCAAGAAAAGGCTCGTAAAGCATTGATGTGTGTAGAGCGTGGTTTTGCACGGCGCGGAAACGCGACCCTTGGAAGTATTTTTAGATTGGAGGATTTTGAGATGTGGGTGTGCAGGAGGGTGGAGAAGGTGAAGTGGGAAGAAAGGAAAACAAACGAGGAAGTGCTTGGCGTGGTCCGAGTGGAGGAGGGAGGTTTGATGGGAGAGATGGATGGACGCAGAGAACTACTCTTGTTTGCCCGACAACATTTCCTTCTTCATTTATTCCTAACGTCTGCCGAACATCATAGTCTATAAAGCCCTTCTTTCCTCTTCCCTAGTTATCCGAAATTCGATCCCTCGGATCACGGCCTCCAACATCCCTCCATCTTTTAATATCACCTCCAACTAGTTCAATAGTTTCAGCCTCAACTTTGTGGAAGTTCATTTTAATAAATGAAAAAGAAACACTTTGTTCCAATCCACCACTTTATTACAGGTACGACTAGTTTCGACGCTACGGCGTCATCCTCAGGTACACCATCACCTCCAACCATTCTTTTTGCCTTCTTCGGACTTTCCTTGCCAAACTTCTCTCGTCTCCACCGTTGTGCATAGTTCCCCTTTAGTCTTTCTTTCTGTACAACGATTTTTCTCCATTCTTTTCCTCACTTACATTTGAAAGTCCACCAATGGAAACCAATTCCCTTGCCTCAATGATGTTTCCCATCCATCCGGTGCTGTGCTCCATATTGTTGAGTCTTTTTTAGTCTGTTGTGAACGTCTTTACTTGGCGTACGTGTAATGAACTCCTGTCTTCCGGCAAATTCATCTTTTTACGGCGCAATGATTTCCTACAACAAACATGTTTCTGCAAAAATACCTTCCATACGTGTGCATGAACTGCTCCATTTGCTTTAGTTAATGCCTGCTAATTTTAATGCTTAACTCGGATTTCCTACTTCGAGGGGATATTTTCGTTTCTTGGTGGATATCCTGTACTTCGTCTACATTCCCCGAGTGTGATTGTAATAAGGATTCCTGGTTACAAATACTTTTGAACGCTTTTTCTGGATTACATAAACCCGTTTTAATGTTCGTTAAAACCAATCGTTACTTGACATGAGCGTTCATCAAGCGTAATGTTCACAGACCGGTCCGATTTCATTTGCATTGCAGACTGCTTCATTGAGAACTTGGCCATAATAATCGTCTGTAAATTAACGAGCGGTTAAACACTTGTACTTGACTTAACTTGCTATTATAATACTTTTTTAACTCAAAGCGGAGGTTTAGTTTTGGCCTCAGTTTAACGAGGGGATCGAGATGGTGCGGGGGCTAACGTACTGGCTTCCCACCCTGAGGGCGCGGGTTCAAATCCCGGCGGTGTTGAATATTTTTCAGAGGTATCTCGATCCCTACTTGCGGTGCTTTGTGGAGGGCACTTTGAGTGAGTACGCCGTCCGTCGGATGGGACGTTAAGCCGCGGACCCCTTGGCGCCTTTCGTAAGGAGTAGGCTAATGCCGACGCCGGGTTTCTCTCCACCCTTCATCCTTTCCTGTTCTTCCCCTATGGCGCAAATGACCTTAGCTGTCGGTCGCCTCCCCTCAAAACTACTACTACTCAGTTTAACGAGGCATTAACGAACCAGGTCTTAAACTTGACTTAGTTGGGATTCTCAATGGTGGACCAAGGAAAGAAGTCTCAAAATCCGCGCTGGAATATTTCTTTAAATTTCATAATTCAGGTTGCCTTATCCTCAGATTCTTAGGGTCCTAATAACGTTTTTTTACGTCGAAAGCTACCTCAGGTGTCCTCTGCCTTTCCAAGACACTATTGACTAGAATAGTTTTACGATAGCTCTTCACTTGAAGAAACGCCGTGTTTCGCTCTTTCAGCTCGACTTCTATGCGATCCCTGTTGTATGCGCGGGCTAATTTCGCCCTTCGGCAATCCTTTCATTGGATGCCTTCGACTTAATTTGAGCGCGGCGTGACGGTTAACTTGACGGGCGTGCAGTGACGGAGCGGAGGGGGAGTTGGAGTTGGTCCAACTTGAAAAAATGTGGAAATGACGTCATAAAAGTGAATGAGTGTTTGCATCCATGTAGTAGGTCGATCAACGTCGTCTACATCTGCATTAAACCGTCTGTGCTGCCACCTGGACATTCTAAATGAAGTTATGCAATCGTGGTAGAAATGTCAGATTGCAATCGAGTCCTTCCATCGTGGTTTGTGGCTCATTTGCCTCGGTTTCGTTGTAATTGCGTGTGGAAGAGAATTTATTTATACCTGGAGTCTATAGTCGTTGCTATTTTATCATTCGGGCGGACCGATATGCCGATATATTAAATTAAAGGTCAATATTAGTCCGATGTGTATCCACCCCCTGCCTCACGCCCTGGCGGTGGCTTGCAGAGCACTTAAAATACAAAATCTTACAAATATGATGTGCTACTGCAACCATTCCGCTTTTGGCGCATCAAGTAACTTCGAGGGCCCTTCTTTAAGACCGTCTCACTTGTTCTCATGGCGTTTGGAGTCACTTTCCATGTGCTTTGGGGGCATTACCCGTCCAGTGTGTTTTGAAGCAATACGAGCAATATCGTACATGTATGTTGCCACCGAAATGTCCGCTTAATGACAGTTTTTTCTCTATTCTTACGGTGCTTCTTAGTATTTAACCTAGTTCATCAATTAAAAATTTCTCCGGTGGTTCCTAAATACTTGCCGCGTATTCCGATAGAGGGCTTCGAACCCTTGGTCATATCCCACAATTTGTTTCCGAAAGGAGGGAGTCTTGTCTCCTCTTCTTTCATCATTTATTGTCCGTGTTCTCCCGGAAGATCTCTGGCTTCTTTTGGACTCTCGCCAAATACAACTCCCACCCCGTTGTCCCTGGATTCCCCGGAGAGCATCCATTGATTGTTTCCCTTGTTTGACAAATCGGAGCCTGTATTCGAGAAAGGGTTTGATTGATTGTTTCCGGCTTGACTTGATGGAATAGATTCATGTTGGAAATGAGAAAATAGTAACTTTGTGATTCCACAGAAATTGAACTACGATACGACCCGGGTTTCGATGTTCGACGTCATCTTCAGGTGACGTTGGACGTTGAAACCCGGGTCGTATCTTAATAAATTTTCTGTGGAATCGCAAAGTTTAGATTTTTTCATTTCGAGAAAGGGGTAATTTGATCAAGCAGACGGGTGCTAAGTCGTCTTTGAGTTAATTAGGGATGAGGGTACCGCTGTGTTCTGTGCGCTCAGGCATCGCTCTCGCCCAGCAAGCCTCCGAGAAGCAGTCCTCCGAAGTAAATTTGTGTTTCTGCAACTTTAAATTACGACGTCGGCTGTATCGTGCAATGCTCATATAGGATGGCTAATGTCACTTCCGTTATGCTATATAAAATGCACTGGAATAGATATGGAAAATTTATTATTTTCATCTCTAAACTATATCTACTATTTTATTCATATTCGCCCGAGAGCTCTAAAACTTCGTCATATCTCTTTGCTAGTTCTCAATTTCCATCAGCATAAAATACTACCGCCTGAGATCACAGCCAACCAATGACGGCATCTTGAAGACGGCAAGACGAGCACAAAATATGTGGTAGTCTTAACTTTTCAGTCGTGTTTCCAAGCAACGGAGTCTTAGAAATTTGTGGAAAACTTACGAAGATTTGGACATTTGGAATATGTGGACATACTAACAAAAATTCTAATTTATTAGAAGAGTACTGGTTAAATGCTATGAAATGGTTTAAAATAAGTGTTATCTTTCCCTGGTTGGGCCTCATTTAAAATATTCTTCTAGTAAGGGATCCTCAGGAAGCTGAATGGATGGCCGCATCGGAACGCGTGCAGCGTAGAGGAGCTGGATTTTTAAAACGTTATTTTATTTTATTCAATTAATATTACCCTGCAAGCCACCTCTAAAGTGTGTGGCAGGGGGTGATTACACACCAAAATAGCCTTGACCATAAACATCTTTCCCTTCGAGCGCGGTCGAACAAACGCTATTTCACCTGATCCCTTTATCGTTCGAGGGAAAAGTGACATCTTAAATCTATCTCTTCTGCATTTAATCTCTCGAATTTTAGTGACACGATCTCTCCTACCCTAGTACGATGGAGCTAATTATATATGTTATTATAAATTGAGGAGCGTATTAAATTATTAGAGTATCTAGGCTCGGAATGACTCGCGTAGCGAAGGTTAAATCACAGATTATATCTCATGCATAATATGGAAGGATGCCTTCTTGGCAATGATATTGACAGTGTACTATTGGCCCCATAGTCCTACGGTAGGCGAGATCATGTCAATAAAATGAAAGGGATTATGTGTAGAACAGATATATTTCTCATTTTTTTCCACGAGCGCTAAGGGATCAAAATAACATTGTCCCACCGCGGTAGAGGTCATATTAGGGTAAAAATTATTCTGTGTGTAATCACCCCCTGCCGAACACCCTAGCGGTGGCTTTCCACGGGTACGTGAAGAGAGATCGGCAAATTGGTTGTGTGACGGGAATTGTGGTTTCCGCAGGCGGCGGCCGTCACCTGTTGTTCACCGATGGAACCGCGTCGGCGGCGGCGGCCGTGGAAGCGTCGGCGGTGGGGGTCGGCGACAGCTCGTGGGGGGCAGTGCTGGACCTGGAGGCGGACGGCGGGTCTTCGTCGCTGCTGGGCCCGGGGCTGCTCAATTGCACGCCCCCGGCCATCGACGACTTCCCGCGGGACCTCTTCACGGAGAAGCAGCGTCAGGACGGAGCCGTGGTGGTCCACGTGGCCGTCTCCCTCTACCTCTTCGTCGCGCTCGCCGTCGTCTGTGATAGGTACTTCGTTCCGGCCGTAGAAAGGATATGCCAAGGTGAGTGAGCTCTACTCTCTCCGTTGCTTATCCACCGGAAACAGGATGGCATACACTATGTGGTTCGGAAAAATGAACTAACATTTTTCGTTAAAAATTGAAAATGCAAGTTCAACTTTAATTATTTACCGTTTTCCTGTTACTTGACGTAGTGTACGTTGGAGACTGTAGTTTTAGGGCGCCCTGAACGTGCCACCCTGCAGGTCACCTCTGGGATGCACCACGTGACGAAGGCAAAGAACCTTCAACACATTTTCCTGGAAGGATAAGAACTTTAGTGCACGATTTGGCATCAATTCTGACGCGATGGCATAACCCATCCTGGGGAATGCAAATTTTTGAAATTTTTCAATGCGTTGAATCATCGTCAAAAACTGATCAGGATATTGAAAATGCTTGGCTTAATCCTTCAAAACCAATCTTAAGAAAATGTGTATTGGTGGGATATTGTAATCGTTTTCTCGTGACCAGTCTTAATGAACCAACAAGGAACAATGCCCACACAAGGATAGTTATCCAACAGTTGAGAGTAACTTGGACTGTACAAATGCACTCAAGCAATTAGTTAGTAATGAGTTTCCTTTGCATTTTGGATTGACTAAGTAAGTTTAATGAATCAAGTAAGCTTATTAAGGATTAAGTAAAGTGCGAATTCACCCCCCGTCACAAGGCTCTAGCGGTGGCTTGCAGACTATTGAAATAACAAAAAGATTTAAAAACTTGTGTTTGTATCTGAAGTAAAACATGACTCATACGTATGCCGAATGATCACAGACGAGGCCAGAGATGACGAAACTTTTGGCAGTTGAGGGTCCAAGTTTATGGAATAAGAGTACTACATACTTATGTCTGAAAGAGGAATTAGGTGTTTTTATCAGAAAACAATTTTTAAATTTCATTTTAATTTATAGTTATTCACAATGATTTGTTTTGAAATTAAATTGAGTTTATAACAAAGGTAAAGATGAATATGAATTAAATATCATTAGAGCTCTTCTTCTTATACGAGAACTTCTTCTTCGTGGGGTATTAAATTGCCTTTTGTTAGAAGTATAGAGTAACATTTGCAGTTAATATTGCCGATTATCTTTGATTTTAGATATAAATACGTAGATCAATTATCTCAAAAAGAAACTCATACTTTATAATTATTTTGATCTTTTACATTTTTGAGTATCCGGCTAGCCACCATTAGGGTGTGTGGCAGGGGGTGAATACACACTAGACTATTGTTGACCCGCAATACCTTTCCTCCTAGCGCTGTCGGAAAAACCTTATTCTGATCCCTTAAATCTATCGGTTCTACACTTGATCTCTCTAATTTTATTGACATGATCTCTTCTACCGTAGTAAGATGTGGGTATAAATACATTTTCACCATCACTGCTAAAAATACTCCCTTCAAATTTATGCAAAGAGCTTCAATCTGTAATTTAACCTTCGTTCCATGAGTGATTCCCCGCCTAACTGCTCTAATATTTTGGATACGCTATTAAGTTTGTCATTACAACGTTTCACAAATCTAGCTCCTTTACGCTGCGCGCGATCCAATTCGGCAATCAATCCAATTTCGTTAGGATCCCATATCCTTTCAGCATAACGTTTCTCTTTGACCTTTTCATCACACTCACCTAATACTCGACTAATAAATCCTAATTTTTTTGTTCGCTTGTCCAGATACAGGCATTCCCCGTATGTGTTTCACCCAGGAGAGGTCATGAATGATAGTAATGCCTGCGTATTAAATAGTATAAAAATTCCATTTCGGCGTTCCCGACACAGTAGGCTTTTTGGAGGGAATCGCTCTTTTTCCAACAATTCATTTTTACGCACTTTTTTAAGTTTCATTTTAATTGCAAAGAATCATATGCCCAGTATCTAGTAGATGAACGTATTTGAATATTGCAATTTTCCTCTGAACTGATAAACACTTTTTTCCATTTTTATCTATTCCAATTACATTTAATTTCTTCAAATTGGGCATAAGTGCCATCATATCCATAAGTCTACAGGCAGATCACCAGCACGTCGGCAATTGGAAAATAGATGGAAAATGTTTATCTTGGCGTTCAAATGTTTGCGGGCTACTTGGACTGAGTTGGCCACTCTTGGGGTCCAGAAAGCCCTCGATCACCTACTACGGGTGTCCATTCCATGGAAAGAGATTCGCACGTTATCAGAAGTATACGTAAGTCTCATCAAACTCGGTAAATGGATATTTAAAACGATTTTCTAATGTCAGGCATTTCTGATTAAATGCCTTCAACTCGTCGTTAATTGTATATTTACTAATTAATGTAACCTATTATGCATGGGATTTATTGAGGAATAATTTAAAAGATAAACATTGCATTCTGTAAATATATCATATATATTATTAAAAAAATATACGAAAGAATGAAATAAGTAAGGATAAATATTGTATGTAATTTACAAAATGTAAGTAACATAGTAATGTCTGAATGCAACAATTTCAGAGTGTAAAACTCTTTCCCCTTGACCGGGATTCGAACCAGGTTCCCTCATGGTCCAGTCGAGTGCTTTAGTCAGTTCAGATATCGAGGCGTCCTCTAAAACTCTGAAAGGTCACCGTTGAGCAATCTTCCGCAGTTTCTTTGCTAATGTCTGAATGTTTAAGTATTAGGTTTGTTGAAGCATGGTGACGCTTATATTTCTTCAAGAATAGTCACTTGTATTTCTACGAATCAAAAACGTATTCATTATAAGTTAATCTACCGGTTAAAGTGGGTTTTGGATGGATACAACTACCAAATAAATATTTTGTGACTCCTAACAAAACACAAAATCCATCATCCTACTCTACATCAGGTCCCTCTTCAGCTCTGAGTAGTTTCTTCCTCCCTTCATCCCGTCCAACATCCCTATCCTGTTCCTTCCCTTTCCTCTTTTGCCCAACATTCTACCCTCCATCACAGTCTTCAACATCCCACTGCCGGTCAACACCCCCTTCATCCACTTTTCCTGCCTCCATAGGATTTCTCCCAACAAACCACTCTCTTCGCTCACAATTCCAAGTACTTCCTCATTTGTTTTCTTCTCTGTCCATTTCACCTTCTCCATTCTTCTCCACACCCACAATTCAAAAGCCTCCAATCTACGTCTATCCTCCTGCTTCAATGACCACGTTTCCGCTCCGTACATAGCTACGCTCCATATCAAAGTTTTTACGAGTCTTTTCTTAATATCCTTACTCAACGTCCCTGTCATCAACTCCCTCCTCCTTGTGAAAGCCTCTTTGCCTAGCGCAATTCTTCTCCTTCCGTCCCTACTACTTTGACCGTGTTGGTCCAAAGCACTTCCGAGATACGTAAACTGTTCTACCTGCTCTAGATTTTGCCCTCCTAATTTAATGTTTTTTAAAAAATGTTCGTAAACTTACAGGATTCCCACCGTGAGGGCCCGGGCCCGTATCCCGGAGGCGGCAGATTTTTCAGGGCTATACCGATCACTACTTGAGGTGCTTTGTGGAGACTACATTTAGTGAGTGAGACGTCCGTCGGATGGGAGGTTAAATTGTGTTAACCCTTGGTGCCTTTCTTTAAGAGTAGGCTAATGCCGAGGCCGGGTTTCTCACCATCCTTCATCCTTTCCCATTCATCCCTAACGGAGCAAATGACCTCAGCTATCGATTGCCTCCTCTAATTACTACTACTAGGAACGAGGAGAGGCTGTCATTAACTGTTCTCTTGGAGATTTTCTGTACTACAGTTTTACAGTTTCTGTAAACTGTAAAAATACGTAACTTATCTCTAACTGCTAACAAATATCCACCCTTCTTTCTTACTTCTAGATAGTGTTAACCTTGCTGTATAGCCCACCAACCTCACCCTTTCCCTGCTAAATTACGCCTTTAGCGGTGTCTAAACCAAGTGTTGGTGATGACTGCAGAACGCAATTGCTTTCTCCCCGCAGTCATTCCGCGGACTTCAGCCGTAGTTCCCTACCCCAATGCCATCTCTTGCTTCGCCTATCGTCGCATTCAAATCCCCCAACACTATGAAATGTTTCCCTGTGGGAACACAGGCGATTATGTCCTCTAACTGATCGTATATTTTCTCTACCTCTTCCTCTGTTATAGTTTATAATTCTATCAATAGTAACTGCAAGATTTGTTACCGTTTCTCAATAGGGAATAACTTCATTTGTAACAAGGAATCGGCTGGAGTGTTAGGCGTCTTATTCGTAACTCGTTCATGAACCATGGGGCCCATGTGGGGGCGGTAGAGGGTGGGATGGGGATGGACAGAAAGGGATTGAGGCATGGTTGCTGCTTGCTCGTTATCGTCGGTGTTTTGGGCTGATTGCACTTGCAATATAAATATCAACAACCAATCACTGATTACACATGCCCTTCTATTTAACCCTACTCTTAATCTCCACCTGCTGCTTGCTTGTGGGTTTGTGATGGGCTGAGGTATGGAATTTTTTGCCGAGGGGGTGATGCGTAATGCATATGAAAATGTGACTGGGGTGGGAGAAATGATGGAAGCGAAGGATAGGAAGGACGAAGTTGTATTAAGGGGAAGGGATTGGATTTTTAGGTGAATCCATGCAATATTGCCAAGCGATAAAAATCTTCAGTGTATCTAGGCGAAAATAAGGGTTTCAGGGTATATTGGGAGAGAGAATCTAGTTCAAGGAGGCCAATGTCGAGATTGCACATGAAGGACTGAACTTACTTCCCTTGGCGCAACCTTTAAATTGAATGTAGTGGCTATTGCTGCAAGTGAAAGAGTTACCGGAGAATATAAATTTAGTAAGTTGTAAAAGGAAATCTGCGCTAGGGAATTTTGGAGTGTGGCGTTTGGAAAGGAAGAGCTGAAGAGACAAGGAGAGACCTTCATCGTTGGGGATACATGTACATGTATATAGGGAGTTCACGTCAATAATGGCCATAATTAAGTCTGTATTTTTGGGTAAAGGAAATAGCATCAAGTTATTTCAGGATATGCTGTATTTTATGCATGGCGTCAGGGGGTGGACAAGTGGTTGCAGAAGGTAGTCAACAAATGCGGGGAAGCGTTCTGTTGGCGAGAGTTCCGAGAGGTAACAATCGGTCGACCAGGAACGTTGGGTTTAATTTTAATTTTTATATTTTAGTACCCTGCAAGTTACCGCTAGAATGCGCGGCAAATTTAAAGTAATTAGACTATTTAGACTACGTGAGCACCATAAAGGTGCTATCTTTAAAATTAATGTTTATATGTATAACTATTATAGAAATACTAAAATCAATAAATAAATATTATTTATATATATATATATATATATATATATATATATATATATATATATATATATATATATATATATATATATAACACTTAGCACTAGTGTACACAGACAAAAACACAGAAACACACTAAAAAGAGACTCACTATTTTTCGAATTTTCGGTGGTCGTGACCACCTTTATCAAGGAAGAAAGGGACAGAACTGAAGGGAATACGAGGGCTGGAGCGAAGGATGGAAGGGGAAAGTGGGGAGAGAGTTCCGAAGGGACGGGTTTGGAGGGGCAGCGTTAGAAGGGTGGGGAAAATGTAGAAGGTGATGGGGGTGGAAGGGGGATTAAAATATAATTGGAGCAGGGTAATTAATGCCTAATATTGATTCCTGGCCAATTCCAGGGCTCCAAGAGCCAGATGAAGGATCGCTCTAATGTTTTCAGTTTCAGTGGAGGCTCATAGGGTGGGAGGGATGCTAAGATGGATACACTATAGCATTTATCAAAGGGAGTGTTGTGTTCGGAGGCGTGTTTGGGAATAGGGAGCATATCAATTAAGGAAGAGTTTTTGCATGAGGCTCGGTGGTTGTTGATTCTGATATTGAGGGGTAAAAAATCATAATGCCACCGCCAACCTTTTTCCCAAATGCCCCTCAGTTACTTTCAAACGCCCCGCCAACCTATCCGATCTCCTCAAATCAACTAATTCACTCCTTAAATCCCCAACCCGTCCTAAAACCACTCCCACGACATGCAATAAACCCAGATGCAAAACATGCCCTATTTTCAAAACCAAAATCCCATCCCTCTCCCACCCGCTTTTAAACTCTCTCCCACCAATTCCCTCCTCTACTTGCTACTTGCACATCTAGCAATGTAGTGTACCTTTTGAAGTGCCAACTTTTCCCTGCCTATTATATTGGGCAGTGCACCAAGTGTCTCTTCCTTGATAAAGGTGGTCACGACCACCGAAAATTCGAAAAATAGTGTCTCTTTTTTGTGTTTTTCTGTGTTTTTGTCTGTGTCCACTAGTACTAAGTGTTATACATTATTATTCACGTCCGTGAGACTTTCAAAAAGTGTTATATATATAACACTTATATATATTCATATATATATACATATATATATATTCATATATATATATATTCATATATATATATATTCATATATATATATATTCTCACCTTTATGTTGGTGGCTGAATCAGGCAGGGATTCTAGGATGCTGAGGGCAAAACACTGGTCTAATGACAGGTTGTGGGAATTGGCGTGTGAAGGGATAGGAAGAGAAGAGAGTGAGGCAGAATTACAGGAGTACCGGTGATTATTCATTCGAATGGATAAGGGGGTAATGCATTCGCCTATGTACATGGGTAGAGGTGAGAACTCGTGAATCCGCCTACGTATTAGCTTTCCGTTCTTTCAAAATTCCTACCCTTAACCATCATCTTTAATTTCCCTCCCAGCATCCCTCCACACCTCCCCTCCCCACCCATACCCCTTTTCCCTCTCTAGCATATTTTCCGTCTCACTTGAAGAAGGCCTCTGAGAGGGCCGAAAGCTCGAACAATTCACCGTGCGAGTAACTTTTAAATGTTGCTATTCTTTTCTATTTGTGTTACATTGTATCGGCCCATTATTGTGCCGCTCGTGTGAGTTTTTCCTTACAATCGTTATATATATAAAAATATATATATATGTATATATATGTATATATATATATATTTATTTATTTATTTATAACTGAAAATGTTGAAATGTAGAGCTATTTTTTGTTCCATTCCCCTCGTGTTTCGCTAAATCAAATATTTCAGGGCAGTTTTGCGATACTAAGAGACGTTGATACAATAATTTCCAAAAGCCCACCTCATGCTATCAATACCACGCAGTGACTTGGGCAAAGGTCAAACCTTCATGTTTGCAGTGGAGCGAGGTACAACGCTCGCAGACCAAGGGTCTCCCAACTGTTGAACGCCGACGATCGAGGGTGTTTTTTTATTTTTCCGCACTTAACGACTCGCCAGGGGTTGCATTCACACTTTTGGAAATCATCGTCCATGGTAATATTGTGATAGTCAGGCAGCGACAGATTCGTGAGTTAGGGCGTGCTCGGAAGCCAACACAAGATACTGAGGTCACCGCTCCGATGCCAGGGACCTCCGCGGGTCTGGCCAAACGGTTTGCCGCGGCTTCTCAACATGACTGTCGGCTGTGCGGGGGTCGGTCGCCCCCTTCTGAGGTCCACCCAGGAGTCTCACGAGATGCCGCGGTGTCGGAAGGAGTGGGGGTTCGGGTGGCGTTGTTTGGGGGGCGGGGGAGGCAGCATGTTGCCATAGGAAATGCATGGGAAGAGGATCGAGGCCAGTCGTTATCATTCCGCAGCAGGCTCTCGGGTAATTGAGCGCCATCGCTCACCCTTTGAGGCCAATGGCATCCCAGGGAACAGCACGCGGGCGGCGGGGCTCAGCTGCGACGGCCACCCGTCTCAGCTGAGTCCGACCCCTCCCCCCCCCCCTACTGCCCCTCCGCCCCGACCATCGTCCCGGTCAGCCCCTCGCTAAAGCAGCAGACCGGTCGCATGCACCAACGCATCAGTGTTTGCCGCGAGATGGAAATCTGTTACGAAGCACGAATGACCAGTCTCGTGTTTATTCTTCGGAGTTAGATAACGGGGCCCGTTGAGGGCGGACGAAATGATGAATCGGCATTCTCGTCAGAGTTGGTTTTTAGGGCACAGTTAGTGTGGCCCCAGTGCATTTTCTTTAGTTGGACCAAAATGAATGTGTGATATTAGTCATATTGAGGGATCACGAAGCGACGCTCGTAGGAGTGAGAGAGGCGAGGGATTGTGCATACGTACGCAGGCAGAGAGTGGTGAGTGCGTCGTGCGTGGGAGCCATGCGAGGAGTGCAGGGAGAGAATGAAAACAGAGACGCAAAAGGAGATGAGGGAATGAATGGAAGCTGGCCGCACTGTTGGCGCCATTGTTCAATATTTTGGAGGCTAATGGAGAGGGTAGAAGGGGAATCAGGGGAAGAATATTGTAGGTGAAAGAATTATTTGTAAACGAGAAGGTGAATGATTATAATTGCGCGTAGAAAAACGAAAACAAAGAATATTATAGATGACTTTAAATAGACAGCAATGGTGCATGATGGGACCGCATCTTGGTCTTTGCAAGCTGGAGGATGAAATTAATTTTGAGGGTTTTGGGAAGTGGATGTGGAAGAAGCAGGAGGAGGGGGGGAGATAAAGGGTGGCGTTTGAAGTATTTTAGAAAGTCGCTTGTGAAGGTATGAAAGAAAAAACCCTGGCGGGGGAAATATTGATAAGTTCATGTATTGGGATTCTTGATAAGATGGTAGTGGAAGGGAGACGTGGGGAGAGGTAGGAGGGGGCGTAGCGAGGAGGAGAGCTTTTTGGGCAGAATGAAGGTGCGTGTGGAGTGCCGCTGAGACCATGACGGAAGAGGGGTGAGAATGAAGGAAGAAATAAATAAACCAGAGAAGAGGAAAAAAGAAGTCCTCGCGTAAAGAAAGACATAGCTCTTGGGGAACGTCCAATACCTGCCGCATTAGTAGACTACCATTGACTTGAATCATTGCCAACTTAAGGGTAATTCTAATTTAGAATCATTCTGCGGAAAGTATAAATTTTAGGAATATGTGATGTGAAAAATGTAACCTACTCCTCGTTCCGTTTCCTTTTTTAAGTTGCGGCGAAGAAAGGGGTTTGTTGGGAGAAATCTTTTGGAGTCAGGAGAAATGGATGAAGGGCGGTTTGATCTGTGGTGGGATGTTGAAGACTGTAATAGAGGGGAGAGTGTTGGGCAAATGATGAAAGGGAAGGAACAGGATAGGGATGTCGGACGGGATGAAGGGAGGAAGAAAGTACTCGGAGATGAAGAGGGACTTAATGTAGAGTAGGTTGCTGGAGTGTGTTTTGTTAGGAGTCACAAAATATTTATTTGGTGGTGGTGTCCATCCTAAAACCTACCCTTGCCGGTAGATTACCTAATGATAATAATATACCAACTTTGTCCGTGATATCTGGGAAAAATATATCTTCATTTAGACGGCGTTTTCTTGGGATTTGTCATCAAAATTAAGTTTTAGTAATTCTAACAAAATTTTGATAAATAAACAATATTTCGACATTCTTTTTAAAACTTGCCCTTCTTTCACGCAATATGAAAATATTGAAATGTGTATACCGTCATTTACAATAATGCTAAATAAATACTCTGGATGTTTTGACCAATACGTTTTTGGGAAAAATAAAAAAAATTGATTTTAGCACGTGTTATCGATGAAATTTTTGCCGTCTGCTTTTCTAAATATGTTTTATAAACATAAAATTAAAGCTGTATGTACTTACTTTGGAATAAATGATGCATTGTAAATAAAGTGTGATATTAGCAACATGAAATGAAGAAAACGAAACCTTTAGAAATTTGCAGTTTTATAATAAACGATATCAACTAAATAACGCACATTTGGACTCAACTGCCAACCCCCAAACCTCCGTCCTGATGTGAGAATTACATACACCGTACAGGGCTTAGTATTGGGTGAATTCTACCATCACCCACCAAACCGACCTTACGGTTAAATACTGTGTTTAAGGTTTTTATATTATGGATGATTAAATCACATCAAAGCTAATTGATTAATAATAACTGCTGTGAGTCATTCATTAACCGAGATTGTTATGTTGCAAGATTCCTGGGTACGTAGTGCAAAATATTTTCCTGAGTTTGTCATATCTCATACATAATGTATCTGTAAGTAAAACAATGAATCATCATGGTGGCATGCGATTGGTTAAACTCATCCACATGAAGTAGGACTTCTTATTCAGGCTTTCTCTTCTTCCATTTGTCTCGCATTTGTACAACCAAAACTATTCTAATCGGTATTCTCATCTAAATTTTAACCCGTTTCAAATTCTTCTAATAAAGTCGAAGACGTTGCCTTGAAAGGGAACCAAAAATAAATAAACGGAATAAGTTAAATAGTTTCTTTGAAATAATTCTCAACGCATTTAAGTTAAACGCCTTACCAACATTTTTTTCGATGTTGAGACTTGGGCAAAATTATATGTAAAACTTAAATGTTTTACGTTATATTTTGTTTAAGAACCGGTTGCAAAAAAAATAATGTAAAAGGTAGTATCACTTATTGTCACTTATTTTGAGGTGATGCTCGAGCCGCTTGGATTGCAAATAGCAATTCTGATTATTAATTACATTAACACTGATTGGGGCATGCATATATTGGTGAGAACATGTAATGTTGTAATATTTGTCTCTTCTCGCGTCATCCGTTTAATTTCGATCATAGAGTAGTTGTAATGTTTGTAATGCGGCATCGAGAAGTAATTTCAACATGTAGTAGTAGTTGTAGCAGCAGCAGTCGAAGTTGGTTTCTTTCAAAATTTGAATTGAAAGTAGCAATTGATTAACCTCACTAAAAATGTTGTTTCGGAGAACACTTAGATAAAAACCATAAACACAGTAATTAACCCGAAGGCCGGTCACTTCGATAGGATACTCATTTTATAACATAACTTAAACCGAAGAATCCATTCGCCAGCGAGTCGTTCGAAGTATGTGATTTACGACGTGAATGTGAACGAAAAAGTTTTCAAGACACGATGACGTAATAGGCAGGGAAACGATCTCTCATGGCCATTAGGGGTTGACCAAATTGCTTTCCGTGTAATCCTCTTTTCTGTATGAATTAAAAGTAGTCATCTCGTTCCATTTTATATCTTAAAGCACAATTTATTGGTACGATTAAGCAACATGAATAATGTTACGTTGCATTAATGTTTAATTTTGATATCGTTCACGATAATGGTTTACTAGTTATCTTAATCTGTGCTTAAGGCTATAAGTCGGCCGTAATTTTCTTTTTCATTAATGTTGTGTTTTTAAAATAAGAGGGTCATCCGGAAAGTAGTACCCGTTCGTGAAATAAAAAGACAAAAGTAAATATTAACAAACATAAAAAATTTTATTTGAAAGAGGATACTTTAAACTACTTCTCAACATAATCTCCAAGCAAATTAAGGCATTTGTCATAACGTGTGACAAGTTTCTGTATTCCTGCTGCATAGTCCTTCGCCGCCAGCTCATTGAGATACGCGAGGGACCCATCTTGCATAAAAATTTGCATAATGCAGATGGTGTTTAACAATTTCATGAACAATTGTTCGAGAAACATTGGGAAAATGCTCACAGATGTCATCAATTGTGACGCGCCGATCGTTCCTCACGAATTCGTCAACTGAGCTCACCAGTTGGTCTGTAATGACAGACGGTCTCTCCGAACGCTCATCGTCGTGTGTGTTCCCCCTCCCCATGTTGAAGTTGCGACACCACCGCCGAACAGACGACTCGTCCATTACATTGTCTCCATACACCTCCTTTAATTGGCGATGAATATCACATGGGCGAACGTTTCTTGCATTGAGGAATTTAATCACTGCCCTCACTTCACAACTGGCGGTGTTCTCAATTTTTTTAAACATTGTAAACAATCACAGAAACAACACAGGCAATGCTAGCGTCACGCAACTTGGCTCAGAGAAGGCAGACAAGCCACTGAAGCTATCTGACCTCGTCCAGCGGCTACTCGCGTCGTCAGCACTTCATGCGGCACGAACGAATACTACTTTCCGGATGACCCTCGTACATAATCCAATTGCGTAGTCTCATCAAATAAGACGTCTCGAGACTACGTCGTCAGCTTCCGATATGCTCCCGTTCAATGTCCTAGGAATACTTGCCCAGCCTTCGTGCTCATTCCGTGCCGAAGACGCCCGCTGCCTCCTTCGACTCTCCCGCCCTCCCATTGCTTTCATCACGGCCGAATACATCAACTCGACATCCTCCTCCCTCTCCCCCTCATCCTCTGCACATTCGAATTCTACCCTAGAACCCAACCTCGGTCTTTTTGCACAACGCTGGGCGTTTTTTCTCCCTTCACTCGACCCACCTTAGGGAGGGAGGGAGACCCCACTGACCCCACAACCACGTTCTACACACCCCTGATTGAGGATCCGGAATCAATCGTCATCCATAACCTCTTCTTCCTCCCCTAGCTAAAGTTTCCTGCCATAAATTGAGTATCTCACATCAAGTGTTCGTGTATCTATCCATCTTCTCCTCACGTCCGCAGTGCTTTCACCATTTTCATCGAGCATTCTTCCCGAATAAGCAGCGTGTTCCAACCGGCCCTAATTTGCGATCGCCTGCTCTTTTAACCTGGCCTTCCCATTTCACGAGGATCGCATTACTTTTCTTTATCTCGTCAATCTGGATCGCATAATCTTTCATCCCCGTCCGGCAGAGGGTCCAAGAAGAGACTAGCCATCCCTTCGCCTGGGAGACTAACTGAAGATCGACCATCCGCAAAACTCACTGACGTAATCAGCACCCCACCCCTCCTTTCTCCCTCCCCCCACTCTGACATCTCCTCCCCCATCCTAGGGGTGGGTGCGTGCCGAGGAAGGGCGGCCGGTGACGTTTGGGTCGTCCTTCGCCCTCAACTCCCATCCAGGTCATTTTCTTCCGACGCCCCACCCTGGGAACACCTGTGATTCACGCGAAGATCTCGGAAAGATGTCAATCCCCCTCCCCTCTCTCTCTTCCGCTTGTCCATTTAATGGAAATACAGTAACGAGTTCAAGCAAGGAGTTGTTTTGTTGACTTTCGAGACCTCTCTCGTTGTCCTTTTTTCATGATGTTACCTCGTACGCATACGAGACGACAATCTCGGAAGAATATATAAATCTAAAGAATGAGTCTTATCCATCTTATTTGGAGCATTATTTAAAATCCTGGTTTGGGAGAAGTGAATGCACGCGAGTGATTTCATTGCATTATGGGACTCGTGCATTTCCTCGCAGTTTTCCTCGGGCTGGATGAGCGAGCGAATGAATGGATGGATGGATGCTTGCTTCTGCGCATGCGTGGTGCGTCCCGTCGCCTTTCATTATCGAGTGTTCGGAAGTGTTCGTTTAGTGTGCGCGTGGAAGGAAGTTCCGGGGGATTAAGGCGGCCTGCGTCGCCTCCGAGGTCGCCCCTCAATCTGAGTCCTCCTCCACCCCCCTCCCGCCGAAAGGAGTTTCCCTCGGCGAAAAACTCTTTTGTGTCGGTGGATCGGTGGGGGTGCGGGGGGTTCGCCTAATTTGTTCCCCGCGGTGATCGGAGCGTTCTTTTGAGGCCATCGCCTTAACCCCCTTAACCCCCCCTCTCCCAACCGTATCCTCCCCCACCCTCCCATTTTATAGTCGGCCATAGTCGTTTGCAGGAGAACATTTGCGTTGCCCCTGGCAACCTAGCTACGTACGTCAAACTGGTCTACTCAGTGCTATTAGTCCTTCCTGTGCGCCCGCCGTCGCTCTCATTGAGACCAATTATCAAATGCCTCGCGTTCGCTGAGGAACGGGTGGGTCGCCATCGCCCCGTCATCGTCGGGCGGGCAGCGCAACCCCTTCCCCCATTCCCCCTCCTCCCATCGCTAACATCCGCCGCTTTACCGCCCGTGTCGCTTTTTAAAATCGTTGCTTTTGGAGAAAAAACGCGAATGGCCGTCGTTCTCTTGAAACGGATCAAGTGATCGCTTTGAAGTCGTGGCAATGAAGTAATGTAAAAAAGTCATTTGTAAAATGAAAGGATTTTTGCATGAATGTATGGACCACTGTGGATATGGGTTTGCATGCATGTGTTGGTTTTGACTGTGGTTTTGTTCTCTTTTACGGGTGGCGACCTAACACCCCCCGCCACGCGCCCTTGCGGCGGCTTGCGGGGTATTACGTAGATGCAGATGACATTCAAAGACGAACGCTCATCGTGGAATAGTCGGATATACGTCAAGTGCGTTTGTCTAATTTACCGGGATCTACTTATTAATGCCTTTAATCATGATTTCAATAAATCCAAGAGTCTTCAGTATTGCCTTCGATCCCTCTTAGAAATTTGGTTTTTTAAGATTTGGGGGACTTTACGGAGAATATCTGAAAAGTAACTTCAAACATAGCCCAAAACATTTGTTCTTTTCGGCAAAATCACCGCATCAATCCCTTCCCTCTCTTCGCCTCTTTGACACCAATGCATCCATCCATCCTCGCCCATGAGGCTCTCTGCTCCGATTTCTGTCTGCCGCTCTGCGATTTATTCATTAAGCACGTTCCTCACTTTTTCTACTTCTCGCATTTCAATCCTAACGACGCCTTTGACATCTTCTTCGTAAATTTCGTCTTCCATAGTCAGAGTATCTCTCCGTTTTAACTCTCTTTGTCTCCTTACCGTATCCATCTAACACTTTCTTCATCTTCCGCCCCAGCAAGCGAATGTCCTCCACCTAGCTGCCATTTCTCCGGTGTGCCCAATGGGAGATTGTCTTTTTCCCCCATTTTAAACTTTCATAACCACACGAAGGATTTTTCAACCTAAAAGGCGGGGAATATATTCGGGGGCGCTAGGGTCCAGGGTAAGGGTTTTCGTGGAAGAGATCCCAGAAAGAATTTCTTTCAAAAAGGATATTTAGGAAATGATGTGTTAGTTTCAGATGGAGGAACGAATCATCCAAAGCGATCCACCGCGTGCATCCGATTGGCAAACTCATGATTGGAGAGGTGACCTGCTTCTCCGCGTAATGAAGCTGGTCCAAGGCCCACTCTCGTTCGGTCAGCGGCCGGTAGCCCAGTTCCCGGCCATTGTGTGCCGTCCGCAGGATCATCGGTGGTCCTCTTTTGAGTTTGGTCACCGTGGTGGTGGGTAGGTCATGGCTCATTGAAAGGAAGGGGAGGCATGGATATTGTGTCCTGGGCGATGAGGGAGGTCTGCGTCATAATAACGGCCGCGGGATGAGAGGAGAGGCGGAATTCTCGAGGATTGCGTCAAGGAACGGAGAACGTGAATTGGGAGCGGTTCTAAGATGAAGCCGTCTCATTTGAACACCTCTCTCTCATCGAATCATTTTGAAGAACATATGTACCTACCTGTATGGAGTCGACTACAGTTCGTGACATGGTGATGTGCCCAAAACAACCGGCCAAAACTATGTACATAATTTTGATGGTATATAGTTCCGCGTAGGTAAGGTTGTTGTAGTGGCTCGTGTTAAGGATTTCCACCCCGTGGGCTTGGGTTCGTACAATGGTAGTGACAGATATTTTGAGGATATTCCGATACCTACTAGGGGTGCCGCGTGGGCAGCATACGGTATCTCTGGATATCGTATGACGTTAAATTTTAGACCCCTGGCGTCTTTCGTTAGGCACTGGGTTTTTCTCATTCCCTAAAGAATCTTAACCCTACCGAATTTCCCACCTGTCCCTAATGTTGCCAGTGACCTCGGTCGCCTCCCGTTATTACTACTTCTATATTGAGAGATTCTTACGGCAACATTATAAAAGTACCAGCCGATCGAAAATCAAAGTCGTGCTCCTGGTTTTCTTTGGTGTCGAATGTGTTGCGAATCATGGATTTCTTCCTGAAGGGCGAACAGTAAATGCTGAGTGTTCTACCTTACAGTTCTCGTAAAGCGTTGGAGAGATCGCGTGCGACCAAATTTGACTCGAGGCGATGGATGGATGGATCCTTCTTAACCATGACAATGCATGCACCTGCACATTCAGCGTTGATTGTTCGCCCTGTTTCTGGAAAAAAATTCAATCACCTTGATCCTTGATCATCCTCCTAATTCGCCAGATCTCTCGCCCCCTGCCACTCTTTCCTATTCCCCCAAAATGCAAAAATGTGATGAGGGGACATCACTGGGAAGATGTGGACACAATAAAGCAAGAAACGACGGGAAAACTAAAAATCCTAACTTCCGAGGACTTCCATGGGTGCTTTGCTAAACAGTTGAAAAGAAGATGGAATGAGTGCATAGCAACGAATGGAGAGTAATAAAATTAATAAATAAAATTAATGATACAAAGTATCTTTCCACTGTCCTTTATTTGCGTACAACCGGTTACGACGCTCAAGCGTCATCATCAGTTTGAAAGCGGACAAAAACGATTTCGACTAAATTTTGCAAATTAGTTTTTATCGCCTCAGTTCGCGTATTTATTGGACATACCTCGTGCATGACTGTAAAGGAACTGATGTAGTGGCATATGATGAATTGTTCGATAATCGGCAAAGATATTGTTGATGATATTTCATATGCCCAATGTGCTCAGTTGGCGTAGGAGTTCTACGACATTGACGTCATTGTTCGACGCATCCGGTATTGTCAATTTAATCTTCAGTCCGTCCTCGGGCAAGTACCGGCTGGAAAATAGCCGCCATTTCCCTAGATATCTCACATGGTGGAGGCTTCCTGACGTCTACTGAAGCTCCAGACATCTCCGATTCCCCTTATCCTTTTTTCTAGCTTTCCTCTATCTTCCCCTTCGTAATTCTACATGCTGTTTTAGTAATTTGTAGCCAAATAAATTTGGATTTCTCTTTGACATCTGCCATTAGAGGCCCTTTCATCTTCCACCCTCGAGAAGACCTCTCCCCCCTCATTCTTCATCCCATTAATTCCATTTCGCCCCAGCCCTCTTCATTTCCCCCACGACCGAATTCCATAACCCTCCCAATCCTCCTTCCCCTTCCATTCGTTGTTCATCCACTTCTCATATCCGCAAATCCGTTGCGCCTCACGCGATACACTCGGACACGTCTTTCCTAGCGAGGCATGCATTTCTCTAATCGTTAAGCAGTCCTTTCTGTTTTTTAAGTGGTTATAATACACGTATGCTGCGTCGTTATCTTGTGTTTTTTCCTTCCTTCTTTATCGTTACATTTACGGTTGACAAAAGGTGATTAAATCGTTGGTTTCTTAGTTTTCCTTCCACTTAACACGAAATCGGCTTAGGTTTTCCACCAGGTTAGATTTTAAGCAGCCGAAGTATGCCGCATTGCACGTACAATGCCATGCGGTCAGCAAGTTCAGTGACGAGAATGATGACAGAGTTAGCTTCCCAAACGTGGAGGGCGATATCACTAACCTGGTGGAATTCGAGATAATTTCTTGCTTCTCCGGAAATAACACCAAGTCCTGATTTTCTCTTTATTGAGAATGATTTTTTTTAATAATAGGATGACGAAACAAAAAAGTTCTCTTCTAGGAGTATCGATGAGAAAGAATTGAATTGGGAGAGTTAAGGGGATATTTTTTCCTTGGCTATTGGGGAGTTCGAGGAGTCGGGGCTTTTTTCCGTTACCCAGCAATGCTCATGCATGGCCCATCGATTGAACATTTTGACCTTTGAAAAGAAACGGAAATTAAGGATAAATATAGTATTAAATGGGTCAAGCAACCTGTTCGACTCCCCCTAGTTTATTTGCATTAATTAAATTACTTTATGGTATCACAATGCCATGTGTCACCGGAACCTCGTAAGAGGTTTACTAGATACTGTAGGAATTACATTTATGATTTCAGATTGATTGGTTTTTATGTGATCAGGAAGATTGGAAAAAGGTCTCAAAAATCATCATTTACCGAGTGAAATTGAGTTTTTCTTTGGCGAACGTTCAGCCAGCCTCAGATGAGGAGGGCGCGAAGCTAAAGGCGAGAGTACATCCGAGGGATAATGTTTCATTGCTTACACGCCTACCTGCTGCTTCCCTAGGAAAGCTTTCATATCTTTTTGCGGAGCTATCCATTTATGGAGCTACAATGGATATTGTTTTTTTTTAGATATTTTAGTACCGTGAAAGCCCCCGCTAGGGTGTGTGGCAGGGGATGAGTACACACCAGACTAAATTTGACCGAAATATTTTTACCCCTACTACGGTCGGACAATTTGATTCTGATACCTAATAGTTCGTGGAAAAAATGAAATATTTAATTTATCTGTTCTGCACTCAAATCTCTCTTGCAGAATATCTCCTGCCCTGCCTACCGCACCAGGTCATTGGAAATTGGAAAAAATGAAATAGAAAACGATAAAGGGGTGATGAAGGAGAGTAATTGTATATATTATTTTAATACTGTCACCGGTAGAATAGCATTAATTGTTAAAATGGTTAATTACAGCGTGTGTGGAGATATGCAGCTTTCTGTAAATTCCTTTCGAGTTTAGGGCCATCCATGTACCATCTCCTGGGCTACCCCAAGTGCGTAGTGGGCCAAGGGAAGGAAGCGAGACAATGGCTGAAGAGCCTAGTTCGGTCGAGGAAGCGGCCGGGGGAGGCGAAGGAGGGAGGGTACCATTCTCTAGTATTATGCCTTGTCTAAATCATAGAAATATTTAAATGTGCGTCTACTCTGAATGTGTGTGAAAATGAAAAGTCCGCCCTCCTCCTCGAAGGCCTTGTATTTACGAAAAACATTTTATAAAAACTTTTTGACATGGATTAATGCAGTTCTTCCACGGTTGTAACACGCAATCCGTCCAGTTAATGCTTTAAGCTAATTTTTCTATCCATTTTAATCTTTTTCTTCGAATTATATTTCTCAATAACTTCTTAGGACAGATGGAAGTAAATTGAAAATGATAACTTCTTTCAAACGTCTATGTAGACTTTTCTTGATTTTCTTTATGCGAAAACACGCAAGAACCAGGAGAAATAAAAAATATCAGGTCTCAATAACCGGACAAAAAGTGGATGGCTGCCATACTGCTTATTGTTGGGAAAGGTCTCGACTCTGCTCGTCTTCATTTTAAATGGATCCTTAATTACGGCGCCGCGACAGGAGTACTTAAACTGGTCGGGCCATTGAAATGGCTGGAGTAGTCAGGGCGCCCCTGCTTCCCTTGCCCAGAACTGTGACGTGGACGTGGAATGTGTCGTCGGCGTTTGCCGAGGACGAACTCCCGAGGAATTATTCTTCCTCCTCCTCTGGTATTTGGCGACATTCGAAGAATGAAGGGTCCCTTTCATCCCTTTTCCTGGAGCCGACGGAGGCAGTCATCGCTCTCTGCTTGGACTGGAGTCTGTTCAGTGCACATTTCTCCTAGCGCCTATTTTCCGCATCAAACGAAAACTGCAGCGCATGGACTTTTTGTTTATTTATTCGAGTACCCCGCCAGGGCGTGTTTATCGGCGAAATTGCCGATGAATAGGATCCTGAGCGTCTTTTCCTTTGGAAATACTTTTGTGTCGCTGCATGAGGAGAGATTTCCATCTCTAAAAAGGTTGAGATAACCAGAAACGTACACGTACGTGGGCAGTCATTCCTGCTATTCTCTCACGCCATCTTTTGAAGACAATTCAAAGTAAAAATGCAGCACGCAGACCTGCGCACGTTCGCGCTTCAGTCGTTTCTGAGTTGCCCTGCCATCTTTCTTCCATGGTCACACGCACTTTCAATTCACGCTTCATCCCGTGGCGGAAGAGTTAGCCTATGGCATTTTCAACTTAATCGCGTGACCTCTTTAAAAGGAAAGATTCATCCAGGGAGCTTAAATTGTAGTTTATTTTTTGGCCGAGTGTTTCTAATGAATACATTTCAATTCGGGATTTAATGAAATTTATGGTCTTCATTCCGAAAATACATGGTTTTTATAAGAAGAATCGATAAAAGTTTCGGATAAATAAAATTATTTCAGAGATTGCTGCAATACCTCAAAATTCTTCGAAGTGCATCCCTTGAGCGTCGAATTCACACTTTAACCAGAGCGGCTTTTCCGCGACTCGAAGGCTCCCTGGTAGGCGGATTACGGAAGGTCGTACCCTTAAGGGTACGCGTACAAGCTTCTTTGACGGTTTTCCTTAGGGTCCAATGGTGTGGTGCTCGATGAGGAAGGATTTCACGTTTGGGAATGAGAAATAGTCTTCTGGTGCCAAGTCGGGACTGTAAAGGGGTTGGGGTATCGTCGTAATGCATTTGCAGAAGGTCTTCACAAGCAGACACTCGACTGTGTTCTCTTGGTCGTCCGTCATAACACCTTCGGGAGTTTAGTTTAGCGCAGATCTTTCGCATCATCAGATATTCAGTGATTTTCACTGTCATTCTTATATCAATGCCATTACGACACCTGCGAGCACTCAACAACCGACACGGTCTGAGTTCAGCACTTCACGCACACATTTCGGGAACATATTGTTAACGATACTGTTTCATGCAAACCTTGTTGAGACTCTTGGTTTTTCATTCGGCTTGTTTAGTGAAGGGCAATGCATTATTTTATTCCTGTGCATATGGGAGCGTTATTCCTGAATGCATTCATTTATTCATTTATAATTTCAGTTGAAGTGTGATCTCATCAGGTTAGTTTTTCCTTCCAATGGCTCATCATAGGGCAAGCACCCTTGAGATGGACAAACCCACAATTCTGGTCATAAGAAGGCGAGATTTGTGGCAAATGAATGCCCATATTTCGCAGAGTGACGAGGGAAGCTTATGAAAAGATTGAGAAAGGCCAACATTTCAACAGGGAATGCAGTGGCATCTAGTTTAGCAATTGCGGGCATGCCTTGAACCGTCAAGGGAAGAAAAACTGTAATTATGGTCAATAAATAACCGGTGCGGGCCAATTAGATTAGGCTGAACCCCATGTTACCCCAAGCCCATGACAGCAGAAATGAACAAATTGGATTTCACCTCAAGGAACCAATCAGAACAAGAACCAACCTGTCGTGTTTTCATAAACATAATGAGATGATCCCGAACGGAAATATATTCATTCCTAGTTTTGAATATCTTCACTTTTGGAGACAAAAAGTAATTTCAATTTCCTACTGACAATGACTGTCAACCCTTAAGGACGTTCTTGGTTGTGGGTGCATCTTAAATTGTTAATTGTGACGGAGATTTGCATTAAGTAACTGAGATTGGCAGTTTTTTGCGTATACCGTAAACTGATTTTCTCTAAACCTGCTGTCGTAAATATGGACGAGCTTTGGTGTGTACTTTCCAACATGAACCCCATATAGTATCCCGATGCTTGCATTACTTTATATACGATGGCTGTCCAGAAAGTAACCTTAGTTACGCTATTTAAATTCATTGTAATGGAACAAAAAATGCTCTCTTTGCATACCTCTACTATTTTCCCCTTATATTCGCTAAACAGATAAAAACCTTTGTCATATCTATTAAGTAGTTCTCAAATTCTTTGAGCATAAAATTCTGCCGCCTGAGATTGCAACCAACCGATGACGGCATCTCTTGAAGTTACTGTGTTCGTCAATACAGTGACCATTCTGCTCCCTTCATCACTTCTCACGCCACACGAAAACGGAGATAACCCTCTGGACAGTTCTCATGTAAAATATATTTATGCCCTCCCCGGAATACAACCATGACGTGGTGGAAGGGCTTGTGCGTTCCGATGACCACTAGAGCTGTGCTGGCGGGAAAAATAATAATTGCTCCTGGTAGGGTCACCCATGCCAGATAGGTCGAAGGTAAGGAGCCAGACGAAAGGTAGTCCACACAGCGTCTGTTCCTCAGTGAGGCGGCTGCAATGGCGTCTGACCCCAGTGGGGCGGCCAGTAAGTGATGGTGTCAAGTTAAAAACACTATTGAGGAAGGCAACGGGAAACCACCTTAATTATCATTCCCAAGATTTAAATGATGGACACTACAGAGATATTGAGTCCTGGCAACCACGGGGCTCGGCCCAATAGGCCGTGTGTCGTGCCCGGTAGCGGGGGAGGCAAGGCTTCCGCGATCGTCATCCCACGAAACTCTTGCAAGGGAAAACCAGCTGCAGCAGGACAAAAGACGCAGGAGAAGAAGACCAAATTAGTTAGAATAGGAACGTGGAATGTTAGAACAATGATGAGGGCAGGGAAATTGGAGAATGTTAAGCGAGAGATGGGAAGGGGAAATATAAATATTTTAGGTCTATGCGAGGTGAGATGGAAGGATAACGGGGATTACTGGAGTGATAATTATAGAATAATATACAGCAGCGGGGACGAGAGCCAACGAGGGATCGCCATAGTATTAAATGAAGAGGTAGGAAGAAGCGTAGTCAACATAGAGCAGGTAACGGATATATTGTTACTAGTAGAGATAAAAGCAGAACCGACGAACTTGGTTATTATTCAGGTATACTTGCCACCGAGCAACCATAAGGAAGAAGAGGTCGATAGGATATACGATCAGTTAAGGACATAATCGCGTGTGTTCCTGCAGGGAAACATTTGAAAGTGATGGGGGATTGGAATGCGACGGTAGGCGAAGGAAGAGATGGTGATGAGGTTGGGGACTATGGTTTAGGCACGAGGAATGACCGCGGGGAGAAAGCAGTTGAGTTCTGCAGGAGACAGGGGTTAGTCATCACCAACACTTGGTTTAGACACCACAAAAGACGCAGGTATATATGGAAAATGCCAGATGACTCAGAAAGGTATCAGCTAGATTATATTCTGGTTAGACACAGGTTTAGGTACAGTGTGATAAATCGCACAGCTTCCCGGGAGCGGATGGGGACTCTGACCACAATTTAGTTGTTATGAAATGTAGCGTCCGTTTCAAAAAGATAAGACAGGGGCGGCGAGTTAGAAAATTGAATGTAGAAGCATTTAATGTTTTGAAAAGGAAGGAGTACCAACAGGCAGTAGAGGAAATCTTTAAGGATGGTAAAGAGCTAAGTACTATCGAAGAAAAATGGAAGAAAGTATCAAGAAAGGGTTGTCCAAAGCTGCAAAAGACACTATTGGAACCGTTAACGCTAAGAGGACTAGGAAACCATGGATCACGGATGAGATGATTATAAAGATGGATATGCGGCGAAAATGGAAGAATGTAAATACAGAGTTAGGCAAAATGAAGTACAAAGAATTAAACAATAAATTGAGGCGGGCAACATATAAAGCAAAAGAAGCATGGTGGAAGACGCAGTGCGAGGATATGGAAAGTCTGCAGAGGAAGGGTGAAATCGGTGCGCTGTACAGCAAAGGTAAATCTTTATCGGGAAGTAAGAAAGGAAGAGCTATGCTAACAGTTAGAGATAAGGCGGGTAAGGTAATAGTTGACGCAGGAAAGATCCAAGAGTGATGGAAGGAATATATAGAAGAACTGTATAGTAAAGAACTAAGACCAACAAAGTTAGACATTGAAAAGGAACATGACGTAGAGGAAGACAGCTTAGGTCCAGGCATACTAGACGATGAGATAAAAAGGGCATTAAGGGAGTTGAAACTAAATAAGGCCGTGGGGGTGGATAACATTCCCGTGGAACTTTTAAAATGTTTAGGAAAATGTGGGAGGAAGAGGCTATATGGGCTGATCCGTAGTATTTATGAGGAGGGAATCTGGCCGGAAGACTTTGAGAGATCAGTTTTAGTTCCTATTCCGAAAAAGGTAAAGGCTACATCATGTGAGGACTAAAGTACAATGAGTTTGATATCCTACGCAGCTAAAGATGTTCTCAGGATCATATACAAAAATATAGAGAGTAGAGGCAAATGATTACTTAGGGAATGACCAGTTTTGGTTTAGGAAGGGGAGAGGTACGCGTGATGCCATTGCAGTAATGAGATTATTAATCGAGAGGAATATAGAACACAACCAGGAGGTATTTGCCTGTTTCGTAGATTTCGAAAAAGCATTTGATAGAGTGAATTGGGAAAAACTAATGAGTATATTGAAGAAAATAGGAATAGATTGGAGGGAAAGGAGGCTAGTCTGCAACCTGTACATGTCTCAGACTGCTCAGGTGCGGTGGGGGAACGGGGGGTCCGGATGGGTAGTGTTAGGAAGAGGTGTAAGGCAGGGTTGCCCATTATCACCGCTGCTGGTCAACCTGTATGCAGAGGAAATGATCAAAGAGGCATGGGAAGAACTTGCGGTAGGAATGAAAGTGGGCGGGGAATTTGTAAAATCAGTTAGGTTTGCTGGTGACCACGCTTTAGTTTGTTATTCAGCCAAGTGGTTGAAAGCATTGCTTAGTGCATAGGAAATTCAGTGCGACCGGTATGGGATGAGAATAAATATTAAAAAAACAAAGTTAAGCGATTTTCTAGAAAAAAAAAGCTAAGCTTAACATTAAAGTAGGAGGGCAAAAACTAGAGCAGGTAGAACAGTTTACTTACCTCGGTAGTGTTTTGGACCAGCACGGTCAAAGTAGTAGGGACGTAAGGAGTAGAATTGCGCTTGGCAAAGAGGCTTTCACAAGGAGGAGGGAATTGATGAGAGGGACGTTGAGTAAGGATGTTAAGAAAAGACTCGTAAAAACTTAGATATGGAGCGTAGCTATGTACGGTGCGGAAACGTGGTCATTGAAGGAGGAGGATAGACGTAGATTGGAGGCTTTTGAAATGTGGGTGTGGATAAGAATGGAGAAGGTGAAATGGACAGAGAAGAAAACAAATGAGGAAGTACTTGGTACGGTGGGCGAAGAGAGGGGTTTGTTGGGAGAAATCCAATGGAGGCAGGAAAAGTGGATGAAGGGGGTATTGACCGGCAGCGGGATGTTGAAGACTATAAATGAGGGGAGAATGTTGGGTAAGCGAGGAAAGTGAAGAAACAGGATAGGGATGTTGGACGGGATGAACGGAGGAAAAAGGTACTCAGAGCTGAAGAGGGACCTGATGTAGAGTAGGATGCTGTGTTTTGCTAGTGGTCGCAATTTATTTAATTAGTAATTATGTCCATCCAAAAACCTACCTTAACCGGTAGTTTACCTAATAATAATAATATATTTATGTTAAATCATTTTTACGCACTTGGGTTAAGTTTGATTTTTGTACATTCAAAATATTAGAACGATATTAGAGCCGATTCAATATTCAATTCAATCGACCCGGAACTTAGCATAACCACCTATTTCTAATAGAAAAGGCATAATTCATATAATTTGAGAGATTCCTCTTTCTCGACTCCCCTCTCGAGTGCTTATCCTCCTCTGTGCTTATGTCCTGACAGCACTGAAAGATGAGTATCTGTGGAAAGGTCTAAGTCGGTGTTGGCGAACTCAAAGTGGCACGCAGAGCTGGGCAGGTGCTGCGGGCAATTCTGAAGGAAATGGCGTTTTTGCTGTTTTTAATTTCGTGGTTTGCTGCAGCGTATTGAGCCTACCCTCAAAACACAACGTTTCATTAGATTCTGTCTGAGTCTTTAGTCAGGAGCTTATGCCGTGCTAGATTGAGACGTTTTCCTGATTATGCTCAATGAGCAGCAAGACCATCAATGTTGCGAAAAATTTTGCCAAATAAAAAATTAAATATTCTATTGATCATAAGAATAAAACTTCAGTCCCGAGTAGTTTTTAAATATTTATTATTTGATGCCTATCTTTAAGTATTAATATAATTTATGTTTCTTTTTACTAGTGAAATGATTCTATTTAATATATTGCAAAACATATATTTAAAGTGTGGAAAATAATTTTCATGTGCCCTTCACTTTTCACTTCATTTTCCATGTCCTCCATTCTTGTAGAAAATATCCCAGATTTTTGCAAAGTTTTCGTGTGTTATCCACCGACTCAAGTTTTCGAAACGCTCAAGTATAAAAAATAACAAATTGAAAGAATTACAGCTACCAATAAAAAGTTTCATTAGAACCCTATCTATGCTTGCACAAATTGCCTTCCTATTTATGATGGCGCAGAGTAGAAACGCCGTCGGTCAACTTGTCGTATTGTTGCTACGTAATGTCTTGAGGGGAACGTCCTTGTAGCAAAGCGCACCACAAATAGCGATTGCGAACACTTTCGCGGACTTCGGAAGAAGAAACAAATGTCTATTTTTTAAAATTGCATTTTTTAACTCAATATTGATTTAAAAGTGACGTCATTATGCAGGTGTCCGTTAATTCTAGAGGGTCAATGAACTCATCTATTAATATATTGTTAGCAGGTGTACAAGTATATAAGCGCATTTAAAAAAAATAAAAATCGGAAGAATGATGAAAATAGCGTTATTCCAAGTAGTTGGACATTTTTGCCATCTTTCGGTCAATCTGTGGATACTGCACCAGTAGAAATCTTTCTATTTTTGCCGCGAGACATTCATCGAGCCATTTTGTCGCATCTTTTTGGTGGTTTTCCCAAGGTACTTGTTTGCAAACATCGAAGCCACCACTTTTGAAATCATTGTCCACACGTATGTATCTTGAGATGGAATATGTTCGCCATAAGCTTCTCGAAGTAATCGCTATGATTCAGCTGCGGTTTCTTTGAAGGAAAACAGAAAAATCAATCCTACCCGCGAATGTCATTTGCGTGGTGTAAATTTCGACTCACTGAACACGGCAACACACAATACTACTCAAACGCTTTCAATCAATCACTCGCGTCTGACACTTGTTGGTGGCACAACAAAATGGCACGGGAGTCAACTCTTCACTCCACAAGGTGCACCATCTGTTGTCTGAAATCCGCATTTCATATTTGTACACCTGATAATAGTTAAAAAATACTAAAAATAAAATTGGAACAGTTTGAGAATTAACATAACAATATCCTCATTCAGTATTTTCTCGATTATGACCAGCAGTTTAAGAAACTTAAGCCTATTTTTTGCATGCTCCGAGGAAATTTTATTTCCTTTGTGATTAATTTTTCCCGGTAGTTGTTTTTCCCATGTCTGCCTCTTTTGATCGCCGGCGCAGGTGGTCTTCTTCCCTCGCGATCACTGCGGCGCATTCAACATTGGATGGGGACACGTCAACAGAACTTTCTCAATCTCTCACTTCTCCAAATGAAACGGGTATTTTTAACATAAAAAATGTTTTGCCATCATCACTTTCAATGTTGACTCTACTAATATTTGCGTCAAGTAGCACATTGTTTTAAAAACAAATATTTAGGAAAAAATGTGGAAATTGCAATGAAACTCTTGCATGGCAACTATCGGAAAATAATCATTTGTTTAATAAGTAAATATTTGAAAAATGTCAAAGATATATGTCCCTCACCTTAACGAGCAGTTAATCCGTTCGGAAATTCGATTAATAAACGCAGTCAACGGTGCTCCTATCTTGCCACGCAATTAAGCGTGATCCCTATTACCACGCTGCGTCTAGCTTAGGCAAATCCTTTGGCCTATAAATTGACCTCGGAATACGTGCTCTAAAGACGTACTTAACTTCGTAATCGTCCGTTGCGAAATATCGTCGAGTCTCGAATATCCGGCTCCCCCCCCTCCCTTGCAGTATTCAACCTGAAGGTCGATTTGATAGGTGAGGGTAGAGCCAGGCCACCCATTACTTCTAAGGCTTATTACACGGCGTGCGAAGTTCATTCGCGCGGGTATTAGGAAATGCCAGTTGGCTTATTGCCTGGGTTCCGCCATTGGTTTCCCAGGATAATCTGGTATCCGATAAATCACACGACTCGGGTGAAGCTGAGGGTACCCAGGGACCCCCGGGAATCGAACCCGAGTCATCCAGTCAGTAGCCTCTATGGAATACCACACACAACCCTTATCAATTTACCGACGGCATGTTATAACCGAGGGTTTATTTTTGCGTTTCCGTATGCACCTAAATGGCGAATGCGTAATTCAAATTTCTTGTGGGCTCACCATTTAACTCGTGAATTAAGGGGATTTGCGAATCCGGAAGTATCCCAAGTGATATCTAAAACGTTACAGCAGATAAATGTTTTCCTAGAGGTAGAAAACAGAAATATTTGGTTTAAATTACTATAATTTTTTAAAGTAATTCAGTTCTAATTGTATAATCCTCTAAAATATTTTTTATAATTCTTAAACCCCCGAAAAATTTGGCAGAGGTGTTCTGATTGAGAGAAACCTGATGGAACATTGACCGTGACCTAATTGATTCAAGTTGAACTGGGCCACCACAGTCATGACGTTGATTTTATACAAGTAACTGATTCTTAGAAGGAAATTTGGGGAACATTTTGGATGTGATAATGGGACGCAATTTCAAAATATTGGTCAGTGCAAGCTCTTTTATATTTAGTTGTTGTTACATTGTCATTTATGCGAACAATAAACATTGTTTTTGCTATATTATACTTGTATACGTATGTGTATGTATACTTAGGACCTCATTGCAATGTTTGATATGTTTTCCGAATGCTTTCATTTTCGTGAGCAAAACTTCACACCTTCGCGGATAATTGCAAATCATGCTACAGATTTTACGAATACCTTCGCATCTCGGGACCACAGGAAAGATAGATTCGGAGCATTTTGATAGGGGTTGGAGTATAGGGGGCTGTGATAAAGAGAATTTGTCATGAAACGTATTTGAAAAGTTTTCATTTTGTAACAAAAAGATAATGCACGGGTTTTCATTTTTATTATTATATGAGTTCATGGCACAAAGAGTGTTTAAAAATTAATACCATGCTTCTGTTGCTCATGCTCTTACAAATAATAATAAACCGATGATGTATATTGAGTTAAATTTCATTCCAGTTGGTATTATTAAGAAAATATAGGCAAATAGCAGTTAATTTAATATTAGTTTTCCATTCGCCGTTGAAAATCGGGCGAATGCCACCCACAGGCGCATTTGAAATCGTCGGGGTACGCTCCCCGGGCCAGGCGCACCATTTCCATGTAGTTTCCATAATGGCTACTCACAGCGCTGGCATCGGCCTCCTCAAATTGCGATGAAGATGAGCAGTTAGTTACAGAGGAGAGGTATAGATGACGCACGCTGCGAGGCGTCAATGGAATAAATATGGACGGGACTAATCTATTATATATGTTTTTCGAGCGGGCGTATAATTAATTGCTAAGCTATATGCTGGCATCGTGCCAAATGATTTGGTTCCACGTTATTTAACTACATTGTTGACACCCGCAGTTAACGCGCCATTTCTTTCTCTTTCCTAAGCTTCGAATCTCGTTTAGGAGTGGCCTGAGAGGCGACAAAGGATTTTTGTATTTTTAGTACCCTGGGAGCCACGGCAAGGAAGTGTGGCAGGGGGTGGATACGCAACAGACTAATTTTCACTCGAATTTTTGCCAAGGATTGGGAGTTGAGTACCGCACTGTGGCACATAAAATACTTGACCAATACGCATGTTGAATCACTTAATTTATTTCTGTTTATTCCCTTAGTTATTATTCTAAACTAAGTACTTTCAAAAGAAAGATATTAAATCGAAAGGGAAAGAGTGAGGAATGGGTTAAATCACCATTGAAGTATAGTAATTGCAAGTATTTTGCGATTAAACCTTATGAATATGTGTATGAAAGGGTATCTACAGAAAATAAAGCTGAGATTTTTGCCAAAATCACTCCCGAAAAGTCACTAAAAAATTGAAGATAGTTAAAACTGGTGCTACCCTCTTTATAAAATTATCCCAGAATTTTTTAGGCTTTTTTATTCATCTTTCTCTTTGGTCAAGACTTTTCCCTTCGTTTCATCGGGCTAAGGGGCGCACGTCCCTGGATTTGCAGGCCCTCCCACGAGTCCCTCCCTCGCCAACCAATCTGTCTTTCATCCCGGCATCATTCAATAAAATGTTTTTTGTAACTTTCTTGGTGAGATAAAGAGCGAGGTAAGGTTTTGTGAGTCCTAATCCAATAATGTGGTTTGAACAATGCGCTACGAAAAACATTCTTCCCTCTACCGTCGCCTCTCTTAACTGCATCTGTCAGACGAAATGAAGCTTCTTTGGGGCAAGGGAGACCACACACGACTTCTTTCGATGTTTGCGTACCTTGACAGTCTGCGCGACGTGACCGCACCTCCGAGGGCTTCGTGTTCCTTGTTTCCATCCCGCCTGGTTTGCATTGAACGTCCACTTTTCCACTTCCAAATCCAAAAGAACATCAGTTGAATGTATTTCGGGGACTAACACCCTTTTTATTGATTTTTTCCTCACTTTTATATCCATGCATGCTTTTTTCGCATCTGTCTCCAAGTCATGTAATTATTTTTTTAATAATCTTCGGTTCTGAAGACTTCTAATATTCTCGTGTTTATTTTGCGAGTCATTTTGACGACGCTCACTCGTGACTTTCTTGCCCCACCACTGCCTCTCTCTCTTCCTCGAAGCAATCGATTGTTCTCCCGCATATTTGTGTGGTGATTCGGCTCTCGTCCCTTCTCTCCAGATGTATGGACCATCAAAACACACTGCTTTGAGTTCTTTCTTTACATCCGAGGCTTGAGTGCGGTAAGGCAGTCGGGGGAGGGGAGTGTGTACCATTTAATTTCGTGCTCTCCGCTGGCTCATCGAGCTGGTTAATGAAGAAATTAACGTCATTGTTTTTATTGCATTAGTTCAGCAATTACTAATGAAGAAATATATTGATTAATGAAAAAATCAACGTTTATATTTTTTATTTCATTATTTCACCGATTGCTAATGAAGAAATGTGTTAATTATACTTGATCACCAAATAACAGATCGTGAGATCAAGAAGCTCGCTTCGGAATTATTTAAGCATTAATGAAACTCTCAAAGGGGTTTTTTGAAATCTTCATTTCATGCGATTGCATGTTTTCCGATGCAACTCAAATAAAGTTAATTTTCGTGGCTGTTTGATTTTTTCTGTTAAAATGCGGTATTGAAGTGATAAGGTGATAATCGTAGTAAAAGAACCCTTTCATTAAATCTCCTGCATTTTTTACTTATTTTTTCAAAGTGTGGCAGCTTTGTAAATCAATGGCAGTGCCTGTAATTGGTTTTCATATGTTGCGGATCCTTACAAAGGGGTGGAACGGGGGTGTGAGTAAATCCGTAAGTGGCCTCGTGTAATTAAGTAGTCCCCTTAGAGAGAAATATTGTTTAAATCACGATGGAATATGTCCCGCCATGGGATGATTGTACCTACGTATTTCACTTTATTTTACCTTTACCAGAAACATAATATGCTTCCGTAGTAGAGTTTGCTTACTTAGTTGATGGGGAATATTCTCTGCAAATTTAGTGACTCGTAGTGCGTTTATTTGCGGCACGCTGTGAAATTATCTATTTATATATATATTAGAGATTAAAGGTGGAATTTAAATTCCTTAACTAAGGAATTCGTATTGAGGAATTTTTAATTAAGGAGCATTACTTTCTCTTTCGTTCCATGAAATTTAATTTTCTCGCAAAGGACCTCGTCGAAGGCTTTCTTGGAATTCACAAGTAGTGTTGCATCACCTTGAGATTTTCCTTTTCTGTTGTGAAAAGATGTGCATTTTAATTAATTTTAGTTTTTATGGTTTGAAAGAAAGAAAACAATTGCCGAAGAAAGAAGTTAAAAAATTCCCTACGACATACTTCCATGATGTCATTTTATATTATTAATCGTAATCTCGTGCAATATTTTGTACCCTAATCGCTTTATTCTCGCCCCTGGTCCCAAACGTTGAGGTTTTGACTTTCAAACACTTTGGAAAGCTCAGAGGGCATTAATTATCTAATCTTCGTAAACAGAACACCCCGCAAGCCGCCGCAAGGGCGTCTGGCGGGGGATGTTAGGTCACCTGCCATACATATGAATTCCCAATCAAAAAATATATTCTATCTATCTATAAAATCAAATCTAACCGTTCAGCAATAAATCTCCCTGATGCTACGTTGGTGACCTGATCTACCATAGTAAGTAAGTGGGGGCCTGTAATATGTATTTAACATCCTCAGATAAGTAACCCGACTCAAATTTTTCTCAGTAAATTAAATCTGTGTTTAAGCCCACGGTCGTCTAGCGGCTCCCATCCTAATTCCTCCAACAGTAGCGCAACATTGAAACCACTAACTACCATTGCTACCTCCAGCTACTGCTAACATCAACACTTGCGAACCATTTTTCCCCGAGGCGACGTCAAGACAAACCAGCCTCGTGATTTTTGCTTGGGGCTAAGGCGGCGGTTGAAGAGATAGTCACCAAAATGCATCATCATTCCCCCGATTGGATTGCATGAGGGCTGACGGAAACGCGATGAAGCAATTCTCCCGCGGTCAGAGTGCCTGGACGCTTCCTTCTCCTTGCGGCCCCAAGAGTATTTCTGAGAACCGTGGAGTTGGATTGCGCCTCGGGCACAAATGAAATGTTGACTGGCTGAACTGGAGTCGGTGCTGATTGCATCGCCTGTTATTTTGCAATTCGTTCGAGTGACATTACTAATTGAAATCACTTGAAAAACCCACAAATTCACGCCAATCTATACCCACAAAGTCGTATTTATAATGTAAAAACCTTAACTTACATGCATACCAATAAACAAACTATCAGCTAACATACACATGCACCTACGAATGTATATTACGCAGCGCAGCGTTGTCTATGCAGCGTTTAACCCTGTACTGACTTGCAAATAAAATGTGTTAAATATTTCTCCTTACTTCAACCCTCTATTAAGGGAACTCTCATTGGAATAGCAACAACTGAGGTTGCTTTACTTAAAAGCAAGATCTGTTCACCGATTGATTTTGTCCTGTGACAGTTTGCTCATTCTTATCGTGGTAATTCCCTGCTTGTGACTTTGTTTCTCGGGGTAAAGGCATACTTTTCGTTCCTCGATCCTAGAGATGAAAAAGCGTTATTTTAATGAGCTGGCAAGGAATTCTATTAGTTCTGTTTGTCGATGAGAATGGCATTTTTAGAGGAACTGAAATATTTCTGAAATGGTTGGCGGTTGTTGCTGGGGTGTTCCGGTGAAAATTGCTAATTTCATAAGAATTTTGATTTCATTTTCCAGTCAATACAGAGCGGAGATCAAATTTAATTACTTGCCGTTAATAGTGAATTTCTGATGATTGCATTGTGCCTACTCTGTGTTCCGCCACACGCCCCCGCAGCGGCTTGCGGGGTACGGTGTAGCAATCCTTCACGCAATCACCTGTACTTCCTAAACGCACATGATTAAACACTCTTGATATCGCATTGAGACTGCCTGTCCATTGCGGTATACATGCAGCAAATAAACACGTATTAACACATGACCAAAATATTATCCCAAGAATACAATTCTTTGGGGGTGTAAAATGCTTGTTAAATCTGAAAATATTCTCTTATTATCTGAAAATGATTCAAGAGATCCCCCGAGATTATCATGTAAAGCTGCGTAGCAGCTAGAACCCTGATTATTTTAAAAACTGAGGGTCTATAATTAAAGTGTATATGACGACGTGGGTATTTTATCATTTAACAGGTATATTAGGTACGAGGGCGATTCGAAAAGTAAGGTCTCCTATTTTTTCATGAAAAATCAAATTTATTCTCAACTTTGCGTACATCGTTGGAAAGCTTCAGCAATTAGCTATTTTTCCACATAGTCGCCTTGGCGATCAATCTCTTTTTGCATCCTTGTAAGCAGATTTTTAATACCGGCGTCGTACCTTTCTCCCGCCGCGTCGTGAAGCCGAGTCTAATGGAGTCTTTTACGTATTCCATTTCGGAATGCCAAGCCTTGCGCGAACAAGAAGTCTGCTCGTGGGAAAAGCAGGGTTCCTTTAAACTCCTGCCAGTGACTGGTCTTGTGCACCATTTATGGACGTGGTCTGGACAAGCGAATCGAGAATTGCAGTCCCTCGAAGTTGAACGGCGTGGAAGTGGAAATCATTGGGATCCTCGGAATAAAGACATATTCTCACAAGAAGATAGCCAAAATATATACTCTTTGGCAATATGGATGAATAAATTCTTGATAAAAAGCCTGTTTCTGCTCCAAAGTCGATTTGGATTTAGCAATGGAAGCCTGATTGATACCCAATTTTGAGAATGAAATTGTAAGGAGGCATGTAAGAGTTCTCCTTGTCTCTAGACTCCCACCCATCCCCAAGTACGTACGTCTGCGGGTGTTGTAGCGAGTTGTGCGGTAACGGCAACGATCACTGTCAGATAGACGAAACGAAATTGGTGGTTTTGAGTTTGAGTGCAGGTTTGAATGGTGGATGAACAGAATAACAAATATGCGCGGCGATATAAGTTGTAATTTCATCTTTAAAATGGAAAAAGGAAAGCTCGCTCTTTGAAATGCTATTTTCATGAAAAAAATAAAAATAGTGGCGGTAAATTAAGTCTAGGTAACGTCCTATTTATAGTATTGATTTTGCCTTATACTAATACTTTGATTATCTCATACTCTATTTGGCAATATCGTGCAGAATAATTCTAAATCTAATCGGTTATTCCATGGTATCAATATCGCAGGGGTCGGCTAGATTTAAAGCATTTTTATAGCCCTCTTTATATATGTTGTTTTGCAATTACGCAAAATATTATTTGGAATTAATGCAACCGTTTCCTAATATAAAAGATACAGAAATTGCAAAATGTAGAAGTCATTCGCCTTGACATGTTATTGCTCTTTGAAATTTCCGCATTTTATTGCATACGAGAAACTCCCTACTGCCGCGGAATTCCCCGCAGTTCTTTAAATTTCCTAATATCATGTCGTGAAGCGTATAAAATGCTCCCAGTGATCCTTTTTCAGTAAAAATCGAAATCCCCTCCCCACTAAAGAGACTCGCGACAACGATCAACCGATTTTCTAGCTCCTCGTTCGAAATTTCCCCACGCCTTCACAGCGAGTATCTTATTTAGTTCCAATCTTGGTCGCTATATCAGTGGCACCAAAATTCGGAGCCCTGGTGATCGATGTATCAAGTGGGAAGGGCCTCGCCATTCGCATTCCGGTCTCGCATGCACCCCCTGCCATTCATGCGCTTCCCCTTACCCCCCCTCCTCCCCCTTTCCACCAAGTACGACCTCCCAACCCCCATTCCCCCGCCAGACCAACAATCGAGGGGAATCATGCAGCACTTCGAAATACTTCGTGAACATTATAAACAATACTCGTGGCAAATTTAGGCTTAGGAAGGTCCTCTTCGTATTATTAGTGTCAACTGACTACATAATTTCGCAATTATCGTTCGGAATAATACACAAAGCCTTTTTTTTAGTATCCCCGTTTCAAGCAGCATTTGTTGTGAATGTAATATTCATTGAATTTACAACAAATTTTATTCCATTTTAACAGAAATTGAAATAAATATGGAAAAATTAAGAAAAAATGAGTAAAATTTAATTACTTTAGATAGTGCGTCTAAAATATTTAGTTGCTAAATGCATTTTTTAAAATTAAATAGTGACTGATTATGTTTGGAAAGAAGGATGACCTTGGTGATCGATTGCTTGTGATGTAGACCGAGTGAGTATCGTTTCCGCTCTGATATCCGTGTTATAATGTAATTGACCAATGCATTGCCAAAATAATGTAATAAGAAAAACATGTGATGTTAATGCTAATTTTTGGATATAATTGATATTTCCAAATTTTTATATAATATATTTGATTTGATATTTTGATAGCTATGTATGAATTCATTGCCAATTTTTGATGGTAATATATTCGTGAGGGAAAAAAAGGTCAAAGTTGTGGGAATAGATAGATAGATAGAGGTCATAATAAGTGCCTGTGACCATTGAATATTTTGTCACTAGTTTTTATACAGTCACTCTAGGCTAAAAGTTTGTTTAATTTAGAAAAATTGACCTGTCTTGTCGTGGATAGAGATCCCCTTGGAACACTCTCATGTAATTATTATTTTATTTATTGAATGTTACCCTAAAGTAATATTTTTTGTTATTTCTACGTCGCCATCGGCCGGTAATTTCTCGGAATCCCCTCCGAAAGAATGGAGAATTCACCCTGGGAAACATGGCAACGCCGTCAGCGGGCCGCCTCCTCCAGTTCGCGTGTATCAAAGCATGTGTCGGAATCCATGGCAATAATGTTCTCCGGGCCGACCCGAACCAACTCTCGATGGCAAAAATCGGCGTTCAAACCCTCGCAGATACTGTTTGGGTCGGCACTTGTCATGCCAGCCGGTGGGTTGGGGGGGTGTCGGGGGTCTCTCTCCCCTCCCTCCCCTTTCCCCTCCCTCGCCCCCCAATCACCCAATCAACCCATCAATCGCGGGCGGGGCTTCAAATGGGCCCCCAGCGTGGCGGTCTTCGCCCAGCCGGTCGCTGCTTTCCCACTGTCATTCGTCGCCTCTCTCTTGAGGGCGGGCAGCGAGGGGGAGGGGGGAGGAAAACAAACAAACGAGAAGCGGCGGGCGTCAAAAGAGCCGAGCCAGACGCTTTTCGGGGTATGGGGAGCGCGACTCGGTCTTCCCCGTGATTCCCGGGCAGCCTTGGCGGAAGGAAGCGATGATGCGGGCGGCCATCCCTTACCATCGAGAGTAGTTTCGCCCTGGGAAACTTTCCTCGCAGGAGTAGTAATACTAGTAGTAATTGGGGAGGTGAGTGAGAGCCGAGGTCATTCGCGCCATCAGCGGACAATTTGGTTCGTGGAGGTGGGGCTTTCGTGGATTTTGCGTAAGGGGCCAAGATGAGACCGGATCCGGAAGGAGGCGACAATGATGAATGCCAGGATCGCAGACTCTTGGGGTCCCATTCGATGAAGGGTGTGATGTATTTGAAATGCTCTTCAATCAGGATCCCAAGTGGGGACTAGAATAGATTCGAGACAAAATATTTCCGTGGAATTTTTAAACCGAGGCCCTCATGGTGGGAAGCCACTACTGCGTACAATGGCCACCGCGCCAAGCAGAGCCTTATATATTTTCCTTTTGTCTCGAAAGCGCGACTAATAATTCATTTTATTTCACCTTTCTCATGATTGGGGAGCATTTGCTGATCTCTTAATGACCATTCGAAACCTATGAATGATAGTCGGAAGACCTTTGATCCACTTGCATTATAATACTCAAAAACACAATTCCGGATGATCCGGTGCTAATCGGAGGAAGTGAGGATCATAATAAATATACTATGATTTGTATTACCATTTAGGAAAGTGTGTGGGGGGGGGGAAATAGGATCTCTACGAGGAAACAGAAATTTACACACTTGCAATAGTTGTACGGCAAAGTAAATGTAATGCAATATCCCTATAGTCTCCGAGATTCTAATAAGAATTGGCAAAAAAGATTGGTCTTGAATGTTTCAATCGATGACGGGCACGCTGGTGGAAGAAAGGGATCGCTAAAGGGGTCAGTGTGGAGTGTTTGCTGTATCGTATAGATGAGGAGAAACCTAATCTTCTAAGGCGGAGGTCAACCATATGTTGGAGAGTTTCGCGTGCAGTTCTGGAGAAAATTCGAGGTTGTAATTTGGGGAGGGACTATTGATGGTTACAATGATGGCTGGAGAAGAGAGAGATGCATTAAATGGCCTGAAAAAACGGGAGAATGGGTGGATTGAGGGGCAGTGGGACGCTGAAAGCCATCCTTTGAGGGAGAATGTTTAGGAAGGGAAAGGACTGAAATGGGCTACTTGAATGCGCAGATTGAAGGCCGGTGGAAAGTATTAACGGATGAAGAGAAAATAAAGACCACGAAACGAAGTTTTCACTGGTGGCAGTCCACGCCGTTTGCAATGATTCTCATGCACCGTCCAACTGTAATACCTCTGCTGCGTGCGATGTGAAGATTAGAGGAGCACATGGTGCACACGTTAATTGGGGATCCTATGAGTTCAGTTAATATTTTCTTGCATGAGTAATGCATCCAAAAAAAGAATTAGGAGTGCTAAATAAATGCTGAATAATATATTAGCATCCATCAGCCTAGCATAAAATTTAATGTGTTGATGAGGAAGTAAAGAAAATAATTTCATCTCTGTGATAAACCAATGTTTCCACCATTTTTTTCTTCTTTTTCTGAATAGAAATGAAATATAATAAGGTTTAAATCCCCGACATTACTGTCTCTATCTTTTATTTATTTAAATTAATGCAAGGGAAAGCCATATCCGTTTCTCATTTCATCATTACGTTCTTTGAGGTGCTGTGAGGATAAAAAACTGAAGTAAACATCGCAAGGGAAGTTGATGGTTATAATCCTTGGGTAACTTTTCCTTTCCATCGCTCACCCTTTTCTTTTCCTGTTTATTACGAGACGGTTCCTGTTTAAAATATATTGACCATCGATGGCAAAGAGGCTTTCACAAGGAGGAGGGGGTTGATGACAGGGACGTTGAGTAAGGACGTTAAGAAAGACTTTAATATGGAGCGTAGCTATGTATGGCACGGAAACGTGGTCATTGAAGCAGGATGATGTACGTAGATAGGAGGCTTTTGAAATGTGGGTGTGGAGAAGAATAAAGAAGGTGAAATGAACCAAAAGGAAAACAAATGGGGAAATAATGGAGGGCAAGGAGAGGGGATTGTTGGGAGAAATCATAAGGAGGCTGGAAAATGGATGAAGGGTGTATTGATTGGTAATGGGATGTTGAAAACTGTGATTGAGGGGAGAATATTAAGGGCAAGCGAGGAAGGGGTATGAATGGAATGGGGATGTTGGATGGAATGAAGGTAGGAAGGAAGTACGTGCAATTGAAGAGTTAACTACCGTTATTCCCGATTTCAGGGCGTATTTTTGGTTAGGAGATGGAAGGAATGTATTTTTATTTAACTTTGAACGCCGTGCCCACCCAAAACCTACATTTACCGGTAGAATACCTATAAAAATATCATTAACAATACGTTTTTCTGCATTCATCGATTAGTAATCTCATTATTGCAATAGAATCTCGCGTGTATCGTCCCTGACCCCAAACCGATCATCCCTTCGAGGAATCATTTGCCTCCTCCCTATCCCTTATTAAAGATTCTGAACGCCACTTTGGCTTGGAATAAAATCAAAATTAATGCTCTCTTGTTCTCTCATATGACTGCTTTTCTCTCTTTGTGTTGGGAGCTTATACTATTCTGTCAAAATCTTCCGGTTAAATGTGTCCCTCATGAATGCTAGGAATCAGTCCTCAGAGTCTTCCTCCCACGTTTTCCTATACATTTCAGTAGTTCCGCAGGAATGTTGTCTACCCCCACGGACTTGTTTGATTTCATTTCTTGTCATCCTATTTTCTTCCTACTGCGAATCTTCCGTTCCACAGTTATAATTTTCGCCACATCCCAGTGGTACTTCTTTCTGTTAGTCCCGCATAATGCTTCCATATTTCATCTTTTTATTTCTTCGTTATGAAAATGTCTCCATGCTGTTAACAAGAAAACGTTCTCGGTTTCTGGTATAGCAATTTGCATCCAAAAGAGTTAAATATTAATGTAGAATAACAAACTTTAAAAAACTTGTTTTTACAAACTAAGTTATGTTGTGTAAAGTTTAGAATGCTACAAAAATTCATTTCATATTTAAGCATTATTTCACTCATCTAATCTAGATTCAAAGTAGCACCGTAAAGAATTTGTTTCGACAAATGTACGTGTCATGACTGGGGCACTCGTATTGAACAAGTTGAGCCAGCACTCGGGCGCCATGGATTGTAGGTGAGTGGACATAAAACTATGACGATTACCAATTCAATTACCGTAGTAGAGAATAGAAAGGACTTGGCAGAGGAGGGGAGAAGGGAAATACAACTAGAATTGGGGCGTAGGCCAACCACCCCAGGGGAATTGGCAGGTGAGGGCAGATGGTGCGATTGCCAAATGCACTGTCTTTCTTCCTACCCTTAGGGGTTGGCAAGAGGGTTCACATCATGGAGGTGGCCGAATCTATTCGGGGGCGTTAACAAATAAAATTGAAATATTATTCACGGGTGAAAATTGAAAGATGTGCTCATGTAAAACTGATGAAGGTAATTTGATGTCTTTGAACTGAAATAGTTAAGTTTTAACCATTTCTTGTTGTATTGCCCAGTGGTGTGTAAGTGGGAACGGTGTCACGGTTTGAAATGTCGAGTGATGACTTGGAACAACATTTATAAGAAGCTTTTGTGGGAAACCGGGTTATAGCAAATGGGACGGAACTGATGCCACTCTGAACTTTTTCAATGCGTGAATTTCACAAGCTATGTCTTATTTCGGGGTGAGCTTCCTAACCCCAGCCATGTAACCTGCATTTGGCTTCATCAATGAGGCATGGATTCTGGCGCGATTGTTTAGTTTCATCGGAATTTAGCGAGAAACTGTTTAGTTACATTTACAGCTGCAATGTTTAAGCATAGTTTTTTATAACTTGATAGAAAGAGGGCTAGATGGAAGAATTAGATAGTAATGAGATGGAATTAATTGTGATTAATATGAAATTCACTGAATTTTAATACTAAAATGAAATGCATTGAATTCCGCATAAAAATAAAACCTTGGAACCAAGTGCGGTGGGAAATACTTTGAATAAATGCCTCCCTTTACGCATTGACAATTATTCCTTCCTTTTATCTGGTTTTATAATATTATCAGTTTAAAGATGAAGCTCTACTTGATAAAATATGTTGATTATTTGTTGCCTCCGGCTTAACTTGATGGAATTTACGAAGCATATTGAAATGAAATATGTGAATTGGTAATTCCACACGCACTTTATTTAGAACACGACCTAGATACCGTTATAAATTAAGTGTGTGTGTGTGTGTGTGTGTGTGTGGAAATATAGATCTACTTCGTAAACTTCAATTGGTGAATTATGATTATTGGTGTTGAAATAAAATATTAGGATTATTAATATAAGTCAAATATAATTATTGATATAACATCTACCAGTGCATATAGAGTCATTATAAGTTTTGTTTGTAGTTTTGATGACCATGGGAATTAACGTTTGTCTGTTTCTTTTTGGGTTTCTTCCATCGGTGCTCCATTGACCTCCGATCGACCCTCGGATGACCTCTGCGTGCGGTGCAGCCCTCAGCATGTCGAACGACGTAGCGGGGGCGACGTTCATGGCGGCCGCGACGTCAGCGCCGGAGCTGTTCGTGAACGTGGTGGGCACGTTCATCACTGAGGGGGACATCGGCATCGGGACCATAGTCGGCTCGGCCGTCTTCAACATTCTCGCGGTGGCCGCCTGCTGCGGCATCGGAGCCGGCATGGTGAGGCACCCACTGGGGGGGGGGGGGGGGGCAGGGGACAGTGCCGATGGGGAAGCTCCAGGCGGGAGTCGCATAATCCCTGGGGAAAATCAGTGGGGCACGAGGATGGGATGTAAAATAGCAAATTGGTGGCGAACATTCATTCATCATGGATTCTTGTCCCGGAATATTGTTTAGAATCGGTTCACAATGGATTCCGTTATGGGTAGCGAACCTATTGGTGAGAGTTTATGCTAGAGTTTGAATCACGTTTATCCGAAACAGAACCCGAATTCAATCCTTAACTAGCCTTATGAGGACCAAAAATGAATGGGAAGCCGAAAGTATTAAGACCAACGACGATCATTTTCATTCCATTTACTTCGCTGTTCGTTCTGCCGATTATTTCTTTCATGTCTTGGAAGGTGTGGACTTTTCCAAAACCCATGTGCGCCGTAATATGACGTATACGCATGCAACCTTATGCAAATCAATTAAGCGGAACTCATTAAGTCTTCTTTCATAATTTGAATTGGGGCACTCTGATCTGTTATAGTACAACATTGCCTCCAGGTGTTTCGCTGCGAAATTGTGAACTAATAAGCGAAGGGGAGTCGATTTTAACGTTTAATTTCGGGTATTGAAAGAATATTTACTTATGGATGTGTTGTTTATTTGGAAAATGGAGAATTTTGTCCAAGTGAACTCCATAGTTGTGAATTTGTGATGTCCCGAGGCCATATCGTGAGTAGGAATTTACTCGTGTACAATATTAGCCCGTCGTCGTATGCAATCCTTCGGAAGCGAGACTCGAACCGTAGCGGGAATTCATCGAAGGTGACTGAAACGTTTGGTTTCTGCCATCCGCCTCTTGCAATGAAAACCCAGAGAATCTTGACTGTTCGCAACTTAAAAGAATGCATTTGCTTAATGAACAGTTGTGCTACCTTAGATAACTGAAACCCGGAGCAAAAGTTAGCACTGTTTGCATCCCGGGATGTTTAGTCAGTTCAGGAAAGAGGATGCGAAACAAGGAAGAACACCCAGCCTCCGTTTAAACTCCAGCGGAAAGCGACAGAAATTGGAGCCTTTTTTTAAATATCCATTCCGCACATTTGGCATCCCAATTCATTTTTTTATTTAACGACTCGATCCTATCCAAGGCCTAAAAAATCGAGCTATTTTCCGATGTATTTAAATGTGTGGAAGTCACCAGAGTATAAAATCATCGATGAAAATGGGTATATAAATGGTCCATAGTGAAAGTAATACGCATGATTTTATTTTGATGCGACTATCCATGACAAAGCGGTGAAATTGGTCGATATCTGTGGTGGAGGGTCTGCCCTTTCAACGCAGATGGTTGCCAGTTTGCTCCGAGCAGTCTGAGAGGAAAGACGTACCTCCGCGTGAAATTTGTTTTTCGGCTTTGTGACACGGCGCGATGGAGCGTTCGCTTGACCATTGCGCCTTCAACCAGACGCCCTTCATCGTTAGCAATTTTCTGACCCGGGGCGCCACCCCGGTGGTCCACCAGCCCCCTTACTGTTCCGACTTGGCTCCGCGCGACTTCATCTTACGAGGGTCATCCGGAAAGTAGTACCCGTTCGTGAAATAAAGACACAAAAGTAAATATTAAGGCATTTGTCATAACGTGTGACAAGTTTCTGTATTCCTGCTGCATAGTCCTT
>NW_027287316.1:83898866-83931366 GCF_022747635.1 Hetaerina americana
AAGTTATAATTGGTGCCTAGGAAACTAGGTTGACAACTCAAATCCTGTATGGCCGTGATGCCTTTAATTTATTATCCAGTGTTTGCCAATTTCAGGTCTCTCTTTGGACTTGCATTTTGAATCATAGAATAGATTTTAAGAGGTACATAAGTCAAAATTAAAAGAGGTTGAATATTTGACACCAATAGTGGATTAGCATGTGCTAGTGGAAGGTATTTTTCCATCAGTATTTATCATGCATCAAGTTAATGCCCAAACCGTGTTATACCTCATGTTAACTGTGCTTAAATGTTACAGTGAATGTGGTAAGGCCATTTAGTCAAACATCAAGTGTATGCCAGCGTACAATACTATAAAATTTTATATCAACTGTCATTAGTTGTCATGTTTTGACATTTTATTGTTTTCTTGCACACCCCAGTCAATGGAAACATCAAGACTCCCTTGAAACCACATTCGAGGAATTTTCTTGTTATATTTTAAATTTCACCCTCAACGATGCATTTTAACCAAAGCAAGAAGTGGTTATGACTACGTATATATTTAGTAGTATGCATATATACTATAAGATGTGTCATGAAATGACACTGAATTTTTATCTAACATTACCACTGTAGTGTGGTATTCGTAAATGTAAATTTCGTTGAACTGCAAAATAACCTCCAGTACATTTTTTTGCATGTCATTCTTTCTTTTGTAAATACTATGGTTGTAAGTAGTATTATTAAGATAATACTGCTTTGATAATGGTAATATGTTCTATTACCATTTTAGCCACACTTTTTTTTGTCTTCCTTAGTTTTATTATGCATTATAGAAAGTGATACTGGAACTAGTTAGTTAGTAGCTCCAAACATGAATTTTGTCATTGCAGTGTATTTGCTTGATTCTTATTGGCTCTGTATCTGTAACTGTGAAAGCAGGAATGTAGTGTAATGTTTTTTGAACAGTATTGCAAGGTATTTATGTAGTGACCAAATGTAAGATAATAATTATTAAATATTCAGGAGTGGAATTGAAGTGAAAGCTTAGGCATTGTTGTACCTTTTGAGTCATAGATGATTGATTATGAGAAAAGGTCATAGCTAGAGATGTATTGCTGTGTAATTATTTTGGCATTATTCGTTGTGTTTTTAACAGTGGCATTGCTCTCTACAGCATTTTCTTGGTTCTTTTTGCCTGGAGAAACTCACTTTTAGTCATGTGTTTATTGCAATTACTGATTAAAAATGTCATTAAATGACTTTCGTTGTCAGCATTAAATTTACAAATGGAATATTTCAGTGCCAAACATTGCCTTAATAGTTCGTGGTCTATTGCTCTTGCCTATCCATTGGGTATTCTGAAATAATTGCATGGCAAATAAAGAGAAACTTTAACCTCAGCATAGGAGTGCAAGTGATATCCTTATTAAGGAGGAAGCCCAATGAGGGAGATTACATTTATGAATGAATACTTTGGTGGGAATCCATAGGTTTAAGAGTAATGTCATCTTTTACATCATTAGGACATGTGGGGTCAATAAGGTGAAAAATATGAGCATTACGAGATGTATTAGGAGTTTGTTAAATATCATTAGGCGTTGCGTCGTTCATGTTGGTTAAGTATTTTCTATAAATGATTATAAAACAAAAAAGATCAAACTTAACCCTAGAACGGTAACGGGGGAGAATAAACACCCCAGAGCGGGATGAAATCTCGTTCCAAACAAAAACGACTTACGTCTGCGACTCGGGACCTTTAATTCACGCCATTCAATGTGTCACGTGATTTTACGCTAAAAAACGAAAAAAAGTAGCCCACATAGGACTCTCATAGTCATAATGGATGCGAGATACGAATTTTTGGAAATTGTCCCCCCACGTCACCAGAATAGGTGAAAAAATAGCGTTACCGTTCCAGGGTTAAGAATGAAAAAATTCAGATTTAATCCCTTGCCTCTTTAAAAGTCATAATATTCCCAATTTGATGCTTCGGCTGATGAAAGAGCACGAATGCGAGATGCTTTATTTTTCCGATCTAATGTGTCTTGTCTCATTGCAGGCCGTGCCATTGGATTGGTGGCCGCTGACCAGGGACTGCCTGGCATATGGCGTCACGGTTGGCCTCCTCATTTCGACGATACGCGACGAGCGTGTTGAGTGGTACGAAGCCTTGACACTTGTCCTAATGTACATCGTGTATATAGGAGGTGAGAATCCAAACCTCTTCACGTCTAACTCTCTCCGGAGTGGGCCCATCGAAGCATCCTCCTCCATCTCTTAAGGGTGCGGAGGTGACGAGCTGTCACCTCTCGATCTATGCACTATTTGACCCATCATCTGTTGTTTCTTGTCTTTTAGATCGCTTATCAATCGGTCGATTTACTACAAAAGTGAAACTCTCGATGTTATCACATTAAAAAGAAATATTTCTGAAAGTTTTGGTGCTTCTAAACCAACGATGCTTGGCAATGGACCAGCAATGCGCTCTAATGCTAGATAATGCATTTTAAATCTCATTAAGAGCAGCATGATGAATTGTGGCATTTACAATTGCTTTGAAAAAAGGAAAATTAAAATGTTTCTTCATTCTTGACATTGTGATCATTCATTGTATCCGACTCGTAAGCAAAGAGGGCAAAAAGTTCAAACAATCCAGGAGGTGCCGCAACAGTGACTTTTATCGAGGTCGTCCCCTCCAATTCACATTAAAATGCATTAATTTTAGAGTGCAAAAAGCATTTTCCTTGACTGGGATCTTAGCAAGGCGAATGATTTTTACACTTGGAAACTATTGCATTAGAAGGAGTCAAGTTTTTATTCTTGACTGAAAAAAGTGCAGTTTCCTACTGTATCACAAGAGTTTTGCATCCTGTAGCCGCTAGACTAGATAAACCATTATGCATTGCATTTCTATGTCAAAATATGTCATGTCGGTCAGCATAAATGATGGCCTATGTACTACAAAATTACAGTAGATGTATTGTAATTATTTGTACTCCGCCTAACAAAATACAACCCAACTGCCTACTCCAAAACAAAGCCCCTCTTCATCTCACTATACTTCCTTCCTTCTTTCATTTCGTCCAACATCCCTATCTCATTTCTGTCCGTTCCTCATTTTCCCAACATTCTCCCTTATACCACAGTCTTCCACATTCCATTGCCAATCAATTTGCTTTGCATCCTTCTTTCCTGCCTACTTTAACTCTCTCACAATAATCCTCTCTCCTCCCCCACCCTACCCAGCACTTCCTCATTTGTTTTCCTTTCGGTCCATTTCACTTTCGCCATCCTCCAAACCCACATTTTAAAAGCCTCCAATCGACGTCGATTCTCCTGCTTTAGTGACCATGTTTCAGCACCCTATATAACAATGGTCCATATCAAAGTTTCAATAAGCATTTTGGTTACGTTCTTGTTCAATATTCCCGTCATCAATTCCTTTCTTCTTATGAATCATTCTACGTCTAATTCCCTGCCTTTGCCTAATTTCCATACTTATTTGATCATTTTGTCCCGAAGCACTTCCAATACTGGTTAACTGCTCCATATGCTCCAGCAAATGAACTCCTTTTTTAAATGTTTATCCGCTTACATTTAAAAGAAAATAACCACAATATATTGATTTCTTTCAATTCATTCTCATCTCATGCATATCCGACTGAGTTTCTACTGAGCTCAGTAATGACTACAACCCCTTTCCTGGATGACCGACTAAAGCTTCATCATCTGGTAATCTGGCTGGTTTGATGTATTCTTACTTGGCAATATCATTTTTTTGATGTGTTCAAATGTTTATTGCCTACTATTACCCTTTATTACTATTTACCCTTTCTCTCGGTCCTCACCCATGGTTTTCTCTGCAGCTTGCTCGTACTCACATCTCACCTTCCTGGGAAATGCTTCTGCATTCCATTGTCTCAATCGTCTTCCCACTTTCAATCCTCTTTCATCTAACATTACACTTAATAAGTGCTGAATTGTGATTTGGCTTCACTTCCACTCACAGAAACCTGTGCGAATAATCACGCTGTTCCTAAATGTGTGTCCAACCATAATGTAATCTAACTAATGTCTACGTGCATCTATCACGATTTTTAAACCAAGTCTTCATAATGATTGAACGCTGTGGCCTTCGAGAAGTCTTTTAATATATCACTGTATCATCCCTTGTTCCTAAATCTTAGTCCCTCACCTCCCTAGCATCTCTTCCTTCGTGTACCATCGAGGAGAATACTCACAATTTGGTTCCCTAATTGATCGGATATCCTATCGACTACTTCCTGCCTGTGATTGCCTTGTGGTATATAGGCCCAAACAATAACCGCGTTTGTTGGCTTAGCTTTTGCTTCTATTAGTAATATTCTGCTACTTGCTTGCGGTATGTTTTCCCATGCTTCCTCCTCTCTTTTGGTGACTTACCAGTACCATTCTGTTCTGACTCTCTTCTCCGCCATTTGTTACGATATCACTTCTAATGAACAATCGTCCTAACGAAATTGATTAAAATCCATTAATTTACAAATATCATGCCTATATTAGTTATATAATTAGTTAAATAATGTTCTCACATTTTCTCTATTTTCTTCTACCTAGTAAATTCCTCATTTCCTTGTAAACTGTAACCTCGTCCGAGGAAAGAAAAATCAATAAAATTTAAAAAAATGAATCAAACACTGTCTGTGGTATATGTTATATTGCAACCGACTCTGCCTCGTGCAATTGTCAAATGCCTGCTGAAATAGAAAAGTCGTAGTATTCCACAGAATATTTTATTTCAAATAAGATTACTTCAGAAGAGTGGAATATTTGTTTTTAATTGCTTAAGACTATATGTTGGAGTAGATGGTATCGGCCAGAGGTTCACATTAACCTTTACGTAGTATTTCTCATTGTTCTGGAGAAGATTGATAATTTGACTAACGCTTTCGTTCGGGGGGATTCATTTATACAATAATTGTCAATTTCCTCTCGGCATGAACACTGGTATTTTAAACTTTGATTCCGTGTCATTTTGCACATTTCCTTCAGTTTTTGGAGCATGACCGTTTATGCCCACGGGTCGTGTCCCAACATCCCCTCTAGAAGAATGCTCTGTTCTTATGCTTGCAGTTATGTACTGGGATAAGTCTTTCCAAAGGTGTGCCCGGAGTGGGCTCAGGAGGAGGATCGACACAGCGCCGCCACGCGTCGATTCTGAGAACCAAGAGGATGCTTCCGCCGTCTCTCACAATGGTAAATAAAGGCGCTGACTACTCCGGGTGAAGTATTTAGTGCGTCCCGCTTTTCGGCGCATTGGGGTTGAAGGGTGCTCGGGTGTAATGATAACTACCCATACCTAACAATAAGGGAATAGAGAGTAATGACTAACTGTATGGAGAGATATTCTGAGAATGTCAATAATTTGTACAAATTGGCCCAGAACATAGGATTTTTAAAAATTTTCTTGCCCTATAAGGCATTATTGAAATAAATATTTAACGGTTTTTCGCTAATATTATGAATTTTACCCTTTATCACTGTGTGAACTATTCTACTGAGTTATCTAATAACTCTGCCCCTACTCGAGAAGCATTTTTATTCTCAAAACATCAAAAAAGTATTTACTTATAAATAATAGTTTGAAAGAAAGCGTTATTTACGATGAAGGTACTTAAACTGTCCAATATTCAATTACCCATAGCTTTTTACACTTGACCTTTGTTTAAGTAATAAATGTTTGCTTCTTTATAATAGGAATCATTTCAATGAAGTTAACCTAAATCATTTTATTAATTGCTTTTCCGAAATTCACTTCAATTTTACTCGAACGGCATACCTTCGAAATATTTTGAAATATCTCTGAGTTTGATTATAAGCGTGCAAAAACAATGCATGATTTTATATTAATATATTTATTGAGACATAATAATATTTCGATAGAGATTTCAGTATAGTGAGGAGTATTGGAATTCTTTGATTCTTTGCTTACATTCCTCAAAAAATGTGGTATTTTTTGTTTTGAAGAGGGACTTCCTCTCCTCCTCCTATTTCTATCCCTCTCTAATACGCGATTTATTTCCTATTGTCTATCCTGTTTGTCTGTCTCTGTTGTAATCACTTCTTGTGAAATTGATTTTTCCATCATCTGGCTTCCTATTTATAACTTCCTTATCGGGTGTTTGATTTCTGGAGGTGGTTATTGGTTGGAGCATTGGCCCGGCGGAAATCGAAAGATCCGGCGTTCAATTCTCATTCGAGGAAATATTTTAACACTTTTCATTTGCTCGATTCCGCCTTCCCTACTTGTCTTGTGTTCGTCCTTTGTGTGTTCCTATCCCTTTTATCTATTTCCATGTGAATGAGTATATGATCGCCAAATGACGGGTTTTCGTGTTTGAATATATATAAACACAGAGACGCATACGAATGAAACTGTGTGTTTGTTTATGTATATAATATATATTATATATATTATATATATTATATATATAATATATATATATATATATAAACCATAAACACAGTAATCAACCCGAAGGTCGGTTTAGTAGGTGATGGTAGAGATCACCCAGTACTAAGCTTGTACGTCGTGTGAAAATTCACGCATCGGGGTAGGGGGGCCAGTTCCTTTCCCTGTACCGGTTATGGTTTCCCAGGAAGACCTGGTACCCGAAAAATCACTTTAGCTTGGTAGGTATATATATATATATATATATATATATATATATATATATATATATATATATTGTAATACTGTATTCAATGATGACCAAATTCCCTCAATTTAATGCTTTTTGAAAACCTGATGCCTAATGTAGTTAGGGTCACGGCTAATTTGCCATATTACCAGCGTATCCAGCATCGTTACTCCATATCATTAAAATACACCTTAATTCATTAGGTTTGATTGCGATTGAATTCCTCGGAGAATATGGAGTCTTAATTAAATATATTTGGAAATATTTTATGCCTATCTCATTTGAAATTTAAAGTTCTCTGTTTATATTCGACAAAAGCAATTGTGTACTTTTTCAAGTAAGTGAAATAAATTACGCAGTGTTTACATTTTATGCATATGAATTTATTTATTTATTTATTTACACAATTACGTTGCAATTAGGCAAATTTCCTGGTGGCAACGGTCAGGTTAGGTCAAAGATAACTACTAACAACGAAAATTACATTCGAACACATAAAAACAGATAAGAGACAAAATATTTTTACATAATGACACTTCCACATCACATACAAACAAACTTCCACACCACATACAAAATGCCGACCACATCACACACAAACAATATTTTCAAAACTACAGTGAAGTTTATTACCCAGTGGCTACTTTACATTTAAACTTAAAACTTCTAAAATTGGATGGAAAGGGCTCAAACAAACCTCCAGGCAGCTGGTTCCAATCAATAATGGTTCTATTTAAAAAAGAGTATTTTTTCTTATTGGTTTTTTGAGTCCTTATTTTTATTTTGTGGCTATGGTCGTTTTTTCCCTTAAAGTTAGGCTTTTCTATCCCTTGCCATAAATCTTCCCACGCTTCGTCCTTTTTAACTATTCTATGCATCGCGCCTAACCTGCTCCTTTTTCTTCTATTTTTCAAACTCTCCCATTTCAGTACATCTAACATATCCGTGACACTATCTGTTCTTTTGTACCTTCCGAGTACATATCTTGCTGCCTTTCTTTGAACTTTTTCTATCTTTTTAATATGTCCCACCTCATATGGATCCCATACTATGGAGGAGTATTCTAGGATAGGAATAAATTGGGTTCTGGTATAGATCTTTAACATATTGTAGGTAATAAGTAATGTTTAAAATGCAGAAAATGAGATTAATTTTGTAATAATATTTACTAAAATTTTAATCCAAAAAATAAACAAAGAGAGTCAATTTCATCCGTGGACTCTTAAATTTTCAAAAATGTTTTTTAGCCAGGTCATAAAGTATCTTAAGTGCTTTTTTGTGTTAGGCAGGAAAATCTCCGTTGCCCATTTTCCAAATGATGGATATAGTTTCCCATTCACCGCAAATTCTGTTTCATCGTCACCCTCCTATCGATCTAAACCAGCTTCATTCAATGCCCCTCCAAAATGCGGCCCACTCATATCACACGTCAAAATATTTTCTCTACTTTAGGTTTTTCTATTTTTAATAAGTTATAATGCATATTTAAATGAATATTCATTGTATATAGCAGTAAATATCAAACATTTTTCTCGCATTTTAAGTAACACGATCATTACAGAGCAAATTGCTATGATCTTCAAAGTGATAAGTAATTAATGACATTCCATCAGTTCAAAAAATACGAAAGTTTACTAGAAAGAATTTTCATATCTTTTAAACTTTTGGAATGATTTTCCTTTTGTCATACCGCCCCTAAATATTTGATCGTTCCAAAACCTCCCATCGTGGGAACATTTGGAATGTTTATGCGACCAGGTGCCATTTATCAAAGCTACAACTGGTTGATGTAAAATTTTCACACTTGCATGCACGGTATAATACATTAAGTGACAAGTGATTCACTCTTTATGGCCAAATTTCAGTAAACCCCACGCGTGCAATGTATAAGGCCATGTAAAGTGACTTGTGGCTCGTAGGAACGGGGCGTGTGACTCGTTTGCTGGAAGGAGGGAGACTCATTCCTCCCCCATCTCCTTCCCTCTTTCCGGACAGAAGAGATGGCCGAGGTGCGCATCCCGCTGCGGTCGGAGGAGGTGGCCACGACGGTGCTGGCGGTCGCCTCGTCCCCACCCGGCCGCCTTCCCGACGACCAGAACGGGAACCTGTGCGGGGGCGGCGGCGGGGGGACGGCGCCCGCGCCGGAGGGCGTCGGAGGTGAGTCTCTGGGCGAGGCGGCCGCGAACGCAGTCCCGTGTGCGATCGGCGCCATGCCTACGTGTGCGAACAGCGGTGTGTGGCAGTGTTTCTCGTGAGAAACTTAATGGTGTCGGGGCAGGTGGAACACATTTCTCACGTTCTGCCAATTTTCATCCTATTGGTCAAGCATTTAATATCTATCCGTCGCAGAGACATCTGTAGCATTGGCTTCATACGTGGGAGGGCTGTGCCACTGACCCGAGGGCTCGTGTTCGGCGATGAATGAAGCACCCTCGGTTTCGTCCAATTTGCGCGATTATCCGAATTGTAGCAGATGTCATTGGGAACCAAGGGGATGAAACCCCCACTCTCTCCCTTATCGGCACCCTGCCATTAAATGCGTCAACTCCATGCATCGCCCGTTGTCTTGCACTACTTAGTGAACTCGACCCTCGCCTATCTTAAGAAACTCTTCGCGCTGATTCCCGAGATTTAGTTATACGTGAAATAGTCACGTTGAGCACACTCTGTTGCGGATTCGGTCGGTGAAGTAAAACGGTTCCGTCGTGGACAAGTTTCCGGCTTATAAAGGCCGGAAGTAATGGCGAGGAAAATCAATATGCCTTGATAGAGATAAGTTTTTTTAATTATAGCGCTTTTAAAAATGCCGGAAGGCGTAAAATGTGATAGTTCAAAAATGGTACAAATATGAAAAGTTATTGTTTTCCGAAATTAAAAGTTTTCCTAAAATAAACCTTTCGTAATCCATATTCACCATAATGAATAAGTCCTCCCAGCTTATTCGCGCGCGTCACGCGTTCTTGTCGTTCTATTCAAGTCTGGTTGCTAAAAATGCTATGTCATTTATCAGACTACCTATCAAGTAAACACATGAACATTACGTATACTATTCCTAGGAATACTTCGTCCTAGGGAATCCAACTCAACCTGACATCCGAAACTACAACAAAAGCTTCTTCAGTTCCGCATAAAGTCTTACTTCATTCCGTTCAATATCCCTATCCTCTTTCTAAACCTTCCTGGCTTTCCTAACGTTCCGCTCTCTTTCGTAGTCTTCAACATCCGATCGCAATATCAAACCACCCTCCACCCATCTTGCCTGCCCCCTTTGGATTCATCCCTCTTCTCCCCTTTCATCACTTCCTCATTTGTTTACAATTCTGTCCGCTTCACCTTCTCTATCCTTCTCCACACCAATATCTCCCAAGAGTCTTCACTCTACGCCTGTCATCCTGTTTCAATATTGACCATGTTTCAATGTGACCATGTTTCCGCGGCGTACACAACCATGCTCTAAATCAAAGTTTTAACGAGCCTCTTCCTGACATCCGTACTCAAAAGTCCCCGTCATTAATTTGACATCGATAAAAATATTCCGGGATGAACCCAAAAGGTGTGTGGCAGGGGGTGCAAGCACCAGGTGAGAAGGTAGGATATGGGAGAGTGCAATCCTGAAATTACATGTTTTCAACGATTGTATATCAGGCGAACTCTTTGAGTGGGGGAAAAATGGCGAGTTGAAGCAACAGGTTCGCAAAGAAGACACATCGATTTTTAAATGTCAACTCTTGGCAAGCTGGTGCCTCGATTCAAATTCATCCCCAAGGCAAGGCCTTGGTGATGAATTTTATTCGTTAAAATCCTTTTTTGAACGGGAAATATTCAATGATACAGCTAAGGAATTAAGCATTTGCTTTGCAAAAATAATTCATTTGTAATGCTAGGGCTACATGTCAAACACTGCTATCACTTTCGGGAATATCGTGTTAGCATTGCGACGGTGAATAATTGATTCCGTCCGCGACTGTGCATACGCTTTTATCGAATGATTGACGAGTACTTTAAGAGGTAATTGTCGAGTACTTTATTGATAATTGATGAGTGCGTTAAATGAACGAAGAATATGGATATAATAACTTTACAAGTTTTTTCCAAATAATTTTCCGCCGGAAAAAATTCCTATTCGGGCATAGATGAAATTTACTGATTCAGAGTGGTATATTTTTTCCGCGATTGTTGCCCGTTCTGTTTTCGTGTCGACAGAAAAAGGCATTTCATCTTTCCGTATCGGCGATCATTTTCAGTTCTCATTTATTACTTCCTCTTAATTTATATTTATTTTGAATTCGGTGTCTTTTATTAAAAACGAGTATATATCGCTCAACTCCTTTATTGCCATAAAAAAACCATAAACACAGTAAGCAACTCGAAGGTCAGTTTAGTAGGTGATGGTAGAGTTCACCCAGTACTAAGCGTATACGGCGTGTGAATATCCACCCATCAGGGTATTAAGGGGGGCCAGTTCCTTTCCCTGTGCCGGTTATGGTTTCCCAGGAAGATCTGGTATCCGAAAAATCACTTAGCTCGGGTGGAGCTGCAGGTGCCCAGAGTGCCATGCCCGGGAATCGAACCCGGGACCCTCCAGTCAGGAGTCCAACGCTCTACCCCTTGGACTACCGCGATCCACTAATAGCCATGTGGTATGATAAAATATTTTTATCTTTTCATGATTGTTTTGTCATTTTAGGAAATAAATTCATTACTAGGCCATTTTTTAGAATATTCCAAGGTAATTGGAAGGACTGTTAACCATCCCCATTTAAAATAATTGTTCCATAAGATTTGAAATAAATTCGGGGCGAAGGGTTTGAGTGGTAAAGATATAATGTTGACATTTCGTGGGCCTAAAAAGTCGTAATGCTCTAATGACATAGCAGTGAACAATCGCATGAGTGAACTGTTATAGGGATGAAATGTTTTAAGAGGTGTGATTTGGCTGATGTAGAATAACTTAAAGGCTACATGTATGTAATTACTGGCGTGAAATGCCTAAGGGCTTGAGTTTATGAGGATATACCGGAGAGGGGGGAGGACGGTTTGCCTCACCCGGCCGGAGGAGCTCCATTCGGCGGTGACCTCAACCGTCGCTCCTCTTTGCAGTGCTGGCCAAGGTGGGTCAGATGCTGTCGGTGGACAAGCAGCAGGAGGAGGCGGTGTTGGCGGCTCCGGCGGCGGCCGACTACAGCGTGTTCCGCCTCCCCCGCGGCATGGGCTTCTGGCGCGGCATCAGCTGGGTGGCCGTGTGGCCCATTCATCTCGTCTACTTCCTTACCATCCCCGACTGCGAGCGGCCCGCCCTCAAGCGCTGGTTCCCGCTCACCTTCGTCATGTGCATCATTTGGATCGGATCTCTCTCATACGTCGTCGCGTGGACCATCACGATCATCGGTGAGTCTTCGTCGCCCGAGGCAAGACAAGCCGGGCTTGTCTTTGCCTTCTACTCTGTTGGGACTATTAACCTGCGGCCTTTTTAACAGGCCGCGAGCAAATGATCAGCGTATCATCGTCTACAGTGAGCGTAACTTCGCATGTCCCACAAGGAAGTGTTATCGGTCCGCTATTGTTCCTTTTATACATTAATGACATTAAAAAAAACGCTCAAAATTTCTGACGCTGCAGTTCTCTATTTATTTCTAAGCATTTTCCAAGTTTTTGGTGTGTATTTAAATTTCAAACTGGCCTGGCCCTCTTTATTTTTTCAAATTTACACTCTACCTGAGGTGTTGATGGTGTGAGAGACTAAGCACTGCAAACGCTTCTGAATAACTCTGAACTGAGTACTCAAGAACTATACAGTAAACCATTTTTGTGCTCAAAACATATTTTGTCCCTTTTCATTTCGCCCTAAGTGCTTTTACCTTTCCCTAACTTTACCTCGGTCACCCGATGATCTCCTTTCTAAACCTAAGTCACATTCTTCAACATCCCATTTCATTGCCTTAAGCACCCCGCTTTCACTTTTCTGCATTGCTCTAATTTCACCCAATATTATTGCATTTCCCCCTTCGTCGTGCTAATGACTACTTACTTTATTCATTTATGACCATTTCATTTTTTCCATCCTTCTCCACACCATTAAAATCCTGTCTCCAATTCACGATTATGATCTTGCCTTAACGATCAAGATCTTCTGAAACCATCCTATTAAAGAATATTTAAACATGAGTTACTTGTCATTGAGCCCCCTTTTTTGCAAGTGGTTCTTTAAGTTACGTATGTACTTATGTATTATGTTTTTCCAACTTAATCGTCGTTTTCGTCTGAATTATGTCACTGGTAAGTATTAAGAAAATGCTTGTTTAAGCTTTAATTAATCAATTTCCAAGAGTTACGCCGGATACAATGAATCTTGTTAGGGCCGGAAACAATATCTATACGCCGTTGCTTTTAGTGGGTCGTTGTAGTCCAGGGGGTAGAGTGTGGACTACTGGCCCGGGTTCGATTCCCGGGTAAGCCTCTCTGGGCACCTGCAGCTGTGTGATTTTTCGGGTACCAGATTTTCCAGGGAAACTATAACTGGCACAGGGAATCGGGGTAATATGGGGGGCACTGGCCGTTATTTTATTACCCTGATGTGTGAATTTCACACGCCGTCGGGCTTAGTCTTCGGGTTGATTACTGTCCCTATATATTAAATGAACTGTGGGAAAATCAAATGACTGTGGGAGAGAGGCAGTTAATTAAGTGGAGACATTTGTTAATGTGCACGAAAATGCAGTAATTTCAATGCGAAAAAATCAATATCGAGGGGTCCGGGTTCGATTCCCGATGAAGGTGAATTGATTTTTTTTACAAATCGAAATGACTGCATTTTATTACAAATTCTGCCGATGCAGTGCTCGGCTTGTGACTTTCCCTTGTTAATGTTTTAACTGAAATCGCGCGGATAAGATAGTCTAATAACCACACTCAATCGAATGCTGACAACTGTAATGGACGATCCGTCCAACGTACCTTCGCCCTTCTATTTATTTGTGCCATTTTATTTTCCCGAAGGTGACACCCTGAAAATCCCAGACTCCGTGATGGGGATCACATTCCTGGCGGCGGGGACCAGCGTGCCAGAGGCTGTGTCTAGCGTCATCGTCGCCAAGCAAGGTAACGTCATCGGCTTCTTAAGTGGAGCAGTGAGAGGGCGTTTGGCGGGGGGTGTAAAGTCTCTCATTTCTTTTTTTCAAGATTCATTCTCTATGAGTATTGTAAATTAAATGGACAATGCTTCTTTAGTTCATATATGCATTTCCGTGGCCACTGTAATATGACGTATTTAATTTTTCACCCTCAATCATTTACCTCAATTTCAACGATCTTTCACATTCGAAATGTATTCTCGTGGTAGCAGTTATTAAAAGTGGTGACCTACACCCAAGATTATTTCCACCATTGGGATAGATTTAAAATTTGGAAGATAAACTCTTTGAGACTAAGGAATTCGCCTTCCTAATGACGTTAGGTGCAAATAGCTCCACTGTTTAACATTCCATCCGGTGGAAAGCATTCTTCCCACTGAAATGCTCTCCATATTGCCGTCAAGTAGGGAAACGTGCAGTGAAAATTTCTGCACCGTCGGAGTTCAAAATTCAAACTGGGTTCCTTCCGGTGGAAAACAACTATACCGTCCACCTTCCCGAATTTCCCTTTACCTGAAGATAGTGCAATAAGGGTTTTAAATATCACATATTCAAAGAATTATGAGCAGTAGAAGGGTAGTATTTTTCAAGTATTTGTGCTCTTTAATCTTCAATATTTCCTTGTAACATTTTAAAGATTTGTTTTATGGTAGCATTTTCCCCCAGCAGTAGGTATTTATCAAGATCGTCTTTTAAATCACTTCCTTACGCTGCTGGCATAATTTGAAGTTTTATTTTTTACCTGTTATACTTCAACCACCAGTTGTCAGTCATAAAATGCCTATCGCATCCTCCCCGTTTACCGCTTACACAACGATATCCTTTTACGAGGTTAGACTGAAAAGTAATGCACACATGCTTTTAGTCAACAAATGAAAACAAATAGCATTGAATTACAATTAATAAGTTTCAAAATCATACATTTATTTTTCAACATAGTCACCGTTAAGGCCAACACATTTTTCCCAACTTGAAACAAGTTTTTTCATTCCGTCACTGAGAAACTATTCCGACTTCTCTCGAATGCAGGACTTGACAGCTGCCTTCGCCTCATCGTCCGAGGTGTAATGATTACCCCTGAGGTGTCTGTTGAGTTGAGGAAAAGAATAAAAATCAGAAGGCGCAACATCGGGGGAATAAGGAGGGTGTGGAATTGATTCAAATTTCAGGTTTCGCAGAGTCTCTCCAGTTGCCCGCGAGGTGTGTGGGCGAGCGTTGTCATGTTGCAAGACTATTGGCGCCAGGCGGCCTTTAACACGACTCACTCGACCAATATGGTTTGCGATACGCTTTTGAGTGATTCGCCGTTCATTTTGAACCAAATCTTCGACGAGTTTGCGATGTTTATCGTCTGAAGCAGTGATCGGACGTCCGTTGCGTATTTCATGAACAACTATGGCTTTTCCAGGCTCGCAACCACGAAATGTTACTACCCATCGATTTAAATTAAGTCTATCGACAGCATCGTCACCATAAACGGCCTTCAAACGACGACGATGAATCTCAGTAGGAGTCACTTTTTAAGTCGCGCTGTTTAACTCGCGTCGACACAGCACTAAAACGCGTCTCCATACTTCCGCTTCTCAAAATACACTGGATGAATGGTGACGACCTCAAACCTGCGCATGCGTGTTGACGGGAAATGTTACTTCCACATGCCACCAGGAGTGCTTCTTAAGATCATTTTATTTGTGGTCTACAAGCATGTGTGCATTAGTTTTTCAGCCTCCCCTCGTACCAACTTGGGCATCCAATTTTCTGTATGCGATGTCTCATCCGTCAGCTTTTCGAAGCCCTAGCATTCCGACTGCGAATCCCGGTTTACGTAAATCGCGGCGAGGAATTTTTACCCGAGGTCTTAAGCTCTGCTATTTAACGTGGCTCTACTATAGGATCGACGAACCTCTTATAATGCGAGACGTTCCCTTGTCATTCTCCAAGGAGATTTTCGTTTCTTCATAGAAGAAGTTTCAATAGTTACTCCATTAAATATATTTTCCCTAGATTCTCATTAATTCTACTCTTTTGCCATGCCCCAGTGAACGGTGTCAAAGATTATATGATATGAACGGAATACCAAACATTACTTTTATATGGTGGGGAACATTGTAATTTTTTAATAAGTGAATGAATCAACTATTGTATTAATTTTGCAGTTACGCGTAAGTTTTTAATTTTATTAGGTAGCAGCGTTTTAATTAAGTTCCAATCCTTTTTAAGTTCCTGTTTGTGAAGCTGGGAATTGCTAATTGGCTAAGGTATGTTATTATTATGTATTCACGAGGCATTTGATTAGCGTGTTTTTAACTCAACTGAAACCTGAAAAGTGAAACACTACATGTCTAGTCTAAATATAATGCATATTAGTTTAAATGCTTGATGTCATGAAATTTCTACTTTGTCCAACGCGCACATCCCCCAACGCCTTCGCAAACATAATCCGTATTTTAATTGCTATTTAAGTGGAATGCACAGACAATTGAAACATTATTCGCACTGAATGAAGTGAAGCAGCTTTTCCATAAATTGCATATCTCATGGCAGCATCTGTTTGGAATGGATTGCTCTATTGTTATTGAACCGTCGCGTATTTCCGCAAATTGTATTGCAGTATTCGTAACACGGGTAGGGATGTTTCGATTTAAAAAGTTGATCTTTCGAATGCCGACCTTGAAGAGGAACCGACGAGACGCTGGAAGTCCTTCGAATAGAGGGAAAATATTGCGCTCAAGTGATTAAGATGATGGAAAATTCGCTGAGCCAGAAAGTATATTCATTTTCCAATTCCACTCTAGAATTCATTCCGTAACTTTTAAGTCTTATTCCAAAAGAAATTCCAGCCCCCCATTCCCCGCCAGTTCTTATTTTCATTACGCATATTTGATAAATGCAAATTGTTTCCATCGTGCGGATAAACGTTTGCAAATTGAATGAATTAATCATTAGCTCAGATAAGTTTTCAATTTTTCATAAATTTTACATGAGAGTGGAAGAACAACCTGCAAAATACTCATCGAAGGGCTGTCAGTAAACGTTGCCTCAATTAAGTCGGACACTCGTGTATCCCTAAGGAATTAAGCGCACGGCATTATTATTTGAAAAATTTTTCAATACGTGTGAATGCAGATTAGATTTGCCTCAGCCCTTATAATCTACATATATAGGAGAATCACTCTGCTAACTAGCAGCAACCAACTTGAGGGTGACCAATACCTATACATATATAATGATGATGATAAAATTAATGGTAATTTTTAATTTTTTTCGTTAAAAATATTTATTTCCATTTTCTCTTGGCGCAGATTAATTTCTTCGGTGGAAAGCAATGATTGCCTCAGGGCTCAACTCAAGTATAAAATAATGATTTATCTCTCTTAATTTTGAATCCATTTGTCTTTTCGTTCAATGGAGCAATTAAAAAACAATTAACTACAAACTTTCAGAGCATAACGTGGTGTCTGTATCCTTGACATCATTTAGAAGAGTACTCTTACACCGATGTAACAGCCCCCCTGCGGGTAGGGGGTTAGAGAATACTCCCGCAGTATCCCTGCTTGTCGTAAGAGGCGACTAAAAGGGCGGGGAGAAAACCCCGAAAACAAACCCCAAGCCAGCAAGGGATGCGTCCGGACAGTGCTGTGGATCCACTGTCTGTGAGCGGCCATACCATCTGGCCTGCGATCCGCCCAGGTGTTTGCCGTGCCTGGAGACCCGTAAGGGAGAAAAGGGGATCCTGGAGGGTGAGCTTTCTGGTTCCCAGCAGGGTGTCGGATGCCCTGTATGGACCGGGGAGTGATACCCCTCTTCGGCCCCGGATTTCGTGTAAACGGGAGGCCGGGAGCTAGCCACTCCCGGTCAATCGGCTTCCGTCGCGTTTTCGCTCCGGTGGCGAGTGCCAAGGTTGTGGGGGTCTGCGTAGGGAGGTCGGAGATGTAAGGGTTTTGGTGGGCCCTTGCACCGAAGATCCACCCCGAAACAGACAACCACTCCAGAAGCGCTATATCCCTCGAGTTAGCCCTGGCGACCGCTCCGGTTTGGCGGAGTGGCGTCCCAAATGTGTGGCTCCGTGGCGGGTGGGGAGGCCGAGGGACGAATAATTAATTATTATGGAGGAAAAACCCTTTCCACCACTAAAAAGATCCCGTCCGGACACCGGCGGGGGAGAAAAGTGCATAGGCGCATGTAAGCGCTATTTAATTATGTCGTGCATAAAGGAAGGTGAAACCTTGAAAAAGGTTTCTCCTTTCTTAATTCGCAGAGTTTTGTCACAGATTGTGCCTGGGGACCCAAAGAGCGTGAAGAAGCTCCGGGATGGTACACTTCTTATAGAGACCCTGAACGATACACAAAGCGATAAACTGCTTGCTATGGGAATGCTCCATGACATTCCGATTAAGGTGGAGGTGCACCGCACTCTTAACACCTGTCGGGGAGTCATCAGTCACTACGACCTCCTATACGTGGACATCGAAGAAATCAAGAGAGAAATGTTCTCTCAGGGAGTGACTGATTGTCGTCGACTCACCACGAGGCGCAACGGAGAAAACGTAAACAGCACCTCCGTGATCTTGACGTTTGCGCGTGATAGACTACCCGACAAGGTGTTTGTGGGCTATGAATCGGTACCAGTGAGGCCATTCATCCCAAATCCCGTGCGTTGTTTCAAATGCCAACGGTTCGGCCATGTCGCGTCGCGTTGCGAGGGTAAGGCCACCTGCCCGCGCTGTGGCAAAGACGCGCACGAGGATAAAGAGTGCTCTTCGGAACCTCTTTGTGTCAATTGCGAGGGTACACACCCAGTGTACTCTCGTGATTGCCCGAAGATGAAAGAAGAGAGGAAAGTCATGGAGATAAAAACCCTTGAAAAAATCCCATATGCGGAAGCGAGGAGAAAATACAGGGCGCTAATCGCTCCAACTTTCTCCCGGTCCTTTGCTTCCGTTGCAACCACGCAATGTGTAAAGTGTACCATCGCCACGCAGACGGAGATACCGAAAGAATCCCCAGTTGAAAACACGCAAGTGCCTAAACCCAAAAGGGTGAAGGATGGGAAGAGTAAGGTGGACAAGGAGCCACCTACTCCTGTGGGCCCTTCAAAGAAATGCCCACAGAAAACCACCAAGGGGAACACGCCAAAAGGGCGTGAGAATACACCTTCCCCGCCGCCTCCAGTGAAGCCAAAGAGGCCGGAGGTAATTGAAGAGGACCAGAGTATCTCTGATACTGAGGTCTTCGCAAACGAGTGGAAGAGGAAACATCGCATCAAGCGATAACCTCAATAGAGTTGGTCATCTCCCTTTTTAGCCATCTCTTTTATTTATATATTTATTTATTTATTCTAATTTAACACTTTAAATGTGTTCCATTCTGCAGTGGAACTGCAATGGCTTTTATCGGCACAAGGAGGAGCTGGCCATTTTAATCCAAGATTTTAAACCCTCTTGTATTTGTCTCCAAGAGACCCATTTTAAGGCTGAAGATAAGGGTATTCTGAAGGGGTTCACTGTTTTTAGAATGGATGACCTAAGTGGCCAACGAGCCCAAGGGGGAGTAGCAGTTGCGGCCCGTGAGGCCCTTTACACCTCGCGAGTCCAACTGAACTCTCCATTCCAGGCCGTCGCTGTCACGGTGCACACCCCTGAGAGGATGACGTTATGCAACGTGTATCTGCCAGAGGGTGCACCGGTGACCCGCCTGAACCTTGAAGCCCTTGTCCACCAGCTTCCTCAGCCGTTCATTTTGATGGGAGATTTTAATGCCCATGATCCTCTCTGGGGAGGGCCAGAAACCCAAAGTAATAGGAGAGGTCGAATTTTATCCAACTTTATTGAGGATTTTAACCTGTTTTTATTAAATAGGGGCGAAAAAACCCGTTTTAACAGCTTCAATGGGGAATTCTCAGCAATAGATCTTTGTCTATGCTCGAGAAGTCTAGCCCCAAAGCTGAAAATGTCCACCCACAACGATCTCTGTGGGAGTGACCATTTTCCTCTTCTACTCGTTAAGGAAGACTCTTCGCCCACCATTTCAAAACCTCCGGAAAAGTGGCGTATTAACCGTGCGGACTGGCCACTTTTTAAGCGTACGTTTACATATAAACACGACGCAAGTTTCGACGCGTTGCACAACGTCGATAAACTAAGTTCAACGCTGTTGGCGGCAGCTACCAAAAGTATCCCTCGTACGTCCGGGAACATTAATCGAGCTCCTGTCCCTTGGTGGAACAGGGAATGCGACCGGGCGATCCGGGCGAGGAAAAAAGCATTAAATATTTTTAGAAAATATCCCACGGCAACTAATCTGGCATCGTACCGCCGCCTGAGAGCGCGAGCTCGAAGGGCCGTGAAGGAGGCCAAGAGGGCTTCCTGGATAGAATACGTCTCTACCATCAACCATCGCACGCCGCTTGGTCAGGTATGGGACAAAGTCAAGAAAATCTCCGGGTCCAAGGGCTCATTTGTCATCTCGCCATTGCTTGTTGCTGGCCGGGTGGTTAATTCACCTGCCGAAATAAGCAACATATTTGCCAGTCAGTTCGCGGCCAATAGCAGTGACGAGGGCTATGCCGCGGACTTTGCGAACCTGAAGAGGCGATGCGAGAGAGTCCCTCTCAATTTTGGTGCAGGTCCTACAAGTGAATATTACAATGAGCCTTTCACGTCCTGGGAGCTTAAATCCGCCATCGAAGACTCCCATTACACCTCGCCAGGGGCGGACGAAATCCACAACGCATTTCTCCGGAACATTCCGGAAACTGCGATTGGGGAGGTCCTAAATACCCTCAACCAACTTTGGAACGAGGGCAGTTTTCCAAATGCCTGGCGAGAGTCCATCGTGATACCAATCCCAAAACAGGGCAAGGACAAAAATGACCCGAACAACTACCGTCCCATATCTCTCACCAGCTGCCTGTGCAAGGTGATGGAACGGATGGTAAACCGACGTCTCATGTGGTGCTTGGAGAGTCGACACCTGCTCTCCGACGCTCAGTGCGGCTTTCGGCGTGGCAGGTCCACGACAGACCATCTGGTGCGCACTGAGAACTTCATCCAGGAAGCCTTTCTCCACCGTCAACACGTCATAGCAGTCTTTTTCGACCTGGAGAAGGCCTATGATAGTGTGTGGCGATGGAGAATCCTCAACACGCTCCACAAGTGGGGATTTAGAGGCAACATGGCCCTATTTATCAGAAATTTTTTAACTAACCGCCTTTTTAAAGTAAGGACTGGGAAGCACTTATCCCGATCTTTTACACAGGAGAACGGGGTACCCCAGGGTTCAGTACTGAGCGTGACGTTATTCGCCATCGCCATCAACGACGTGGTGGAATGCATCAATGCCCCGGTGATGGCATCGCTCTATGTGGACGACTTAGCCATATTTTGCCGGTCGACACGACTGCCAAACGCTTCCAGGCAAGCCCAGGTGACTCTAAACAAACTGGGAGAGTGGTCGCGAAAGAACGGATTTCGTTTCTCCATGGAGAAAACGAAATGCGTGCACTTTCACCGTCTTCGCGGTTACCACGTTACCCCGACCCTAACCCTGTTGGGTAGGATTCTTCCATTTGTGGAGTCCGTCCGCTTTCTCGGCATGATCCTGGACCAAAAGCTGAACTGGCGGGAGCATATCCGCGTGTTACGCGAGAGGTGTCGCCAAACCCTCAACGTTTTAAAGTTTTTAACTCACTCCACTTGGGGAGCAGACCGCTCCACCATGCTTTTATTGTACAGAGGCTTGGTGCGATCCAAACTGGACTATGGTTCCATAGTGTATTCCTCAGGACGAGAGTCTTACTTGAGACCACTCACATGTGTCCACAATGCTGGGATACGGTTGGCCACCGGGGCATTTAGAACAAGCCCAGTCCCAAGCTTACTTGCAGACGCAGGGGAGCCTCCGTTGGAAACCCGCAGGATGATTTTAATGGGCAACTATGCCTGTAAAATTTTATCAGAGACAATCCACCCTTGTTTTAACATAGTTTTTAACCAACGGTTTTTAGACTTATTTAACAGGCGGAGAAGGGCAACTAGGCCCTTTGCCGTTCGTTTTAATGATTTTATTAATGAGGTAAATTTTACATTTCCTCAAATATGCCCCGTCTCCTATGCTAAGTATCCGCCTTGGTTAACACCAATGCCGGATATTAAACTCATTGCCAGTGCACGCCGCAAAGCCAAAACGACCGATTCCGAATACCAGCAGCTCTTCAGTGCCGTCCTCAGCTCACTTTCTGACTTTGTCCCAGTCTACACCGACGGGTCAAAGTCAGAATCTGCATGTGCCTATGCGGTCGTGTCCCACTACCATGGAGTCGTGAGGAAAAAACTGCACACTTCTTGCAGCATTTTCACAGCCGAGCTGTCAGCCATAAGGACGGCCCTAGGAGAAATAAAAGAAAGCAATGGCTCTTTCCTCATCTGCACCGACTCGTTGAGCGCCCTAAAATCTTTATCGGCCTTTGCACCTGTGCACCCGATAGTCCAGGAGATCCATTATACCCTGTTGTCCCTTCAGAGAAAGGGGAACAGGGTCTCCTTTATATGGACTCCTGGTCACGTCGGCATAAGAGGCAACGAAAAAGCTGACCAGGCAGCGAAGGATGCCCTTCGACAACCCGAGACCGACTCCACCTTGGTTCCAATGGAGGACGTGAAGGCCGCCTTGCGGAACTCGGTCCTGCATCAGTGGAAGGAGACTTGGCAGTCTATTCAAAATAATAAACTCAGGGCAATAAAACCGGTCGTTTCACCATGGTCCTCTTCCATCCGGAACATTCGGAGGGAAGAGGTCATGATTACGCGCCTGAGAATAGGACACTCTGCCCTCACTCATTCGTACCTCTTTGCGGAGGTAAAAGAACAGCCCCGCTGCAATGAGTGTTTCCAACCCCTGACCATAAAACATATCCTGACGGAATGTACAACATACCAAAGGGCCAGAGACATGTTGAAGATAAAGGGAGACTTAAAAAATATTTTAGGGGATGACTCTGGGTCTATAAATCGAGTCTTAACTTTTTTAAGGGCAACCGGTTTAATGGGGCAGCTTTAGCTTCGGAGCGCATAATTTTAATGCTTTTGATTTTAGCATTTTCCTTTTTTTTTTGTTTATTTTATTTATTTATATATTTATTCGTATTTATCTGTTTACTTATTCCTAGTTTAAAAGGAACATAAGTTTTACGTAATGACAGTGGTGCAAAATGACCATAGCTGTCGACGCACCCTACAAACCCCTAAAACTACTACTACCGATGTAACAGTGTGCATATAAAGAGAATAATTCCTTTTTCCGTTGCATAGAAGAAGGAAACTATCTGGTGGATTAATTTAAAAAATAAAGTTTCGCAGTTATAATTATATTTTTTATGTTTCGCAGTACTATGAAACTAAATTGATCGCCTTTGCAAAGTGTAATGCTCGATTTGAGTTTTGCTTTGCTGAATCAATATTTAATATCATCCGGAAATAAACGCAACGGAGCAAACCCTGAGTTTTTTGTGGACCATTCGTATGGAATGAATTCCGAAAGGTCAGCTAGGTCATGCTATGACCAACGCATCGGAGGAATATTTTAATTCGTCCTCTACTCATCCGACGATATCCTTACTCAGATTTACTCTTGGACAGCCTTAATTGTTATTCAAGAAGATAGAAATGAAGCGCCGCTCAAGGACAGAAATTAACCCTTCAAACTGAGGCCACTCGTTCGTTTCCATGCCTCTCTGTACGGTAGACAGGGGTGATGAACCTTGTCCTTCTCTTGCGTGGCTCAAGGGGCAAAGGAGGAGAGGACCCTTATAATATCATGTGTTATTTTCTCGCACCCTGAGGTGTGGCCAACGCCCATGTGGAATTTTTCTGAAATTCTGGAAATTCATTAAACCATTTTGTACAAAACTCATGACAATTATTCTCCTCGTGATAACTAATCGATTTGGCACCAAACCACATCTAACATCGCTAAGCGTCCATCCCATAATGCCCAGAGGCGGCGGACGCTTGGGTTAGATAGCATGAAAACTGCTTCAAAAATTTCTCGCTTCATTTAAGCTGTATTTTTATTTCATTTTATCATTTATTTCAATGCCCCAGTTAATAAAATAGTTTAAATAAAGGTGAAATGGACCGAGAGGAAAACAAATGAGGAAGTACTAGGTGGGCGAAGAGAGGGGTTTGTTGGGAGAAATCCTCTGGAGGCAGGAGAAGTGGATGAAGGGCGTAATGATCGACAGTTGGACGTTGAAGACTGTAATTGAGGGAAGAATGTTAGACAAGCGAGGAAAGGGAAGGAAGAGGAACGGGATGAAGGGAGGAAGGAAGTACTCAGAGATGAAGAGAGACTTTTATTTTCGAGGAGAGAGTTGTATTTTCGGGTGTCAAGGTGTGTTTTGTTGGGATAAGCAAAGGAATGCATATTCCTTTGGACTGTTGTATCGTCTGCGTCCATCCAAAACCTAGCTAAACCGGTAGACTAATGAAAGCATTAATGTGCCACCTGTACCTCAGTTGACATCTTTGGTCGTAAGAACTTTGTTTTAATTTCGTAAATTGTATTATTTAAACATTTATAAAATTTTTAATTATTTTGGACTGAAATTTGAAACGAATGGTCAAAATTATTTTTATCCCCGCTTGAACACATATACTTGCTCATAGCTGGTTTGAAGCACTTAACCGAAGTGGTAAAGCCAAATAAACATCAACCGGAACTCGAAGTTTCAATCCACAGTCTGGTGGAGTTTTAAAAAAATACACTGATCGTTATTTCTGAAAACTGGCACTCAAAATGAAATTCATACATAATAGAATTTATTAAAGAGCGACGGTGATTGGAGGTGCGAGTGGAAGCGAGGCTTCGTGAGCACGAGTGATTTTTAATATGGTATAAACATTTTTTAATCAGATTTTGCCCTAATAATTCGTCATTTTTTTAGAGAACCCTGAAAATACGTACAGAGGTTGAATGATGAATGTTGCCCCATCCATACCCTATCTGCGTAGACAATCTGGTGTAGCTACGTTGATCGACAGCTGATGCCGTGTGTTCCCTTCGTGATAGATGGTTGAAAAATTCCCTTCTCCCGCAGGTATCCCTCCCACGTCTGCCGGGTATCCCTTGGAGATAACACATTTGATCCCAGTCCTTTCACTCTTCTGCCCTTTTCGATGCATCCCACCTGCTCTGATTTAAAAGTCCAATGAAATCATCCACCGCGTGATTTGACAAATAACGCATTTATTGATGTTTCCTATCTTAAATAAAATATCCGCTGAAGTGGTTTCATTTTTAACGCGAAAATAATTAAGCCTCGGAGACATGGGACAATAATCCAGGAACACCGCTTCCATTAGGCCCTCAGGTTTGAGCGATTTTGAAGTATGCTATTTTTTTCTTTCCACTTCGCACATTTAAACTGAAACGGATTCTGTGCCACTCGGCTCAGCATGATGGAGCTACACGATAGCTTGTAAATTCCAATGATTTCTGTAATTCATGACGTGTGTAAGGATTCTGGTGGGAGACAACTGCCCCTTGGAGTCTGAGTTATTCATTTCAGTGGAGAGTGACTTAACCTTGAAGGGAAGTTGGTGACCTGCCGTCAATCCAACGAAGCCAGGTTTGTATGCAAGCCTGCGAGCGACATCTCGAGCATGTTTCCGTTCATGCTAGGAGAAAAGAGAGAGAGTCACTTTGAAAAGTTTACATACGGAAAAGTGATTAGAGTAAATTAGAGAGCATTTTGACGATATTTATAAAATTAAATTACCTAATGACCAAGTTATAAACGCATAAGGACTCTTGTGAATGAGAATAAGTTGTAATATTGGTGTTTGAAACTATATTTGGTTTTTCAAATTATTTTCTGTAAATATTTTCGCGAAATACATCGTCTACACTTTGCTAGAAACGTATTTCACAGAACTTAATTTTACTTTAAGACTTATTTATACTGCAAATAACTTGGTGCTAATATTAGCCGTTTCTGTTTGGAACTAATAGGAAGTTTCCATCATTTAAAAAAATTTAATTAATCCAATGTAGAAACCATTATTTTTACTTGGTTGCATATTTTTTGTTATATACTCGTACATAATCATGGTAACAATGTCAACAAATATAAATTCCAAATAAAGAAGATGGCGTGTTTCAGGAATGGCCTTTTCTTCACGGACATTATTAAATTATAGACGGATGTGAAATGAAATTAATAAAATCTTCCCAAATATTCGGTTTCCTTCTTTAAATTGTGAAATTAAAGTTGTTTTTCCATTGTTAAAACTATAGTTTCACTCCGTCGTAATAGCTCTCTGTTATGCCCATGGTAACAATGCCCATAAATATAAGATTTTAAATAAACAAGATGGCGTGTTTCATGATCGGCATTTTCTACACCCACACACCCCCGTGGTATGATCCCTGATGGTATAGTCGTGATCAAAGCGTGGTTGTGAATGTTAATTGTGGCACTTGCGTTCTCCCCCGCGAAGGTCACGGTTCGATGGGCATCAGCAACTCCATCGGCTCGAACACGTTCGACATCCTGCTGTGCCTCGGCCTGCCGTGGCTCATCAAGGCGTCCCTGCTGCCCTCCGTGCCCGGCCACCACTCCATCACCATCAACTCGCGGGGTCTCGAGTACAGCGCCATCTCGCTGCTCTCCACCCTCCTCCTCCTCTACCTCACTTTCGCCTGCAACCGGTTCAAGCTGGACCGGAAGGTGGGCATCGCCTGCCTCTGCATGTACGCCGTCTTCCTGCTCCTCGCCTCTCTCATCGAGCTCAACGCCTTCTTCGTCGTCAACCTGCCCACGTGCGGCCGGTGAGGGCGCCAGCCCTGCGTGGTCCCGCGTTCTGCCGAGGGAGTGGGGGCGTGCACCGACCATCTGCGTGCGTGAGGAGCCTGTAGGGAGGGAGGGCCGTTCCAGAGGAGGAGGTGATGAGATGGGGGTCACATGACGGATAGAGGACTCTTCTTACGTTTTATGCCGTCGTCATTGGTGGGGGACTCTAACTGATTTCTGTTCTTTTTATTAATTATCAAACACCCCTCTCTCTCTCTCTCTCTCTCTCTTTCCCTATCTCCCTTACCTCCTCCCCAAGGCGTGCCAAACAAGGCGAGAGAGAGGGAGAGAGAGAGGATGTGTGTTTACCAATTTTCCTCCTTTTATGGTTTTCCCTTCTCCCGACCGCCCTCCCGCCCAAATATCCGGCGGTGGATTAGGAAAGAGGGAACGAACGATGAAGGATATTTTTTAATTCTTTGGACCGAGAGAGTAGGAAGGAAATAATTGTTTAAGGAAGTAAGATTAAGAATATTTAATGACTTAATTACATTGAGTCTTTGACGACACGGTTATCGCCGGAGTGTGGGTTAGTCACTTGTTTTCCTTTTTTGTTTAATTTTTAGGAGAGCGTCCCGTCTTTTCACCCTTTTAATCTTCCCTGCATGGAGTTTTCCGGGAAGGGATAAAGTTTTCGGAGGAGTTTCGTGGGGTGGCGTGCGTTGGAGGGCGGTTGGGGCGAAGGGAAGGATAGGGGAGGTAGGGGAGGTCTTGGATACGCAGAGGAGGCGGGCGGGAAAAAGTTACTCTTTGAGAAGGGAGACGGATTGAACGCCGGGGGGGCTGAGAGATAAAAAACCCTAAAAATTTCCACTTTTAAAAATCTCTCGCTCGCAAAGGATTTTTTGACGTGAAAGGGATCTCCCGTGGACGGGAATTGAAAGGGGGTTCTGCGCGAGGACCGTGGTGGCACTGGAGTGTTCGTGTGGGAATCGCTCGGCCCGTGGGGCGGTCGGGGTGCTCGGGATAGGGGGATGCTGCGGCGGAGGAGAAAGGGGGGGTGGTGCGAGGAAATGGGAAGGCCTCTCATACGTCTCTGCCCCCCTCCCTCTATCACTCCACCCTCTCGCTCGCTCAGCCTGCGAGGGAATCGTGTAAATGGCCGAAGATATTGGTCCAGGGACTGGTTCTCTCTCTCTCGCACATCCTCTTCCACCCCCTCTACCTGCGCCCCAGGGGGTCGCTCCTATTTCCCCCGCAAAACGAGCCTCGCCGGGGGTACGGGAGTGGTCATGTGTCAACGTCGCGAGCCTCCCAAGCGGTCCCGACGCCCGCCCCCCCTCCCCCGTTGGCGAGAGGGAAGGGTTCCACCTCCCCCCCCATATCCCTCCCCCATCTCCCCCCCATCTCTCCCCCCCCATAAACCCCAATCTCCCCCCCCCCCATAACCCCCAATCTTCCCCCCCCCATACCCCCCATACCCCCCAATCCCCCCCCCACCTTCCCCCCACCTCCCCCCCCCATCTCCCCCCCATCCACCCCATCTCCCCCCCAATCTCACCCCCCCCATATTCCCCCCCATCTCCCCCCATCTCCCTTCCTGTCCGCCGTTCGAGGAAACGTGGCGAGTGGATGGGACGCGTTCCCCGGGTTTGTGACCGGACGGTGGTAAGGGGTGACAAATACGGTTAGCTCGCATTTTTAATCGGAAAAGAAAAATAGGGATGATAATAAAAGTCCGACCCGAGGTTTTTAGAGGTGAGGAGCGTCTTCCCGCGGTCCAGTCGTGTGTGTGGTGGTGGCTCTGACAGGAAGTGGTTGGCGGTGGTTGACGACTTGGAGGGGTGTGGGGGCCGTGTTGTTGCGGCGGGGGTGAGTAATGCCCTCCTCTCCGCCACCTGTTTTGCTTCCCGCCCAACCCCCCGTTACCATCCCCCCCTCCCTACCCTACCTCCCCCTCCCTCCCTCCCCCTCCCTCCCTCCCCCTCCCTCCCTCCCCCTCCCTCCTTCCCCCTCCCTCCTTCCCCCTCCCTCCTTCCCCCTCCCTCCTTCCCCCTCCCTCCTTCCCCCTCCCTCCTTCCCCCTCCCTCCTTCCCCCTCCCTCTCCTCCTTCCCTCCCCCTCCCTCCCTCCCCCTCCCTCCCTCCCCCTCCCTCCTTCCCCCTCCCTCCTTCCCCCTCCATCCTTCCCCCTCCCTCCTTCCCCCTCCCTCCTTCCCTCTCCCTCCTTCCCCCTCCCTCCTTCCCCCTCCCTCCTTCCCCCTCCCTCCTTCCCCCTCCCTCCTTCCCCCTCCCTCCTTCCCCCTCCCTCCTTCCCCCTCCCTCCTTCCCCCTCCCTCCTTCCCCCTCCCTCCTTCCCCCTCCCTCTCCTCCTTCCCTCCCAGTCGTCCCGATGCGGGTGTTCCCGCCGCCATTCCTTCATCTTTCCCTCACTCATTGCGCCCCTTCCAACTCCCCGGGGCTGGGGGGCCTCTCACGCAAAGTGCCGGGCCGGGAAGGGTGCCCGGGGCGGCCCGCTTGCATTGTGCGACCCGCGGGCCCGGACTCTCTCTCTATCTCGTGTGTGCGATTGTGTGTCGAGGGGTGAGGAGGAAGGACATGGACCGGATTCAACTTCCCAATGTAATGTATATTTCACTAGACATATGAAAGGTATTGAAAAGAAGAAGGTAATGAGGGGAGAGTGTAGTAATTTGGTCGCACCACTTCGTTCAGAGGGAGGACTATTGGCTCACTCGCAGAGGGAAAACAAAAGTTTTGTTTTTAGGGGTGAAACTGTGTGACTGCGTACGAACGACGTGTATGCATATAATTATATATCTTAATGTGCATTCCATGGCATTGTGCATGCATGTGTAATCTGTATGTATGTATATATGTGTGTATACCTTTTGAATGGTTAAGATTTCTTGTGTGTTTCTCTGGAGTTTGAGAATTTTCATTCCGTTTATTATTCATCCCACTCGACATTTTACACCTTGTTAATGAGGAATGTTCTTCCTTAAAGACCGGGAAGGATATTTCAAAAGATGCAGTTTTCCTTCTGTCTTATTTGAGCAAACAAATGGCTGAAAGTGTGTTTATTCCACGTCGTAGGAGTGTTAATATTTTATTGTATTTTTTTAGCAGTTCATTGGGATATAAGTTGCTAGCGGGTAGTAACCTAAATCACACGAACTTCCAGTCAAGATTAAAGCCACCATTAGCAGATTAAACATTTTTCGGGGAAAAACTCGGAAATAAGTGTCAGATTTTCCGAGTAAAAATTCTAGAAAAATATATAAATCAGGATGTGTGTTGATCATGAAGAAAAATGTCCTTTTGTGCTTGGTATTTTTTATATTTTGTATTTGAAAAGTGTCACAACTTGCTCCGGTTGTATAGGGACTCTAAATCTTAAACATGTTGAGTGTTATTAGTGAGATCACGGACCGTTCGGCACCATTTTGGTGCTAATTTTGGGTTTCCCATGATTTTAGATTCCCTTAGTATTTACACGTGGGCGTTCCTTCTCGGGGATCTTGGCATTTTTTAGACTACAAGCCGAAATTAGTTGGTTTCACAGCCAGAATCGCCATTACCGATCTTCCCCACACATACATGCTTAGGTACTGCATGAATACAATGACCAAGGCTTAAAAAAGTTTTTTTTCACAGAGAAAGTGTGCGGGACTGTCGAATACTGACATTTATAATATGCAATTCACAGCAATTACGCATTGTTACGGGGTCGTTATCTATCTCTGTTGCATTCTATCTCTTAAAAAATCGCGAAGAGTAATTATTATTCCCTCCCCCACCAATAGCGTACTTCCTTTCATGCGTGGTTACGGTATGAGCAAACAGTTGGAAACATTAGGAAATAACGAAGCATGGATGGAAGCATTTTCGATGCTTGCAGAGAGCCTCCACTTCCTCTTCCACCCTTTGCCTGGCCTCTGCGCTGCCATTGGAGACGATTTAAGCAGGAGATCACTTGGAAAGGGCTGTGGCGCTGACTATGACGAGAATTCGAACTATTTCTCCCCGGAAGAGTAAATTCCTGCGAACTTTGTGCGAGGGTCCGGGAAACGTAGGCGAGGCGAGGGCTCATTTCAGGGCTCCCCGCGTGATTTCCTCATTTAAATTACTCCATTGAATAGTAAAAGCCTTTTGATTTACTTCATTTTTTTCTTGTGCTGCCTACGAAAACTAAAGAATAAATTTAGCACCACCCGGGGGTGAACTTGAGCGTTATGTGGGAGATTTTCACCGTTCAACATCCACTTTATGCATTCATTCCTGGTGAACTTTATTGTTCTTTGTTATTTTTCTTGAATCATTTCTTTTTTCTATCATTCACCCTCTTTAACTACATTTGATACTGCCAGAAAAGCCAAATTCTCTCTCCCTTCGACTTCCCTGACTACCCAACATTTTCAATTCTATCTCGGTCTTTGCTATTCCATCATATCTTAAAAGGCATCTCCCTTGATAGTTTCTTTTCCCGCATTCCCGGATATTGACAATAACGATTTCCTTAATTCGTCAATCGCATTTAAAGCTTCGTCATTGGTGTTACTCTACGTTCAATTTTTTCCTCCCTCTACAGCACAATTTTTATTCCCAGCCTCTTACGACTGCTCCCACTTCCCGACAAACTACTAACCAGGCATTTGATATGATACTTAGTTTGATTTATTACCTCAGACTATAGAACTTAACTTATCCTAAACAGAGCAGACTACCTACAAGAATCTAACAGATTACTCTCTAACACTTCTTCCTATCAACATACTATATTCCTGCTGATCCTAACCCCGCATTCCAAGAGGAAATAATCGCTTTCCTCCGGGACAACGGCCCTAAGGAGAATCCATCCCCTAGGGACATCTCCCTCCTTTCCCCTTCCCAACCACACACCCCTCACTTCTACATCTTTCCTAAAACCCACAAATCCATCAACCCAGGCCGCCCTATAGTCTCCTCTCGTAGCTCTCCCGACTGAAAGAATTTCCGCCTTCGTGGACTACTATCTCAAACCTTTAGTTCACTTCATACCCTCCTTTATAAAAGATACCTACCACTTCCTCAGATTGCTCCACTCAACTTCCCTCCATCCTGACACCCAAATTACTATGGCTAATATTGATGTCACCTCCTTATACACATCCATTCCTCGCCAAGAAGGCCTTTCTTCCCTACGCCACTTCCTCTCCAAACGTCCTACCCCTCGCATCCCCAGCACCGAATTTCTCATTGATCTTTCTAATTCATTCTCACCCGCAACTCCTTTTTTGTCAACAATAACCATTACCCCCAAATAAAGAGCTGTGCCATGGGTAGATTCAGCCCTTCATATTCAAACCTCCACCTCGGTATCCTGGAAGAGAATTTCCTTTCCAACTATCCTCTGCAATCCCTCCTGTGGCTCCGATACATTGATGACATCTTTGTACTCTGGCCACATTGTAGAGATTCCCTCAATTCCTTCATCTCCCAACTCAATGATTCCTCATCTCTGTCTTTCACCTCGACCATTTCATCGTCTCAAATTACCTTCCTCGATGTTAATATTTCTCTCAGTAATAACAAATTCCTGACCTCTGTTCACACTAAACCTACTAATAAGCAGCAATACCTTCATTACAGCAGTTGTCACCCCTCCCATACCAAGCGCTCCCTCCCTTACTCCCTCTCTACCCGCGGTCACCGCATTTGCAACCATCCCGAATCCCTTAAGAAATACCTCAACAACCTTCACCACTCCCTCCTCCAACGAGGATACCCTGATTCTCTCCTCCAAAAAAAAATACTCAAACATTCCTACACCCCCAAGCCTGCCTCAACCACAGACTCCCAGCCTCTCTCAATCTGTACTACCTACTTCCCAGGCATTCAGTCTCTCGAATTCATCCTCAAAGACCTGTTCTCCATCC